>NC_089847.1:128678125-129037500 GCF_035609145.1 Eleutherodactylus coqui | reverse complement strand
ACGGCCGATATGTTGGTCCATTTTCTGCATGCAAAGAATAACAAGCGAACAAATTCTGGTTCGTCGTTCATTCGGGGCGTGCCTTTACACTGAACAATAATCCACTGCATGCCGGAATCTGAACAGTTTATTGGCCGTGTAAAAGGGCCCTCTGTCAAAGTTTGGTCATTTTACCTGTTTTGCAAAACCGAAGAATGGGAACCCAACCGCCGGCATTGTGCATGACACATATTAGGTCGGGGCTTTGTCACAGATTTAGCATTGGAGCTTTTATTTTCGCCTCTGACCCCCAGGGGACGTATCCTGTAAGTGTGGAGAAAACTTTCCATATGTATGACACGTCCAGAGATACGGAGCGCCACGTCTGGTGGACCTCAGCCGCAGTCCTTGAAGCTTGACTTGCTTAAGTGTCTCGAGTCGTTTGTCAAAACAAAACCTCTTTAATTGAGTGCAGCCGGCCAGACGAGGCCACAAGTAGAGTCTAGGAAGGCCAGATACACGGCTGGCGGGGACGGCGGAGACCTCCATGCTATGTGCTTGGTTAATATGCGGAACTACAACTCTCAGCATGACTTGGGCAGCTTTTACGAGCCTGCTGGGGTTGTAGTTTCGCAACCATTAAGGAGCCACAGGTTGGAGATCACTGCTAGAATTCAATGCCAAATCCACCTCACTTGTCACCCCAATGGTTACCCCAAACCTGTGCTTCCGTTTGGCCAGATTCACACAAGCGTATGCATATTGTCACGCACATGAGCGTAGCGTATTTTTGCTTTTTTCCGCGCTAAAGCATGTACATTTGCACGCAGAAAAAAAATATCCACCGATTGAAATTAGTCGACCGAGTTCCAGATGTGTTCTTTTACATGCGCAGTGTTTCACGGATCTTCTAGTGTATTGCACACGCTTTTCACATCCCTATTGACTTCTATGGGGACTTTTGGGGCGCAAATATGCAGGAAAATAGAGCATGCTGTGTTTTTTTGCGCCACCGAAATGCGCAGGTAAATACATGCATGAGAACGAACCCCGTGAATACAATGGGTTCTGTTCTCTGCATATTGCGCACGCAATTCTCGCACATATGCCCGTGTTAAGCTGGCCTGTTAATCAGCAACAATACGCTGATAGATGTCGTTTAAAGAGGCTCCGCCAAAACCACAGCCCCAATTTTCATGTGCTCTTAGGGTATATGAGCATCATAGAGCAGGGTCTCCCTCTCGGGACCACCTTCAATGACCCAGAACAGACAGCCGTTCAGTAAGAGCGGCTCCCATCCTGGTGGACCTTCTGTCATCCTGGTATTACAAGACTTCTCATAAGAGTTGTGCAAGTTGGCACAACCCCTTTCATGTGAAATTGGCCCTAGAGTTTGTACCTGTTCTTTCCTAAAGCTGGCCGTAGACATAAAAGTTGGCCAAACCTGCCAGTTTCAGTAGGGTTTCCACCGATCTTATGGGTTCAGAGGTTTCCTGACTGCTTGGGTTCCAACATGGCCAATCCTTTGTTCCTACATCGATCATCACTTGGAATACGGAGAAGACTGTTCTGCATTTAATTAAAGTTATGTAATCCTTGAAGGCTATGGTGAAAGGCTCCTTCAAGTAATGGGCCTACCTGCAGGGACTGGACAGTGGGGTCAATTTCGGCGGGGGTCACTATGGGAATGCGAATCGGCTGTGGGAACTTTGGAAAAACATCTGGTTGTACAAGTTGTTGGAGATGAACGTTGGACCACATTCTTACAGGCAACTTTATTAACTTCAGCTGGGACCTCAGCTAGTGCCAATAACAATTCCAAGGTGGCACCTCAAGGTGGCAGCGGGCATCACAGAGACAGTCTTAAGTGACAAACTCTTTCTTTCTAGCTACCTTCCTCGCTAGACCACCTATGGCTCTTTCTCCTCTCAGACTTACTGCCTTATAGACCGAACACACCTAGGCCGTATCTGTTTCCTCTCTCGTAGAGCCGACCTATCTAAAACAAAACCTCACACCCAATACCTCCATGGGTCTGCACCACCACTACCCAAAACATGGCCTCCCTTTTTTTTAAGGAAGCACATCAAATAGCATTTCACAATTACCATTTCCTTATCTCCCCCTCCCCATACTTTACAATGAACACCTGTGGGGTGCAATTTTTTTTGCAATAGGGTCCTAGTTCTTATTCATTGTGGCCATAAATTAGGTGAGAAAAAGTGCAGAACAGGAGAGATAAGGACTGAAACCGAGCTATAGGTGCAGCACACTGACGGATCTCACCATCAAAGGTGTCCATAGCTTTAAGAACGCTTCAGACAACTTGGCTCAGCCTGAATCTCCAAACTTTAGGAAGAATCACACTTTTAAGATGAACATCTGATAGAACATCTGATTAGACCAGATGCCGGAGTGTTTACCACAATAAGCCCACCAGCATGAGCCACCTCTACTGCCAACATCAAAGCAAACGAGAGGCCATTGACCTTTCGGCTTCACTTGGTGAGCAATGCCTGCTACCTCCCCCACTTCGCTAAGGTGCAAGAGGCTTTATTTAGAAACACGGAAATTGTAAGCCTCTACAATCCATCATGGCTGTCAGCCTTCTTCTGAGACTCCCTTCGAGGGACTTGAAGGCCAGTAAAAGAAGGAACATAGAGTAACGAGAAGGAAGACGTCTATTAATCTAGGAGATACACTATCCAACCTACCAATCAATTATCTGACTTGGCAATGTGTATTCCTCATTGCATCTTTGGGTTAGACTCGGATCACACCATCCCTAAGTTTTTCCATTGTTCAGCTCTGTCTTTGGAGTCCAACAACAGAAAAAATGGAAGCGTCATATCTGGTCCATTGACTATAACTTATGGTATGTCATTTCTTCTGCAGCGCCACCACAGGAGAAAGGAAGCTCTGTAGGCTTTACAACTGCTATACTGTAAGCGGAGGAGCGATAGTCAGGCAGCAGTCTGCTTATGAGCCCAACATTCGTTCCATGTAAAGGGGCCTCTACTGCCAGGTCCTCCCACAGATTACAGCGGTCACTGGAGGTCCCAGCAGGGGAAGAGTTCTTGTGATCTTCTTATTACCAAGGAACTCTTCTAACAAGTCGGTTTTGTCCAGAGCAGAGAGACCCTTTAATGGGGTATTTAATAATAGGTTTTCATATAAAAGGGGAAATCAGATTAGAGAATTCGCCGAGCATCTGAATACTTGCTTTTTGTGTGCTATCTCGATCTAAAACCCTTTGAACCAAGACTTGCCGGCCACCCCATCTGTAGAGCCAACGCGGAAGACGGGAACTTGGCCAAGGTCACTCTGCCCTTCCATCCTACTAAGAATGAGAAAGGAGGGAAAAGCTACATCGGCCCCCCTGGACTGTGATGGAGGGTTATCTTGGAGCGGCACCGGGAAGGGAAGGGGATGTTTTTATGGGGTCCTCAATCCTCTGTCTAAGCCATTCTATGAGCAGAATAATAAAATCTTTACAACGTGGGCAATTAGAACATCCAAGGTCCAGGTTTGCTAGAATTAATGAAAGCAGTAATTGATGTTTTTGCAGCAGGTGCACAAACGTCTGCATAACCCATCCAGACGAATGGGACTTGCATAAATATGCATAGAATGAGCATATCCTAAAGGTAGCCCAATAATCGTTCAAACAAGTGATTTCAGGTGACTGTCGGCCCGTGTACACCCGACACGGCCCAGAGCGAGAAGTCCTAGGTTTTCGCTAGTCCTTCCGTTGCACCTCATTGAAATGGAACGACTGCTGGTGGCTTCTCGCTTCGTGTAAATAAGAGTCGCTCAATCTATCTATTTACCGTGAATGGAGGCAGGCGGCCAGAAAGATCCTCGCCCGCTCCACCTCCATTCACTTGAACGATTATCACTCCTGTGTAAAGTACAAGAGCGAGAATTGCTAGTACGGCTGTCAGATGCTTATGCCCCACTTTGCAACATACATTCGGCTATATATATGCTAACTGAACACACCCTACCCAGTCAGCACGTATATATCTATCAACTGCATATGCTGTATATGGAGCAGAGAACTCGGAAATTCCATTGTCAGTTCTGACAGTGGCATTTAAATATCCCGAACAGTCCCCGCCTACTGTGACTTTAAAGTGAGGAGGGAAGAAGGAGCAGCTCACTGAGCAGGAAGAAGACAGAGTAGTTAATCTGTGCAGCTATGGTGCAATGTGAGGAGCTGGGATGCTCCTTTGTGTCTGTGCAGCTATTCTGCAGTGTGAGGAGCTGGGATACTCCTTTGTGTATTTACAGTTATTCTGCAGTGTCTGTGCTGAGGATACTTCCCTGAGTCTGCGCAGCCATGCTGTGGAGTAAGGAGCTAGAGATATTCCCTGACGGGAGACTGCTGGGCGCAGGATTATCCCTACGGGCATGGCCTCCTCAACTAGATAGATGCTTCTTTTGGATATGAGCATTGGAAAGACTTCTGCCTCCTCGTTCCTTCTACCCAACAACAATGATGTGATACAGAGCTGCAAGAGACTTTATTACTGGTGACAAGGTAAGGACTTGGGAGAAACCCATTACATGGGTAAAAGAGGATGTAGATTTAAACCCTGGTTACCGGGTAAGGTTTTGGAGAAACACGATATACAGGTACTGGACTTTCAGTGCAATACCACCAATACAGATCCTCTGTAACAGCCAACTGGAACTCGGTTGTGAATCACCCCGGAACGAGACTTAAAATATATTTCCCCAGATTACCGCTTTATCAAAACTTTGCTGAGTCTGTATTAGAAAAATAACAGAAAATCTGCTCACCTCCCTCACTCTGGCTGGTAAAGAGGGTAGACGAGCCCCTTAGGGACTCCTGCTTCTTGCTCCAAGCTTCTTGGTGCCACCATTGGGCACAACCCACTCCAACTACAGCCGTAAATTAAGAGTTTGACTGTTAAACTTTAACGCAGGTGACCTAAGACGAACTCAGGGAGGTCAGAAACCTCTTGTGGAGCAGAAGGACCTGATATCTCCAAAACTAATGGAAATCATGCGGATCTCAAGAAATCCACGTTTTTTGGATTTTTTGCAATCTGTGTGTTGCGGCAACCTGTTAGTTGCAATAATATTCGTGATCTTTGTTCCTGGCAATAGTCACCTTAGTTGGTTATTATGTATGAGAGTTTACAAAGGTCAATAAACCCACTAAGGAATTTAATATTCATATCCCAATATTCCGTACAACGATTTCTTCAAATGATCTTTCCATAAATGAGAATCCAAAAACAAATATTTAAAGGGGTTTTCCAGGCAGCGCTAGGGCACACCAGGGTCGTAACAGAAGCCACTGCTCCGACCTCTGTGTAGTGGCCGGTGCTTGTAACTGCAGGCGCAGTTCCCATTGATTTCAATCAGAGTTGCGCCTGCAGTTACAAGGGCCGGCCACTGCACAGAGGTCGGAGCAGCGGCTTCTGCCCAGCGTATCCCGGCACTGACAGCGGGCACTGCCTAGAAAACCCCTTTAAGTTAAGGAAATATTAAGAAAAAGTTTGAAAGTGCCTATACTATCTCATTTATGGTCGCATTGTTTGCGTGATCTGTACATCTCCGGGACCTGCAGTCCTGGCTGAGATTCCTTTGGGTTCTAATCCAAAACGGGACACGAAGGATAATGAGGTCATCTCCGTCTGACTCAGGCTTTTCTGTGGCCTCGGGCAGAAACTTTGCTGGGAACCAGATGTAGAAAATAAAATCACTCACACAAAGAGTCAGATGATTGAATCACTAAAAAGGGAAAGGGGACTGACCGCAGCCGGTGGCTTGTGGCGAGTTTTCATAAACATGTGGTCAAAAATACGAAAAACATTGAGAAAGGACTAATTATGTCATCCATTCATCATGGACTGAGAGGAACATTGTCACCAAGTCAACAATCATCGGGGTCTCCCGGATAATCTGGAGGCCAACGTATCATTTTCTATAAGTTAGCGGCGTTTTATTTAGGTCCATAACGGCGCTAAAAATTGGAGTCACGCCGTGGCTCAAGAGTGACGGGTCCCTCCGGATGAAAGTATTTTTCTTTGTCGCTGGGAGGTTCCAATAGGGCTGAGTGGTTGCCACTTTCCTTCCACCAAATGGTTATCAGAACTTTGGAGAAGACCTAGAAGTTTGACTTTCGTTCATTCTGGATTTCGCTATGGTTCCATATTTACAAATTATCACTTTGGTTCCCCAATCCAAAATTACATAACCCATTCATAATTCCCTTTTTATCCCTTGACTGGGCCTATCCTTAGGAAAGGAGTTGTCTAGTTACCGGAAAACATCCCTTTAATAGGGTTGGCTGTGTAAAATTATAACCAGAGCTACCAGGATCCATCACTGTAGCCTCGCTGTGGTCCCGGTGTTTCTTGTGGCAGCTGCTGGCACTTGAAGTCAAGTGGCCTCTGCAGCCCATGAGTGGCTACAGCCTAACTACTTGTTCTCCTCACATAGGCGCTCAAATCCTGAGCGCCATGATGCCAGGAGTTCGGGAATGTGACATTATAGACTCTGACCACTGCACTTTCACAGGCAGCAGCTGTCACAACAAACACCGGGACCACAGCGGGGCTGCATCACTGGATCTCGACAGCAGCGGGCGGGTAAGTGTAGTTTGGACCAATTTAAATGCATTTCTATATTTCAGGGGCCTCGAGTGTTAAGGCAGGAGTATGCAGTCCTAAGCGCTCGCTCACGACCTGAAGGTTGCAGGTTGAATCCCCACTTGGTTCAGGTAGCTGGCTCAAGGTTGACTCAGCCTTCCATCTTTCTGAGGTGCCCAGTGGGGGGTAATAAATAAATTACCTGAAAGCGCTGCTGAATAAGTTGTCGCTGTACAAATAACAAGCCCCTTTCCCCCTATATGCATATAACATCGCTAGGCATTACGTGTGCAATTTCAGGTAATGAAAAACAGACCAATTTCAGTATGTGTGTATGACAGCCGTATGCAGGGCATGTGTGTGTGTTTATGTCCGTCCGTCATCTCTTTTTATTTTCTGCACATGCGCGCAAAAAAGTGGCGGCCCAATTTCTGTTCTAGGATTGCGGTGCAGTGATCAGTAGAGGACGGAGTACACTGCGAAGCATCGGGTGTATTCTGCGCTCTCATTGACTTGAATAGGCGATTGTGGTGCGTGCGGACGGACCAGCGAAGGACGGGCTGCCATTATCTTTATACGGACCATCACTTCATGTAACAAACATGGCACGTGTGAATAACCCCATTGATGTTAATGGACCGGTGTGCAGTCAGTTACACACATGTACAGCAGATGGACCCAAAATGTGCCCAAAATGACGTGCAGTGTGGATTTTAAATCCGCAGCACATCTATTGAGGCTGTATGCGGCCGCTTCAGCGCAACGTATTTGCACTATGAACGAAGTATATTTTTGCGCGTTTCAGTGCATTTTAGTGTCCTTTTTGTGCACGTAGGGCATGGTGATTTGGGCGCAGCAGACGAACACGCCCTAATTTATATGCATGGTGCACGCACCTCCCATAGACTTCTATGAGGACCTTGGATGCACAAATGCAAAAAAAAAAAGTATGCTATATTTTTTTCCACACACCCGCAATGTGCTCACAAAAAAAGGGAGCGGGAATGAACCCATGTAAAGCAATGGATTCTATTCTCTGCATGTTGCGCGAGAAAATACGTCCGTGTGAAGCCGCCCTTATACGTGGATTTTGATCTGGCCCTGCACCAACATCCACAGCGTAAAACACAGCTGACCGCAGTGGGCGGGATTGCAGATAACTCTGATCCTGGCCGTAGTGGGCGGGATTGGAGATAACTCTGATCCTGGCCGCAGTGGGTGGGATTGGAGATAACTCTGATCCTGGCCGCAGTGGGCGGGATTGCAGGTAACTCTGATCCTGGCCGCTAATCCTTTATATATTAGTATGTAAATGACCTAACGCTGCCCCCCCCTCCCTCCAGAATGAGATCAAGGGGTGATGTTCCGGACACAACGTCAGAATTACGCCTTTTTTGGTCACCTCATCTCAAAGAAAAAAGTCTAATAAAAAGCGATCAAAAAGTTGTATGTATTCCAAAACGGTACCAATAGAAACTACAGGATGTAAATCCTATACGTCCTGGCAGAAGGGTACTTAACTCAACAGGATGTACATTTACATCCTGAGCATAGTGCAAGATTAGAAGAGATCCCGCGCTATCCAGCAGTGGGAGCTGGCTGTCACTGATAGTGACAGCGGGGGTGCATTGGGACAGTGACCCCTGCTGTGAACCCCTTTCCTGCCGCGATCTATGTAGATCACAGCATGTGATGGGTTCACAGAAGGAGCACACTCCCTCTGTGACATCATCGAACTCTCACGATAAAATCGCAGAGAGCCCCATGGGATGCCATGGCAACAGGACACCATATACCGGCAACCTGCTTTGCCATTGCCGATGATCGCTAATACAAGCGATAAGGCATTGCAGGACAGAAGTCCTGCAATGCTTTATCATATCGATCAGAGCTGGTATGCTGTAAGTCCCTCACAGGGACATAAAAAGTGTTAAAAGAAGATTAAAATAATGTAATAAAAATAAAAATGCCAAAAATCGTTGCGTCCTTAAGCCCAAAATAGGCCGCGTCCTTAAGGGGTTAAAGGGGTCATGTCATTTTTGCTGCAGCATGTACACTGTAGTAACAAGACACCTCCTTCAAAGATGGCAGAATTGCGCTTTTTTTCTATTTCTCTTCACTTGGAATTTTTAAAAAGTTTTCAGTGCATTACATGGTAGATTAAATACCCTGTTTCCTTGAAAATAAGACATACCCTGCAAATAAGACATAGCATGAATTTCCAAAATTTTTGAGGATGCAAAATGATTTTTCAGGCTTTTTGAGGATACTTGAAATATAAGCCCTACTCCAAAATTTAAGCCCTGCTAACAGTTAATTTAAAAAGTCAATTTAAATAGTGTCCAGGCAGCTATACATGTAAAAAAGTTAAACCTTTTTGAACAAAAATTTATATAAGACACTGTCTTATTTCCGGAGAAACACGGTAGTAACGTTGAAAAATACAACCCGTCCTGCAAAAAACAACCCGCAGAGGAAAAACCGAAAATGATTACAAAAAGGGCTGAGTCTTTAAGGGGTTAAATAGTACCATTGAGAAAGACAACTCGTCCCATAAAAAGCAAACCTTCATACGGCGATGTCAATGGAAAAAAAAAAAAAGCTATTTAAAGAAGGCGGCGCCTGGAAGGGGTTAAATTAAAAAGGAATAAATAATGCGAGTCAGAAAAATAATAAAAGCTTGAAATTAAATGGGTACAAAAATAGCAAAAAAAAAAAAATGCTATATTTTGCAGCAGTCTACCGTAAATGAAGTCGGTTCTCGCTGGGGTTTCGCCGTCAGTTGCAGCAGTTTCGTACTTCAGTGATCATTTCCCACCAGTCTTTTATGGCTCTCGGTCCGCCGGATCGCAGTGACCGGAGTGCGGCTTTGTGTTTGAGTCTCGCTCCAAACTCCGTCTGTACCCAAAAAACGACTAATTGCTTTCATATATTTCAAGTAGGGTTTTGGAAGCCGCTCAGTCAACGCCCTGCTGGGGTTTTAAACATCTGGAGTGAAGACTCGCCATAACCGGCAATTGGAGCCGCGACTGTGATGATGTAAACAATTAACAGGAGGAGAGAGAACACAACCAGGGAAAGTGTTACAATGTGTCGGGCTGCCATGAGGGTCCTGCAAGGGGCGCAATGGAGTCAGCAATCCAATGAGAATATACTATGATATAGCTTACAGGGGTCATCTGATTTAGAAAACCCGATTATCAAACACCCTATTAGGGTAATATGAGTTATTATAGGGGGTCCCCCATTCAGGATGTTCCTTCATTACCGTGGAGAGCGGCTAGTAAAGGTTTCCCATGCTCTGGAGGTATCAGGACGCTCATAGATTTCACGACAGCCCATTGATTTCAATGGGTAACGTGTAATGCTTCATTTTCCCTGCGGAGGCACTGCAGGGGAGCAGAGAACGTACTATTAGACTACCCTCAAGCAGGGAGACTGTAAAGGGGTTGTCTGGGCTTGTTATAAATGTTGACCAGTGATCTGGATAGGTCATTCGTAGTTGACGGAAATGGGTGCGCCACTCAGGTCTCCTGTCCATCAGCCAATTGCTTGCCTTATGTCTATTGCAGCGAGCCAGACGTTGTCATCAGCGGATAGGGAAGAAAGAGCGGACGCCAGGCTTCGCTCCCATTGACATCAAAGGGAGAGCCATGCTGCAATTGCCCATTATGGCCAGCTGGACAGAGTGGTCTTAGCCTAACCCTGGTGACTCACTGTTGTGTTTTGGCCTCTGTTTTTGGCCATGATACGGAAGTGCGTCTCGGCCTGACTGCGCGTCTTCTGACCTGGACTCCGAGCACCATAGGAACGTACAATGCTCTGGGTCAGGAGACCATTGGTCAGGCCGAGACGCACTTCCATATTAGAGACGTAAAATGGAGGCCAAAATACATCGGCCTTATAGTCTCACAAGATTATGGTAAAACTACAACTTCCAGCATGTCTGGAACTGTCAAGGCATGGAGGACCTACAGTTTGATAGAACCCTAACTCCAAGCATGCCCTTACAGTTGCAGACCGATGGTATGCTGGGAGTTGTAGTAGGTTGAGCTCCCCACCTAATCATCCCTCCTCTGCTAGTATTACTCCCCTTCTCTGCCCCACATGTGGTGCTCTACCAGCACTGCAGACTGCTGATTGGGTACATAGTGAAGGACCTGCAATGGTCATGTGACTGTGATGTCATTGCAGCTCCTTTATCCACTGTACCTCAGTAGCTGCACTGTAGAGGTGGGGGAGATGGCGAGTCGTGCCTCCTGCCACCCGGGACTGCGGGACAGCTGTTCACATGATCACCAGTGGCCAATCAGAGAACAGGGATAGTGTATTAGTAGTCTAACACTAGCAATGCTCTGTGTAGATTAGGTAGTCCAAAGATTGCGTCAGCCATCTTGGATGGCCAACAACGGGACACGGAATGAGTGGATTGAAGGGACGGCAGGGAAGGATAAAACAAAAAACAACTAATTTTGTGACCGGACACTTCGTCAGGAGAGCGTAAGGACCAGTACAGAACACAGAAGCCCCCTAGGATGCAGTTCAAAGGTCATAAGAGTCGGAGATTCCAATGAACTTTTTAGTGGCCAATTGAGACCCTCTGCTTTCAGCAATAGTGGACAATGGACTCCGGTGACGTCACCGAGGAGCTTGGCGTACCGTAAGTCTCGACGCTACATTGTATCTTGTGAAGTGGAGTTCCGATGATGCCCAATATAAATAAGCTGCGACTAAACACACAAAGCATGCCGAGTACCATGTAAGGTCTGTTTAGACAGGTGTAGGACAGCCATTGACATGCAGCCTCCCGGGAACGCTCATAGGGGAGTCCTAATAAAGACGGGGAATCTTGCCCGAACTTGTCTCCTCTATGGTTATTCTTTGAACTCTCAACGTTGCATTGTCCTACAGACGAGGAGAATCAACGCTATCCGACAACTCACAACACTACGACAAGTCTGCAGAAGTGATGAGAAGATCCGCACAGCTACAGCCAGGAACTCTGACAATAGCCGTACGGTGGAGAACTGTTCTTCATGCAATTCCCTAAAATGGCTCTAAGGCGAGGGGGTGGGGGGCGACTAGAAGTGGCCCCTTCTGCTACGGTATGATACTTGCATCCGTCCGACAGTGCAGTCCAGGGCCGACGCCATCATTGTGGATCCGTGTTAGTGAATGGCGAAGCGCCAATTTAGTGCAGATGTAATGCAAATTACTAGTAAGAGCACAACCCAATCAGCAGACAATGCAAATTTCAGCATGAACACGTGGGTTGGAGTTTGGCGCAATCGCCTTGTTGGACCGGTGTTCATTCAAGGGACTCAATGCAGATCGGTACCCGAATCTCCGGTGGATGACTTCTTGCATGATCGGCGCCATCATAGCAGAAGGAGCCGCTTCCAGTCCGCTTTCCTTACTTCAGTCATAGCAGCGGTGCCTCTAGACTTACAGGGACGGGGAAAGCGGATTTCGGCTCCTCATATGTTACTCTTTAACTTTGCAATTGTCTTTTACAGGGGCCAGAATGCAAACTTGAAATCCATGTTCCGGGGCCCCCAGGAGCCGTTCGCCGTGCCATCATGTAGCGCATTCATGCCTTCCTATTCAAGTACATTGCTGTTATTTCAGTATAGGACACCGGTACTGATATACGCGCCAGATCCGTTTTTTTGACTACATATGGTATAATAGTTCCCGGCCCTCCCATCGTGGCTGACAAATACTAGAGGTTGTGGCCACTCTAGAACAAGACGAGACTCCAAAATAAGGAAGGAAATATGAACCCGACTGACTTGCTCCGTGGTGCCAGCGGCTTCCTTCTTACACTCCGCAGTTAACATATGCAAACCGTTGGGCATACAAAGGGCAGAGTGGCGCTGGCAGGGTGAGAGGAGACCCTGCGGTCCCCATATGTCATGCACACAATGCCCCCGTCTGCTTCTGAAATGTCTCCCCTGTCACCTCTGTCCTGATCGGGCCTCGCTATTTGCATACATCAATATTCAAACGTATTCGTTGCGTCTGGGGACGGAGATAGTAACATTTATTGGCGCGGGGCGAGGGGGGGGCGGTCTGTAATAAGATGCAAGGCTGCTGATTATTAATTCCACTCTATTATCACCCTCATTTGTGTACGGGGTAACGCCAGACACATCATTTATTATTTGTGATTGGCAGGCTGGAGGTGATTATTGAAGACTCCTAAGAGCCACTTGGAGATGATGGACTGAAACCACACAGCGGCTTGTACCAACGCCGACGTCAAGAGGGCTGCGCAATATGAAGCGTTTGACGACGTGTCTCCAGAGCGGAAGTCCATTAGAAGTCAATGAAAATGTTGCAAGATGGTTCAGGTGGCATAGGATGTATATGGTGGCATAGGATGTATATGGTGGCATAGGATGTATATGGTGGCATAGGATGTATATGGTGGCATAGGATGTATATGGTGGCATAGGATGCATATTGGTTTCTGCTGGAGGGCAGCTCTGGTCTTTTTAGTATTGTGTCAAAGTTGCAGTGAGACGCATTTGGCTCATCTATCGATTGCATGGCTAAATGGGTGATCTGTTTTAGGAACCTCAATTTCCACATATCATACTAATGTGATCCTCTGATCCCAGGGCAAAATTTGTCCAGCGACCAAGGGGGAGGTGGGAGTTATATTACTTGTTGCCCTACTTTCTTCCCATTCTGCCACTAATCTCCTTGTTCTGGGGGTTCCTTCTCATTCTTCCAAGATGGCCGCAGCGATTTTTGGACCACCCAATGCACACTAAGCACTGGTAGTGCATCAATATTCTAAGGCCGCTCTCACCCGCGTGGGTTTTGTGCATGGAATACGTGGTAACTAACAAGAAGCAGATTGATTGCAGAAAAGCAGGGCACCAAGTAATATACCCCCCACCTCACCCTTCTTCAGCCCTGGACAACTTTCGTCCCCAGAACCAAAGTGTCACTTTAAGGAATCGCTAGTAGTAGAATGAAGTTTTGAGTTCTGAATCCCCATCTATTAGCCAGAACAAAGACAGTTGACTAGAACTTCAGCCACTATGGAGGACCGGCTGCTTCATGAATTGCATGAAAAGCCCATTCAGTTCCGCAGGCCACCAAATTCGGGCAGAGAATAAATGGAGAGGTGTAGCCATGCATGCATATGACTATGGGAAAGGGTTATACACAGCTACCTCTCACCGAACAGAGCTGAGGACGCTTGTTTTGGAGATAGGTGCAGAGGTGGAATCCATTTCTATCAGAGCTTCAAGGCATGACTGACTACTATGGTGATGTCACATTGCGATATTGCGGGATGGTTTGTCATTGCCTTCCCCAATCATCACTTTAACCCCCTCATTTTACCAACCTCGGAAGGATGGAAGGCTGAGTCAACATTGAGCCGGCTACCTGAACCACGCAGGGATTGAACCCAAAACCTTCAGGTCATGAGCGAGAGCTTAGGACAGCATTTCTGCTGCTCCACACAAGGGTATCCTATGGATATCATCTCAGATCCGAGAGTGCCCTGAGTGGGCAGGTTTATGAAAAGAACTGATTTTCTGTGGTCAACACATCTGACCACCCTATAGCTTCTTGTGAAATCATTACTGGTGGCTACACAGTAGATTCCCTTGAGATATAATCCTTGGCTGCAGATCATTGACTGAAGATTTAAGATGCTGGAGCGTTATCGGTTGTTTACCCCATAGGAGGTAACGTTACTTGATTTGCAGCAGAATTGTTAATCAACTTCGATCTAAGAGCCTTCCTCTGAAATATATTCAGCGGGGGACTCAAACACCTCAGATGTGTGATGCTTCTAGTCACCCAAGATGATATATTCAGATCTGAACCACATGTGGACACTGGTACTTGAGGGCAACCCTGATGTGACGGAGCCCTCCCCATAGAGAATCATTACTGTCCACAGCACATCCTCCGTTCACACGGGGAGATGTGCCCTCAACAACATCGACTTTTCCGAATGCACAAAAGATGCAATCAGCTGATGAAGAACGGTTTACTCATTCATCGGCTGATCGGGTGAAGCTTCACGCTGGCAATTGGACAAACCAGCGTTCCTACAAATACATGCAGTGATTTGCTCTGTTAGGCAAGTGGCCATCAACAACATGAGCGCTCAGTTACTTAGCCTTTACAATGATCCTGAATCGGTCCGTGTAACGTGTACCTGGACTGGTTTAGGTTCTACATGGGATAAATAACTAAACATGGGATTTATCGTCCCCCATAGAGAATCATTGTTGTCGGCGGCACATCCCGGGAAGATGTGTAGCCGACATTGATGGTTTTTTCCACTTCACAAACATGGGCCAACATTCGGACATGAACGTTTGTGCCCAATCATTGGTACATGTAATGAGTATTTTTTTACAAGCAGCAATTTGCTCTGGTAGACAAGTGCCAATCAACAACATCTGTGCTCATCTACCCAACCTTAATCCTATGCGGGGCAAATGATCGATCATGGGATCGATCATAAAGAATCACTGATGTCTTCTACTGTTCACACATGGGGAGATGTTCAACCAATAATGATTTTTTTGAGCTGCATAGAAGATGCAATCAGTCAACAAACAAGCATTTACTTGTTCGTCAGCTGATGGGTGCAACTTCACATGGGCCAACAATTGGGCAGAAGAGCGTTCCAAGAACATCCGTTAACGATTATTGGCTGATGTAAAAGGTCCTGTGATCGATATTGGCTACACTGTCCTCTACTACAGATAACCACATGTTCTGTCATCCTTGTATCCAGTCAATCTAGGGTACTTAGGACTGAAATGGGTGTCCTAATACAAGAATTGTCCATTCTTAGAAGATGAATTGAATAAGACGCTGTTGTAGAGCTTGCACTATGAGCGACATATCTCCACCTCTCCATGTACACATTCCCCACTGCTATCCAAACATCTCCCTTCAGCAGACACAGCTTGTAAAAGTGTCTGTGTGCAGAACATAAACTTGTAGTTGTCAATCACTGGCTCCACAAATGCAAAGGTGCTCCACTCCATCCCAACACCAGTGGTCATAAATAGAAAGAAGTCTACCTAGTGACTTCCCAAGTCATTTGCCATAGATGGCCTGACCATGCTCGAGATATGGAAATCTCAATTGCAAGCCCCACTACCGCTGTTTTGGCACCATACACATA
Organism: Eleutherodactylus coqui; assembly: GCF_035609145.1. Taxonomy (NCBI): domain Eukaryota; kingdom Metazoa; phylum Chordata; class Amphibia; order Anura; family Eleutherodactylidae; genus Eleutherodactylus; species Eleutherodactylus coqui. The sequence goes on along the minus strand of NC_089847.1, from coordinate 129,021,723 downwards.
CTGGTTGATGAATAGTTAAAGAGTTAGATTGCATCTTACCATTGGCATTCTTCCCACAGATTAAGTGTTCGTAGGGCTGCAGGACTCCCCATAGTTCAGCGTCATTGTTGATCGCCAATTCCAGGGCTTCAAGAGATATCTCTGCCCCATCCGTCCCTTGACTCGCTAGAACCCGGTTTCTTATTTCTTCCAGTAAGTTCTCCATGCAAGCCGTCAAGCAAATAGCTGCGTACTCATGAATCCGCACCGATATTCTAGTGTCCACCATCCACCTGAAGAACCGGCCCACTGACATGGAAAGTCCACAACGAGCAGATTTCCCTTGCCGCAGTCCATCACCGGCACTCATGCTATAAAGCGACAAAGCCCGAACCGTGGCCAATGTGCAACTCTGGGACAATGCCCAGCTTAGAATGAGTTTCATGGCACTTTGGATCTCATAACGTGTGCACTTGGCGTGAAGAACACTTAAGCGTTGGGCTTCTCTTGATATCCTTATGAGAGGCCTCCTCAGCAAAACCGACATTCTCCTTACAGCATCTTGTGAGAATTCCCACTTAACGCCCCCATCCCCTTTACCTGTTCTAAGCAACTTTCCAATATCTTCATCCGTCCATGGAAAATCCTCTAGCTCAGGCAGTCGGTGGCACCTGGAGAACATATCCACCACATCAGGGTCTTCTGTAAGAGCCGTATTCATGGTGTCCCAGCTGCTATTTCGGCTATTCATAGACCCCGAGTAATACCACCAATTCCCGCGGTGTTGAGAGGATGCCAAGGGTTGGGAGTTGGATTTTGAGGATGAAAGGCTGAGAGACCTGCAGGAGTCTTCTGCCCCATATCCAGAGTCCAATGTAAGGTCCTCCAAGGTCTTAAGGGTAGAGCCATATATTCCAGCCATAGGTACGGATGCTAGGAGTCAAAAAGGAGAGAAAAGCACCGGCAGCAATCCTTGAGTTTAATGAAAGCTTTCCATATTGTGACACCTTACATGATGGATGTCACGGGGATGAAGTTGCTGGTGAAGGGCTTGTGCTTTGCATGCCATGTTCCCGAGAAACTCCAAAAATATCCAAAACTCCTGGAAGAGCTCAAAAAAAGTACAAATGTACCGCAAGTGGTGTCTCCTTGGAGTGATATGGATTGGGGAGAGGATTTCTGGAGGACAGATTTCTTCTGCACGTAGTAAGGGGAACTAAGATCCCAACCAGGACTGAGCTGCTCCTTTCTTCCAGATGCAGAAGCTTTCTGCAAACTTCTTCCAGCTAACTGCCTGACTCGCAGTGATCAGTCCATATGCTAATTTTTCCAGGGCTGCAGCCAATCAGGAAGCTCCAAGGGAGGAGCTGCAGTGAAATTAAATCCAAGCAGTCCAAGCCCCAGATTTTGCACAGACCTCAGGCGGATCAGATACCTTTGTTTCAAATCTGAAATGTTCTGGATGGCTATAAAGTTTACCGAAAACTTCGCGATTTTCCTTATCAGATGACCCCCGCTAACGAAACGCATTACAGATGGATTGCAAGGATGTGAACTTGTAATCCAACAATCTTCCAGAAGCGAAAAGTCACATTTTCGTGAGGACATATTTATTTGATCTTGCAGAACCTCAGATTACAATCCGTGTAGTTCGAGGAATCCATTTACCTCCCAGTGCATAGCATGAACATTCCAGCCGGAGACCCCCCCTCCCACCTGGAGAACCAGATCTGCACCCAACTCTGCGGCTTGGCAAGAAAGGCTAAATAGAAAAAAAGATGCCGTCCAGACGCTTCAGAAAATCTTATTCAGGAGTTTTCGATCTCCACAATTTCATCCGCATGGTAACGTAATAGAGTGTAAGCTCCTAGGAGCAGGATCTACTATCCTCTTCCATGAGCGTAAGACATCATACACATAGCAGAGTCTTATGAAGGTGCATGGAATCCACCAGTTTCATACTATATGTATGGTTATACAGTGCCAGCCTTAGGTTAGATGGCACCCTGTACATAATAGTCTGCACCCCCCACCCATAAGCAAGAAACTACATATATTGCACTGATAGGCAGTCTGCCTGTATTCTGCTTGTACAAAAAGCTGCAAGAGGAAAACTAGCAGCACACAATCACCAGAACAGCTCTGTAAATAAATGCGGTACCAGAACCAAGCTCATAGCATAAATACAGCACAAACCAACCTCAGTACTAGATACAATACTAGAACCAAGCTCATAGCATAAATACAGCCCCAGAACCAAGCTCATAACATAAATACAGCACACACCAACCTCAGTACTAGATACAATACCAGAAGGAAGCTCATAGCATAAATACTGCACAAACCAACCTCAGTACTAGATACAATACTAGAACCAAGCTCATAGCATAAATACAGCACAAACCAACCTCAGTACTAGATACAATACCAGAACGAAGCTCATAGCATAAATACAGCCCCAGAACCAAGCTCATAACATAAATACAGCACACACCAACCTCAGTACTAGATACAATACCAGAACAAAGCTAATAACATAAATACAGTACAAACCAACCTCAGTACTAGATACAATACTAGAACCAAGCTCATAGCATAAATACAGCCCCAGAACCAAGCTCATAACATAAATACAGTACACACCAACCTCAGTACTAGGTACAATACCAGAAGGAAGCTCATAGCATAAATACTGCACAAACCAACCTCAGTACTAGATACAATACCAGAACCAAGCTCATAGCATAAATACAGCCCCAGAACCAAGCTCATAACATAAATACAGTACACACCAACCTCAGTACTAGATACAATACCAGAACCAAGGTCATAGCATAAATACAGCACAAACGAACCTCAGTACTAGATACAATACTAGAACCAAGCTCATAGCATAAATACAGCCCCAGAACCAAGCTCATAACATAAATACAGTACAAACCAACCTCAGTACTAGATACAATACCAGAAGGAAGCTCATAGCATAAATACTGCACAAACCAACCTCAGTACTAGATACAATACCAGAACTAAGGTCATAGCATAAATACAGCACAAACCAACCTCAGTACTAGATACAATACCAGAACGAAGCTCATAGCATAAATACAGCCCCAGAACCAAGCTCATAACATAAATACAGCACACACCAACCTCAGTACTAGATACAATACCAGAACAAAGCTAATAACATAAATACAGTACAAACCAACCTCAGTACTAGATACAATACCAGAAGGAAGCTCATAGCATAAATACAGCACAAATGAACCCCAGTACTAGATACAATACTAGAACCAAGCTCATAGCATAAATACAGCACAAAGAAACCTCAACACACAAATACAATACCAGAACGAAGCTCATAGCATAAATACAGCACAAACCAACCTCAGTACTAGATACAATACTAGAACCAAGCTCATAGCATAAATACAGCCACAGAACCAAGTTCATAACATAAATACAGCACAAACCAATCTGAGTACATACTATAATGCAAAAACCAAGCTCATACCATAAATACAGTCCCAGAACCAATTTCAGTACATAAAAACAGCCCAAGAACCAAACTCAGTACATAGATACAATATCAGAACCAAGCTCATAAGCTAAATTCAGCACCAGAATCAAGGTCGCAACCTAAATACAGTAGCAGAAGCAACTGATTGTGCTGTGATGAGCCGATAGGCTAAGAGTGATACCTCGGGACATCAAAGGGGAAGAGACAGAGCCAGGAGAAGGAGGAGTCAGGTAGCTCCACAAGATGCTGCCACGTGGAGGAGAAAGATCATCTGCCCAGGCGGACCTGAGGGGGTGATGGTCCCAACGGGTGCCCTGCCTACAAGTTGGTGGCCAGTGCCTTGTTCAACTATGTCGCTAAAGCTGTCCATGCTGGCGTGTTGCCTTTGTCTGGTACCGTATTACTGAAGCATCCGATGGAGCAAGGCATGAGCTTGTTTCTTTCCAATGCTGGAGCTCATTGAAGGCCCACAGCGAAGGGTGCATACACTTCTCTGGGTGCTCCATACAAGTTGGAGGTTGTACGGAGATACACCCCTGCAAGAGAAATTGACGTATTGCGTACTTTAATATCCGTAGCAGCGCGCAGATCCAACGTCTGTGCAGATGTCCTCCATTTTCGCAGACAGCGGAAAGTCCAGTATTAGATGAGGCTGCGAATTAAAGGGAACCCGTCACGTCCAGTAAGTACTATAAACTATGTTGTGCTGATTACAGGGCAAGAAACATGGCAGACGGGGGTGACTTCTTATAATTACCCGGCTCCTTGTTCCCTTGCCGTCACCCCTGGAAGTCGGCGCTTATCCCATGAGCATCTCTCCTTTATTCGGTCAGTGCGCCCGACTCCCATAGAGAATTATATGTGTGCCACACCCACTGACTAAAGTCACACTCACAGACAACTTCCAGGGGTGACAGCGAGGGAACAGGGAGCCGGGTAAGTATAAGAAGAGCGAAAGAAAAATCGTGACACGCTCTATTTTAGCGCAGATTCCGTGCGGACCGCCCCATTGACGTCAATGGATGGGAGTGTTCCAACACCCATACGCAATTAACATTGTGTACGAGAAGCACTCACAACTTCAAAGGAAAAGCCGGCTGGAGCAGGGAGAGCGATCCCTGTGACTAGTGTTCATCCGCGCAGAAAACCGCTCACATCCACGATCATTAGCAATCACTTTCTGCGAACGATCGCAGGTCTTCTGCTGCGGAACCCTCACCGTTCGTGCGAGCCGGCCTCAAGTGTCATGAAAAGTTCTGCACTTATATACTGTTGTTATTTAGGCGTTTCAAGATCTCTGCTTGCTGCCACGGAATGGAAATATTCTTGTTCACATCCAGAGGAGGAAAACCCTTCTAGTTAAATACTAAAATCTGTCTTAATTTCACTATTAATGAAAATCGTGGAGATTAGTACAATCTCTTGTTCCCTGTTATCAGCCGCTCGGTTAGAACCTCTTACTTCAGGATTAGCAGACGGCTTTTGTATCATAGTACTCGTCCCCCAGTAGGTATAGTGTTAAGAACTTCGTGTTCTTGATCTCCATAAAGAATCCTACATCCAAAGTCAGCAGCTACAAGAGCGCCCCCTGCAGGTCACACAATGTAATATGTTCATTTTTAAACTAAACAAAGGCTAGCGGACAAAAGTCACGTAAAAGCCGCAGCCCATCCCCCACGGAAAAAAGTTTCCCTTCAGTTCCCCCTCTGTATTGTATTTCCTACTTCTACAAGGGGTTCGTTCACACGGCGTAATAATCTGATGCAGAAACCCGCAGCCGACCGGCGTCAGCGCTGCAGATATACGGCCGGGGCTCACACGCAGATACGGCCCTTTTTATTGGACAGTCTGTGTGCGGCGATCCTGGTGCAGATTCAGTACAGAATCCGCGTCAAGAAGAAACATCACTTTTATTTTCGCACTGCGGCAGGAAAATCTGCATTCAAATTAATGTGAACCTCCCCCAATCCTTCCTGCCAACGCGTCCCTGCAGGACCACCCTGGCATCAAACAGGGGGCATCTGGAGCTACACTAGAAGCCCTGGGATCCTTATAGGTGCTGTAATATGGCTCCTTATACCCCGGCCTGCGGGACCCTCGCTGCTCCTCACACTGATGGAGTGCTGGTTAAAGGGGTTTTATCACCGAGGACCTTTACCCCCCAACCACAGACCAGGGAATGTCTGATCGCTGGTGGTCCGACTGCTGGCGCCATAGCTAAATGGAGGGGTAGTGTGAATGTCTGATGACCGCTCCCTTCACCTCTACGAGTCCGAGGGAGATCGATAAGGGCATCGATCTGCGCCTCTCCCATAGAAGTGAATGAAACGGTGGGCACAGTTTTCAGGATGGCAGGGGCCCAGCGATTGGAGCCACCAACACTCAGACACCAATCTCCTATTCTGTTGCGGTAGGTCTTTCAGTTTTCCCTGCCCAGCATCGCTCCTGGCCGCCTGTCCCGCACAGAACACCTCAGCTCCTTTCTCCGCGAGCGCTGCTCTGCAGGGAATAAGCCACACAGGCGCTGGCCCTTTTGCTAGGCGTCCCGGAGGTCAGACCACTACTCTTCTGAATACTATGGCCCACCCTGCCAATGGGAATAACCATTTAATGGGGTGTGAAAGAATAAGGGAAAAAACAAGACCTTGCCAAAATCCTCCTCTGCTTTTGGCAACTAATACAATATCAGACCAAAAGTATTTGGACCCCCGCTATTGGTAGACTGGATGGTGTCTAATTAGCATGTCACGTGTCCTAAACCACGCTACATGAGATGTAGACCCTCAGAGGTGCCACCATAATTTGTGACGGGAACTGCCGGCATTGGATATACGGGTTATGTTGCTGCACAAAAGCCGTCCGTCACAAAGTGCAATCCATCTACGATGGTGCAAGGAGCGTCGGCATCGGACAGTTCAGCAATGGAAGAACGTTCTATGGAGTGATGAATCACATCAGATGGAGGTACCTGGGTGTGGAGGATCCTGGGGAACGCCGCCGGCCTGAGTGTGCTGTGCCAACAATTAAGTATGACGGAGGCTCCGTTATGGTCTGGGATGTTACGTGGCATGGCCTCAGTCCGTGGTTGTAGTGACAAGAACCATGACCACGGAGGTGGACCTTGATAGTCTAGACAATAATGTGCTGCCGACAATGTGGTAATACTCTGGGAATGGTCGGCCATACTTCCAACAAGACGACGCGCCTCGTCACACACTCTGTTTTATGTTGGTTTGAGGATATGGATGCTCCATGATTGGACCGGCTGCACAGAGTCCCAGCCTGAACCTATTGGACATCGCTGGGACAAATATTGGGTCAGAAACTATGAACAGCGTCTCTTCTCTGAGAGAACTCAGCAGACGTTTGCAGGATCCTTAAGGTTTGATTTTTAAGTTCATAAATAAAGAAAAAGCAAACAAGGAAAAAGAACAGAAGGAAAGAAAGCGAGGAAAGAAATAACTAAAGAAAGAAGGAAAGGAGGAGAGCAGAGAAGGAAGGAAAGTGCTTCTTGCCATTGTGACCTGATGCCGATCAGCCTCGTCCCTGCAGATCAATGCAAAATGTAATAAAGCCATACAGAAAAAAAATAAATCACCATAGCAGCCAGGAACAGGAGCCGCAGACACCCGGGGCGATCACCACCCACTAGATCATATATACTATATATACATTCTGGCACGCAGCTGACCTTCTGATCTGCCCCCCCACAGTCCGCCGGACTCCTGCCTTGTCACTCATACCTGTAAATGACTGTCAGCCTGTAAAGTGACAACGTGTGACATTACTGATGACGGTCATTACACTGGGGGTGTAATAATCCCCAAGTCACATGAATGAGAGCCACTTGTTGTCCGTGTAGCAGCAATACAGGGTGTCCAGCGAGAGCAACGAGCGTCCATAGACTTCTATGGTCCTCCAGAGAAAAAGCTGTGCTTGCCATGGCTCTAGCCAATAGAGGGGGTTCAGTGCAGCCTAACGGGGTCTATTAAGGCGGGATTCACACAGGGCGGATTTGCCGCGGCCGCTAATCTTGGGATTAGCCAGCCATGTGGACGAGGTTTCTCAGAAACCTCGTCCACACGGGACGGCTAATCCGCTGCGGTAAATCCGTCTGAAACCGCGGTAGCGGCTGCTGTGGTTTCAAAAGAAGCTGCATTTCTGTTTACAGTCGGTTTTTTGTTTCTTTATGTTACGGCCGCGCTCTCCTCTATGGGAGCGCCGGCCGCAACGGAAAAGCATGCGGCCGGGCCGTTTCAAAGCCGTCGCGGCTTAAACCGCGGCGGTTCTCTCGGCGGAGATCTCGCGGTTTTTGCTGCGGCCAAACCGCGAGATTTCCGGCGAAAATACGCCCCGTGTGAAGCGAGCATAAGACTGCATTCACACAGGGCGGATTTGCCGCTGTTCTGCCGCAGCGGATCCGCCCGCGGCCGCTAATCTCGGGGTTAGCCAGCCATGTGGACGAGGTTTCTCAGAAACCTCGTCCACACGGGACGGCTAATCCGCTGCGGTAAATCCGGTTGAAGCCGCGGCTTCCAAAGATTGAGCATGTCTGTTTACAGTCGTTTTTTTGTTTATTTATGTCACGGCTGCGCTCTCCTCTATGTGAGAGCCAGCCGCAACGGAAAAGCATGCGGCCGGGCCGCTTCAAAGCCGCCGCAGCTTAAACCGCGGCGGTTCTCCCGGCGGAAATCTCGCGTTTTTGCTGCGGCCAAACCGCGGGATTTCCGACGGGAATCCGCCCTGTGTGAACCCTGCCTCAAAGGGATTTCAAATGTTCCAAAAAGCATTGACAAGCCACAGCCTAAAATCTGCAAAGACTACAGAGTGCAAACCAATGACAGTTCTGTACTTTACGTGGCGGCGGCCTCCACGACCTCGCGCTCTTCACAAGGTAATCAGAGATTTCAGCACATGCACGGTGGAGGTCATGGATGACGCAGTCACATGGTTAGATCACATGACCATAAATACTTATACTCGCCACGTTTCCCCATTCCTCTTAGGTTCGTCTCCCGAAGCTGTGAATGAGTCAAGTGGGCGGTCCCCACTGTCAATCAAATCTGACGTCACCCATCGGCTGCGAGCTTAGGGGATCACACACTGGACACATTCACAATGCAGGGAGCCGATTCGAAGACGTTAGAGTCAGCAGGGCCGTGGTAGCAAAGCCATACAGCCGGCCCCACTGACATGAGTACATGGCGGGTCCTCCGTATCTCAGGCTTTCCTAATAGGATGTTTGAAACTGACAACCAACCTTCAGATACCGTTTGGTGCATAAATAAGGACACTTCCCAGAAATAATGGTCATGTTTAATCTATACAAATAGGTTTAGTCCGTAGATTTGGGGGTCGTTGATGGGTTTTCCTCTCCTGAGCGGTCTACGCAGAACACATCATGGAGGATGCCACTACACAGCGTAATAGACACCAGGAAAAGAATAGTCCGGGGCAGTAAAAAGTGACGGCTCCTTCCAGTGTCAAGCCTCTATATACAAAGTCCTGCGGAGCTGCTGACACATCACCTTCTACTTGGCCATGTCAATCAGGCTCTGCAGGGAGGTGGGCACCCACGTCTTCTCTCCCTGCACGTACACCACCCCCCTGTCTATGTAGATGACAATGCGGTTGAAGTTGTAGAGCTGCTTCCCTTCATGCCGTTTGCCGATAAGAGGCATAAAGACGATGTTATGTTCCTCGGCTTTAGATTGGATCAAGTCCTTGAAGTTCATCGGCACGGAAGCAACTCCAATGCCTCTCTGAGCAATGCTCTCCGCGTCACGTCGCTCCTGCATTGCTTCGTACTGGAAGTCTTTTCTTCTCTCCGTCTGGGTCAGGTAGGCTATGCTTTCCCGGGCACCAGGCTGCATGTACGCACCTAGGGTGAAGACAGGGAACAAGGGTTACTTGGTACTATCCACTGTAATGGGCAGTGGCTCCATAATAGCGAACCACATGGGCCATAAAGGCTTCAAGTAAATGTGACTACGCTTGCAGTACCAATAACATCCACTGTAAAATTTATGGTGCTGTGCCACTTCTGGTGGACCATGGTTCAACTAATAGCTGATTGGTGGGTGTGCCACGAGTCTGACCCCCACCATTCTGATATTGATCACCTATGCTAAGGCCTTTCCACGGCCGAATCATGCCATGTAAGTAGCGCTGATCAATGAGATACAATAAGAGTTTCACCATTGTCGATAGCACATCCGCCGTTTACATGGGGAGAGGTGCCACCAACGATGATCTTTACTGTGCCACATGACAGATGTGATCAGCTGATGAATGAGCGTTTGCTTGTCAGGTAATCACCAGCACCTTCACACAGCCCAATGATCCAGTAAACGAATATCATCAATCACTGAGCCGTGTAAAAAGCCAGTAAGGATAGGTCATCAATATAAAAAGTCCCGGAATAGCCCTTTAAACTAATCTGGGTCTTTCCGGTAGGAACCACTCCTCACCCTCCTAATATGATCAGCCGTTGTTGGAAGGAGAAGTAGTTGGATAGGTGACAATTAAAGGGATTGTACCCCAATTTCAAGGTCCTGTGGATGGGAGACAACTTGCTGATTGGTGGTGGTGGTGGTGGTGGGGGTCTCACATCTGAGACCCCCATCATTGTCAAAAACAGAACTCCTGTTTCCCACTTTGCCTGTCACTACGGGGGGGGGGGGAGGGGGGGCGTATCTTCTCCCACAGTGATGTCAGCATGACGGGATCATGGGCTGAACATGTGAGGTCAGTACTCCATTAATTTCAATGGGGCTGACAGAAACACCCAAGCGTGTTGTGCTCGGATATCTCCGCAGTCCCGCTAAAAGCGAATAGAGTGCCAGTGCACGTACAAGACCAGCATTCCATTCAGTGTCCTCCTCACTGCAAGTTACTGCACACCCTGCAGTGAGGACAACCGGGGACACAGGACCCCCATTCTCAAGATCGGCAGGGGTCTCGGCCGTGAGAGCCCCACAATTCAGCAAGCCGCCCCCTATCCTGTGGATATCGGATAACTTGCAATTGTCCTTTAATGTTGCGAAATGAATGTTAATTTGGAGAGGAGTGTACTCACCAACATTGGAGGACACGGCTCTATTCATTATGTCCAAGGCTTCATTAAATCTGTCCTTGATTCCCGGATGGGCTAAAACCTGGTCTGAGAACATGGACTTCCAGCCAAGATACCACTTTGTAATCTCCTCGTAGTTTGGGTTGTTACTGAGCCATGAGCACAAAACCTGCAAGAACACACCGACAGTCAGAGGGGAGCCAACCAAAAACTGTATGACACACAGTGAAGAATCAACAAGGATTGTACATGCCAGTTGTGCAAAGGAAATCCATGAAGTTGTTAGAACCATCTGGTAAATAGTTTCAGCAGAGCCATATCCGAGCTACGTTCAGAGCAAGTAGACAGCAAATCATACTCTACTACATGTGACTTCAGTCCGGATGCCTCATGTCGGAGCAATTGATTGATCACAGTATTGAAGGAAGCCTGTCACGGACTCTAACCCTCTCCAATAAACAAGCCCTAACCATAGATGGGGGTGTGAGGAGATCGCCATCCATACCTTTAGTTCACTTCACAGTGCTGCTAAGGCCCTGAAATGTCTAATTTTGTGTCACATGGCATGCTAATTAAGTAAGAACTATCAAATGGGTGGTTCACAAGCTAAAATTGGTCTGGTTCAGCCCAAATCCGGCCCCTTAACTAGTGATGGACCTGTCCCTTGGGCTGGAGATACCATGTATTCAAGACACTGCATGCGCTGCACTTCAAGAGCCGGCGCATGTGCAGGGACTCGAATGCCCCATGACTCGAGCGCTGGAGACATCAATCAATAGTGAAGGGAACAAAAGTAAAGAGAGTGCCCAGTGCCAGCATGTGAACTGCCCATCAGCTGGATGGCACTCAATCAGCGTACTGCGAGTGCAGAGTGAAATCAGAGATTTGAAGGCTTTGGCAAAACTTAGAAGAAAGCGCAACATAGGAGTCGGGTTATCATGTCCCTCATCTATAGTTCGGACTTCTATATTCAGGGGGGTTACTGATAGACTCCCTTTAAGGGCTCTTTTGCATGGGCGTATTTGCATTCCATATTACATGCATATTCTTTATGGGTGTAATACGGCACAAACACCATTGTGTTGGGGTATTCGGATGGGATATTGCAGCAGGTCCTATTTTGGTCCGTATTAGGCCAAAAATGCCTATTAAAGTCTATAATAATGCCGTGGATACACGATGTGTGTATCTACACAGGAGACCTTCTCGCACTGTTTTTTTACATGCATGAAAAACAGCCAAATCCGGATTAAATACGCACAGTTTTGGTGCGCAGGAACTGCATCCGCTCATGTGAATGAGCCCTAATACTGCGATCAGACATTTGCTCCTTCGTGACACATAAGACCGGACGGTTTGTTTCAGCGACGCCGAAGGCTTTCAGGCTTCATTGTTGTCAGGGAGTGCGGAGATCTGAAGGGTCGGGGCCCTTTTACACGGAACAATAATCGGTAAAAAAAAAAAAATTGGTTTGTGCGAATGTGAGCGACAATCATTCGGTGTAAACACGGCCAGCGCCTGAACGACAAGTGAGAATTTGTTCGCTTCTCGATCGTCCATTTTATGCCGGTATAACAATATTCGTTCGCTCGTCGTTTCGTGTAAACAGCGATCTTTTAGCCACGGACATTCACTTGTACAGTAATGTGAACGACTGAACGATGAATGAACCAATTCACAAACAACTTATCTGCCTGTATAAGAGGCTGCAAGAGCGAATTCTGTCATCATTCCCTCGTGTGAATGATTTACTGCTCCGTGTAAACACAGCCTTAGGCCCGGCTCCCACGGCCGAGGAAATCACACAAGATTTAGGCTTTTTTAGATGCACATATATGAACCCCATCTACTTCAATGAGCGATGTTTTCCCGTTTGGGGCCGCGATGCAATACTATGCGGGAAACACACGGCAGTATGTTCTATCTGGCTGCATGATCTCGCATCGCAGCCCCATTGCTTTCAACTGGGCCTGCGGCAGCAGCGCCGGCCCAGTGAAAGCAATGAGAGGACTCTGCGATCCTCTGCCGTGGCTGTGACATCTGTGCCAGAGGATCCCCACATCCCTGAAGTGATCCAAGGCCGTTTCCACATCCCTGGGGAATTCACATGGTGGGGAGCGCAATACGGGGGGCGGGATTCACGGCCCCATATCACGCTCGCCCGTGTGAAGTTAGCCTTACAGACAATGGTTCACTAGAAGCAGACACAGGGAGACAGGATGCCGCGCTTCTGAGTATGAACGATCATGGCAGGCAGTACCCGCTGTGCTCCGGAGCTGAACTCTGGAAAAACTATAAGTTATGGAGAAAGCAGACAAACTGACCAAAAATGCATCGTTTGTCAGGGTTGTCATTGAAAAAGAAAAAAAAAACCTCTCTGTGCCCCAAAATCTAAAACTTTTGGATATTCCAGTCATTTTGTTTTACAACATGGGGAAAAAAAACAACTTTAATTACTATTTGCAACAATTCGTTAAGATGTAGCATCTGTATTAGAGATTGTAGTATTTGCGCCCGCTGCCTGCACGTGTCGATGTAAAGCCTCTGTGAAGCTCGGCCAGGCTGTGAAGCGGAGCCCAGTCTGTAATCCACTTACCTGGAGCCACTTTGGAAAGAAATGTTTCTCCAGGATTCCCACGAGGCTGGAGAGCGAGATCATCCCCTCCCAATCCATCACCCAGTGGAAGACGTCCATGTGCTGCTGGTGCGGATTAATGACGAACTCTCCAAGACACATCCCTGCGAGACACATCAGAACCCACAAGACATGTTTACACAGCAGAGGTGGAACTACAAGTCCCAGCATCCTAATACCAGCACTTGCTCATCTTATTCTCCTGGCACAATACATTGCTATGTTCTGTCCACCCGACTCGCTCACACGAGATTTTCTAAGAAATCAGTATTCTAAATGATTCGGAGTATTTTACTATTTCACAAGACTCTGCTGCTTTGTATCTTCAGCCAAAACTGTTGCTGTTACCCAATGCATATACTTGCCAGACAATTGTGCTTCCAGTTGCCACCACTAGAGGGAAAATCAGTTATATGCCAATTCCTATTGACCTAAATAGAAGCCTTGTAAAACGAGATATCGCTGCCTTTAAAAGATTGTTCCACTTCCAACGCTTGATGACCTGTCCTTAGGATAGGTCAGCAGTGGCAGAGTGGTGGGATTTGCCACCCAGGACCCTCTGCCATCAGTTATTTCCACAGGCCGACGGAAGCAGACAGCTCTGTACTTTGCACAGTGGCCCAGGCTGGTATTGCAAGCTGAGTTCCATTGTACTAGACAAAGTATGGAACAATTTGCTGCTGGCGGCATGGCGACTCTGTATGCTAGAACGGCAGCCTGGGGAAAGAGCTGATCACCTGGGATCCTAAGTGGCGGAGCACCAGCTAATCTACTACTGCTGACTTACCCTGAGGATAGGTTATCAATAGTTAGAAGTGGGAGAACCCCTTTAAATTTAGTCAGCTTAAAAAGGCTGCCTGGGACTTTACTATTAATGGTCTTTCCACAGGTTAGACCATCAATAGTTAATGCATTGCTCAGAATTCTCACCGGTGGCCGATATCGGGGACGTTGTCATTGCAGGCAGAGCTGGAAGCAGACAACTCTGTCCATATTGCAGCACAATTCACACTGAATCCAATGCAATACCAACCGTGGCCACTGCACTACAGAGCTGTCTACAAGGATAGAGGAGCTGGAGGACAGCTGATTGGTGGGGATCGGACACCGCTGATCAACTACTGACGACCTATCAGAAGAAGAGGTCATCAATAGTAAAGCCCCTTTAAAAGAGAATTTTCAGAAGTGTCCAATTAGACTAAAAGTGTCTAAAGGACAAATAAATCTGTCCAAGTCCTCGTACACCAGTTTTTTGTCGAAAATTGACCCAGAGTTTTGGCGCACTTAGTAACCTGCCTCCTACTGATTGGATGCAACTTGGTGCACGACTGTGGACCGCAACGGTCACTCATGAGTTACAGGGGTTTTCTGCTCACAGAAAGTAAAGTGTTAAAGGGGTATTCCGGGCAGGACTAATATAAGATCTAACGTCCATCATCACAATAAGTCATTCTATCATCGGCTCACTGCTCCAGATGCTTTATTCATTTTCTATGTACGTCACGTGACCCTCCACCCGAAAATATATCCACTTCCTCTGACATTTTGTCCGCTTTTGCTACTTCCCCCCTGTCCATAGCCTGCAACATCCTGTGAGCAGTGCATGATGGGAGGACAGGAAGCACTGCGCTGTATTGCTCTGTCTGTCGGCTTCGGCAGCTTTCTGTGCACTCTCAGTGAGAGGGAGGTTGGTGCTGGTAAGTTGTAGGACCCGTGAGCTGTGGGCGGAGCTACAGTGCTGGCTGGTAGACCAGCTCTATGCATGCTGGGAGTCGTAGGTAACAGTCTGCTGCTGTGTTTACTGTGGAAGTTATGCATGTACATACAGCGGCAGATCGGCGGCTGTGCGGGAGGAAGAAGAGGGTAAAGGTGAGTAACTTACTGTTACTCCTAGATTGCAGTATTTTCAGAATTTCCATTTTGTGCCCAGAAAACCCCTTAAATGTTACAATAGGCTGCATTGTAGCCACTTACCCAGAGGAGCGCGCTTTAAACTGCTGCTAGAACAGACGCTCATAGCTTGTTCTCCAGGTAGCCCCGCCTCCTCACTTAAACTGGGCGGCTGTGTATTCAAATATAGGCTCAATTTATTCCGCACCCATGTGAGGTTGTTCCGTTGGAGTGGGTGGGGCTACAGTGAGCGCAGCTCATGTGATTGGCAGACGGTCTATGTCTACTACATATTCTAGCGTAACATCTTACCCAACTTGGGCACAATGTTCTTCACCATGAAGGCTTCCCAGGATCCGGGGGTAAACACCTCTTTCCAAGGCTGCAGGATGAGCTTGGCGGAGGAGTCGCTGGGGTGCCACTTTTGAAGGGCGTTGGCCAGCTTGTTCCTGATTGGAGAGAACAGCGGCTCTAGCCGAGACTGCATTAATGGTAGCCAGGGGTGAATCCAGGAGTGGATGGGTACCGTGTCTGTCAGAGGGTTCCAGTTCTCCACCTACACATAAATGCCATAAACGGAAAATCATATTTAATGAGAATATTGTAATTCCAAGGGTGTGTAGACTTCTGCAACTACTGTGTTCTATCACTCCAATCCAGCTTAAATAAAAAAAAGATGCAACTCTGCAAACAGTCCCGATTAAATATCTTATATGTTTTGTGTCTACAGCTCCTCTGCAGACCTTTGTGTCTCTATGGTTACAGACTACAAACATGTCACATCCTGCAGACACCCGATACACTCTTCCATCTACCCCTATTCTGCTATCTCTAGATTAAAGGGGTTGTCCAGGGTTGGAAAAACATGGCTGCTTTCTTGCAAACACAGCGACACTCTTGTCCATAGAGTTGTGTGTGGTATTGCAGCTCAGCTCCTCTGAAGTGAATGAGAGTTAAGCTGCAATACCAACACATCCTACGGACAAGGGTGGTGCTGCGTTAGCAAAAAAGCAGTAATGCTTTTTCTGACCCTGGACAACCCCTTTAAGCAAGAAAGAGTGGAGTCATACATGACAGCCTCATCAGACTACACAGGAGTGATTTGTAGTCTGTAACCTTGGAGACACATAGGTTTGAATTTAAGCTGACAGGACATTTATTAATTCAAGGGTATTCCATCTAGACTTGAGTTATGGCCCCCCGTTGCCACCAGACGAGGCTGAATGTGGTGGTTAGAAGGACAGAAACAGCCAGGACCTGATCGACTACACCGTCTCCCTAACTTACACAACTTCTTGGAATCCCCACCAATCAGCTGATTGGTGGTACCATTTTCAGTACGGACAGCGCAGAAAGCAGATCGTGCCGCCCATACCGCAGCGGGCCAGGATGGTGAATTCAATGGGAGCTGCGCCTGCACTTACCAACTTAAGCCACTGCACTAGTTGGTATGATCTGCTTATGTACTGACAGCAGTGCCAGGAATCAGCCGATTGGTGGGGATCCCGAGCAGTGAACCCAGCAGATGATAGGTCATCAATAGAAAAATGCCCAAAGTCCCAGCCAACCCCTTTAAAAGGGGTTTTACCACCAAAGACATTTATCCACTATCTACAGGATAGGGAATAAATGTCTGATCACTGAGGGTCTGACTACGGAGACTCCCGGTGATCTTGCGAACTCCTCCCCTGTGAATGGGATTAACGGTAGAGCGCACGCCCGACCACCACTGTTAACTTCCATGGGACAGATTGATCTGATCGGAAATCTCAATCTGTCCCTTAGAAGTAAATGAAACAATGGTCATGCATGGTCACCGCTGCTCCATTCACAGAGGCATTTGGAGACACAATTCTTGCGAACATTGGGTGTCCCAGCAGTGAGACCCCAGCAATCAGACATTTATCTCTTACCTTATGGATAATGGATAAATATCTGTGGCGATAAAACCCCCTTAACAACAGTGTGGGACGTCAAAACTTAAAAAGTAACTGTGCTTTTAAAAACTTTTGACCAGTCAGAGTGACACATGAAAAGTTTCGATCAGTGGCGGTCCAGGTGCTGAGACCCCCATTGATCACTAAAATGGGGGGCTGCAGTACTCACCCAAGTGCTGTGCTCCTTCAACTGTCATCTTTACATGTTGGCTTCTCTTGTCAGCTGAAGACGGACACATAGACTTCTTAAGATCTCTATAGGTCTGTCTCCAGCTGTCGAAAGCAGCCAATGTGCAACTAAGACAGCCGAAGAAACACAGCGCTTGGGTGAGCACTGCAGCCCCTCCATTTCAGTGATCAGTGGGGGGGCTCGGCACCAAGACCATCACTGATCAAAACTTTTTACATGTCACTCTGACATGTAAAAAGTTTGAAAAAAAAAATAAAAAAGGTAATAACACCTGTACAATGAAGCGAAGTTAGTCACTCACCTCTTTCTGTAATTTGGGAAAAATGAGTTGGTCCAGTATATTATCCAGAATCCAGACTGGCAGCAAGTAGACCCAGCTATCCAAGAAATCCACCATGGGCGCACAGTTTCTGGGCTGCCACTGTGAGATGATATTCCTCAGGAACGGCACCCATGTCTCCCAGAGGAGTCTGCAGAGGAGAAAAATGAAATCTAGAGATAGGAAATAGAGCTGTGACCTGTTTGAGGAGGAAGGGGGAGGATATTTAGCGGCTAGCAACCCCACTAATCACAGTTTTGTGACAGGTTATAAAATGCTTTGTAGGAAACCCTTCTAAGGTTGATGTCGGACGTAAAACAAAAGGCTGGTTATGTGATCAAACAACAAAAGATGCAATACTCACATCTCTTCTTCCCAGGAAAACAACATAGTGGCTGCAGTGACCGTCCTGGTCTGTATGGACAGCGGAAGTCAGGTAACTGCTGCAGCCAATCAGCCACAGCGTCACCACCCATCTCCTGGCATCAGCACTCACATCCTGCGTGCCATGATGCCAGGAGTTCAGAACGGTGACGCTGAGGCATCTGATTAGTTGCAGCAGTCACCTTTATCGATACAGACCAGGATCGCCACTGGCGCTCTGCAGTTTTCCCACAGGGAGAAGAGAGGGGAGTATTGCCCCTTTATTAAAGGCCCAGCCATTTATTTATTTTTTTAAAGTCGGACAATCCCTTAAACAAATAGTTATAGTTAAAGGGATTCTCCACTCTGGACATTCCCTACTTGTTAGAAGGGTCCCCCTCCAATGAGCAGATCACGATGTACCCCTTTCTGTGATCTCCAGAAATCATCTGTGTAAGAACCTTTGTTCCGACTCACAAGCCTCCATTCACAGTAAACAGGCAGTTCACATATGGACTACTGCCCGCTTACACAAGCCGATCGTCATTACGTTTTTATGCATGCAGAAACTAAATGGCGAATTCGTCGTTCAGTCGGCGCATGCATTTACACGTTACGATCATCATTCAGACTCCCACTGGGTCACCAGAATCGGAATGCTTACTGTGCCGTGTAAAAAGACTCTAAGAGATGAGGGTCCGGGACAGAAGACCTCCCTCTGTTAACTCAGAATCCCCTAATAGGGTTTATGGAAATGGGTTTAATAGAGCCAGACCGTACCTGTGATAGGTGTCCATTGCAGCGTCATGTGCACTGTGGGACAGATGTCCTTCTTCCAGAAGATCCTTCCACTTGGTCATGATATCAATACCGTACACAGGGTCCTAAATCAGGCAACAGTCAGGATTAGTCACTCATGCCACGATAATAAAAAAACCTATAATACGTTTACAGAACTAATTTGGTGCGGATTTTGTTGTGGAGCTGACCTCACACGCTTAAAGTGGGGAAATCTGCTGTGGATCCTCATCGAAATCCGCACCAAATCCGCCAAGCCTAAACGCACCCTAAGGGCTAGTTCACACAAGCGTCATTTTGACGTTGAGTTAAGGCCCATTTAGACACAACGATTGTCACTCAAAATTCACTCAAAGCCGTCTTTCAAGCGATAACCGCTGCGTCTGAATGCACGGACATCATGCAGTTTTCGTGCACGAGTCGTTCCTCGCTCAATTCAAGTTTTCTAGAATTGAGCCATGAACTCTTATCAGTGGTGCAAGCTGTTATTACAGTCGGCAACGCTGATCAGATTCTTTCAGCTTGCGTCCTGCTGGTAGCTCACAGCGGCACACGAGCTGTAAGCACAGAGAACAATGCAGCTGTTTGCTTATATTGTTCGCCGAGAGATAGCGGTGGTGTCCCACTCTGCCTGCATAGCTCTTTAGTAGCTAATTAGCTACTATAGACTATGCAAAGATCGCTCAAAACTGTCGTTCGAGCGATCATCTTTCAGTGTAAATGAGGTCTTCGCGTCTTTAAAAAAAGTAGCGACAAATTAAGCCGCAAATCAGATGAAGAATAGCCATGACCAAAGTCACAATTATTCTTTGCGATTTTATCGTCCATTCACATGGTCGGCAGCCCGAAATTCCTCAGTCAAAAGTACTACTGTGTTTCCCAAAAAAATAAGACACTGTCTTATATTAATTTTGGCCCCAAAAGAGGCACAATGTCTTATTTTCTGGGGCGTCTTATACTCGCCTGCAGCGTTTGAGTCCGAGTCCCTCATGCTGGTCTCTGGCGCTGCAGCAGGCTGCCATGTCCTCAGCGTTGACACAGCACTCTCTTTCTGGTGGTGGGGCTTTGAATACCCCGCCTCCAGCAAGCGAGTGCTGTGATTGGATCACAAGCGCTGCTGGCTCAGCCAATCAGAGCCGGCGCTCGATGAACCAATCACAGTCATTCAGTGATGTCATTCACTGAATGGCTGTGAATGATCGAGCACCGGCTCCGATTGGATCACGAGCACCGCTGGCTCAGCCAATCACAGCACTCGCTTGCTGGAGGCGGGGTATTTAACCCCTTAGTGACGGAGCTTTTTTGCTTTTTTCCATTTTTGTTTTTTCCTACTCCCTTTTAAAAAATCGTAGCTCCTTTATTTATCCATCGACGTCGCTGTATGAAGGCTTGTTTTATGCGGGACGAGCTGTATTTTTCAATGGCACTATTTATTGTACCATATAATTTACTGAAAAACTTTTAAAAAATTCTTAGCGGAGAGAAATGGAAAAAAAACGACATTCCACCATCTTTCGGTGCGTCCTGTTTCTACGGCGCACAAATTGCAACAAAAACGACCTGATATTTTTATTCTATGGGTCAGTACGATTGCTACGATACCAAACTTGTATAGTATTTTTTTTGCTGTAGTACTTGTATTTTTTTTTTAAGATATTTAATTTTTTCAATTATTTTCTGCGGTCATTTTGTGCGCGCAATAACTTTTTTATTTTTCCGTCGACGTGGCTGAGCAAGGTCTCATTTTTTGCGGGATGTCCTGAAGTTTCCGATAGTATCAATTTGGAATACATACGACTTTTTGATCACTTTTTATTGCGTTTTTTCTGGGAGACAGGGTAACTAAAAAAGTGTATTTCTGGCGTTCTTTATTTTTTTTTTCACATGACGTTCACCATGCAGGAAAAATAATGCACTAGTTTGATAGATCGGACTTTTACGGACGCGGCGATATCAAATACATATTTTTATTTTATGATTTTGATTTTTTAATAATGGATATGGCAAAAGGGGGGTGATTTAAACTTTTATAACTTTTTTTTTTTAACAATTAAAAAAAACTTTATTGATCTTTTTTTTTACTTTACTTTGAAGTCCCCCTGGGGGACTTTAACATGCGATGCTTCGATCGCTCCTGCAGTATGACGTAATGCTATAGCATTACATCATACTGCTTTTTTACAGGCAGTCTATGAAGTCACCCTGTGTGGATGGCTTGATAGGCAGTCTGCTAAGGCAGCCCTGGGGCCTTTCATTAGACCCCCGGCTGCCATGACACCTGCACCGCTCCCCCGATCTCACCGCGGGGGCCGTGCGGGACCCCTGAACATCGCTTGCGGGATTTAAATGCCAAAATGACGCCCATGTGAATGAGGCCTTAAGGTGGATTCTCACACACAGTGGGGCAGATTCACTATTGGAAATGCGCCAATTTCCTGGCAGAAATGACACCACAAACCGTCTCACATGCCGTACACCACATTTATTATGTCCTTTTTTTTAACATTTTTCTGCAGAGACGGTCAAAGGGGTGTGGGCTCTACAAGAAATGGGTGTAGCCTCACTATAAAGGGTGTGTGGCCTGACTGCAATGACACAAGATAGTTCTTGGTGTAAAAGCTGGTATAAACCTATGCCAACTAATAGTTGGTACAATGTTAGACAAAGATGTCTAAAGATGCGCCAGATGTATCATCCAGAATGAGTCACGGCGATAAATCTGGCGCATTTTAAGACTGTCTACTATAGGTTTGCATGGAGGCCGGCAAAAACACTCCCAAGCGTCCTTAGTCGCGTGTGACCCAGTAATGATGAATGGCCCGAGCATGCGCTCCAGAGCTGCAATGAAGAACAGTCAGAGCCAAGTTGTTGTGCTCCAAGCATGCTCTGAGTGCAATGATGAATGTGCCTAAAGAAAGGACTTCTACTTTTCCCCACGGCTGGATCCACTACTGGTTCTGGCATCAAAAACTGCATAAAAATACCAAAGTGGCGTCTCTCCATTTAAAAGTAAATAAACGTGCGTGAAGCTACCTTTAGGCCACTCCCACACATCTGTTTTTTTACCGCATTGACTACAGCGTTTTGAACGCCGCGGTATAACACTCCCATTGATTTCAATGGGGCCTCGAGCGCTGCTTGCACTATTTTTCCGTGTTTAGCACACCTCATCACCCATCACAATGCTGGGGTGCCCTAAACCCCGCTGTTGGCTGCAGGAACCGGCGGCTGAAATCAAAACTAAAATCGAGGCAAAACGTTGCAAACGCTGACAGAACTTGGCTGGTAAACTAACCCATACGTATAAGACTTAAAGGGGTTGTGCCAAGATACAGGGCTTGGGGCAATCAGATGATCACTCCCACTCTTGCCCCTCGCACCCTCCTCAAGAAGCCGATTCTGCCTGGGGCAGCCACAGCCAGCCTGACATTTTCCCTGGTTTGTCCACTGCAGGGAAAACGCAGCTTACAGAACGGCCGTTCACATGTATGACCGTCTTGTAATAAGAGGATAGCAGGTCAACCAAGATCCTACTGGGCGGCTCTCTGTTCTCCTGAGCGTGAGACCCCAGACGTTGACATTTAAAAGGCCATCTGAACAGGTGATGCCACCTTGGCACAACCCCTTCAATATAGCGATAAGATCAATAAATGCTATTAAATTGCCTGGACTCCTTACTTCTCATCTCGGTGGAGACCACCAGCCTGAACTGGTCGTTAACACTGTGATATCGCCCAACTCGCACTCACAGCCAGTGTCCCGGAGGTCTTAATGTGCTTTTCCTATTGAATCAGTACAACTAAAGGACGATGACGTTTGATCTTCACCCCATGATATTTTAGTTCACTCACCCGTAAGGGGTTCCAGTCCTTGAAGTATTCCTTCACCAGAGGATAGATGATGGCCACGGCCAGGTCCGCCTTCTCCGACAGCTTGTACTCTTCGTAGTACTTGTCCTGCAGCATCTGGAATATGCGCGCGCACTCCTCCAGCGTCAGGGGATTGTCGCAGCCCGGCTGCATCCGCTGCTCGCATTCCTCCACCGTCTTCAGGACCTGGCTCAGGTTATAAATGGCTTTGTCCTCCCCGGATAACACTTCGGAGAGCTTCTCCAGCTCGTGGGTGAGATTGACGACCATGTCCCGCTCGTACTGCAGCTGGCGGTCATTCTGGATGATCTCCTGTTCCGTCATCTCGATCAGGAGCTGCAGGTTGTGCTCCAGCTCAGGCAGGACAAACCCCTGGGGCTTCTCCTCTTTCCCACTTGTGGGGGTCTCTCCTGGGATGTTGTGCTTGTGGGAGATCTGGCTGTAGCTGTAATAGACTTTCTGCTCTCGTCCCGTCATATCAATCACCTGAACAGAAGAAAAAGGCAAATCCTATTAGTCTATGATGCCGGCCAACAGGAATTCTTGATATGGGGGTCCCGACCAGTCTATGGTGTCCGTTTGGAAAGGAGTCATCTCCATGAGACATCTCCATGAGACAACCCCTTTAAACGATCCTCTTTAGCACATCACTCCATGCATGTGTATCTAATAGAGGGGGTTTCACGTGAGATGGCTTCAAATTAGCTTAAAGGGGTTGTCTAGTTGTAAACGGTTGATGGCCTATCCTGAGAATATGGCATCAATAGTAGATCAGTGTGGGTCTGCTGCCCGGGATTACCGCAGATCAACTGTTTGGTGGGCCGATGTGCTTGGGCACTGAGGTGATTTCTGCAGGAAGCTCACAGCTCCATTCCATCTGCAGTGGCCAGGCTTGGGATTACAGGCAAAGTTCCTTCTGAAGTGAATAAGTGGGGACAGCCTGCAATACCAAATCCGGCCACTACAGTGGAAACAGAGCTGTATGCTTCCTGCAGAAATCAGCTCAATGCATGACCACACCCGGGGAGCTAATCTGTTATTGATAGCCTTTCCTAAGGCCTGTGTCACACGAGCGGAAGCGTATTTGCACATCGGATGTTGCGGTTTCATGTGAACTACTGCGGTTTTTACAATCGTAAGCATTTACGTGCGCAAAGAAAAAAACTGCAGCCCCAGTCTCGTACATTGAAGTGGCCAATTAGAACCTATAAAACCAGTTATGCTATTTTCTTGTGCAAATGCGCAGGAATATATAGAACATGCCGTGTATTTTTTGCACGATGGAATTGGGCGCAAGATATATGTATGTGAATGAACGCATAGAAATCAATAGGTTCTATTTACTGTGTATTGGGTGCGCAAAGGTGTCTGTGTGACACAGGCCTAAGAATAGAAATGAATAGTTTACAACTAGGACAACCTCTTTAAAAGGGTTGTCCCACTTCTAGCCGTATCACTGCAGGAAGTAGACAGCTCCTTACATTGCGCAGTGGCTAGGACTGGTATTGCAGGCTGAGACCCCATTCACTTCAATAGGACCCAGCCTGCAGTATCAACCCGGGGCCCTGCACAAAGTTCAGAGCTGTCTGCTTCCAGTAACAAAACAGCTAGGAGTGGGACAACCCTTTTAACCCCTTACCTATTATTACGTCCAGTGGCCGATATGGACACCTGAGCTGCGTCGGTGTCATGAACCATGGGTGCGCTGGCTCAAATATACAGCTTAGACTGCTGCAAAGGTTGTATCGCAGTTACCTCTGATCCTACCTGCTTAGCCCCTTAGTTGCAGTGACAGTTAAGGCAGTTGACAGAAGGGGGAGCTGCAATGTTGACAGCGCTATTGCACCACTGTCTGCACCAGGAGCGGCCAGAGATCCTTTAGATAAGTCATCAACTGTAAGAGTCCTGGACAAGCCCTTTAAATGGTCACCATCCTTTGAGACAATGGGTTTTTATGTGATACTATAAGTCATATACTGGCCTGATATAATGTTACTCCCCACGTACATACACAGGTAAGCTTATTCCAAAAGTGCAGGTACGCAGCCAGCGTTAGGTGCCAGGCCTAAGGAGAAGTATGCACTAGGTGGCTTACCCAAATTGACAGATCTGGCCCATAAACACAAATAGGGATAAACTTTTAGTGAACGACGTATGGAAAGTTACTCTTCCAGAGTTGTTGAACGAACCTTGACTTGTGAGATTTCCTTCTGGGGAGCAGACATTGCCTTCCCTCCAGTCCCCTTGGCTTTGAGCTCCTCCACCGTCTTGTAAGCATACTTGGGCTTCTTCTTGCCTCCGCCTGGGTCTTTCCTCCATTGACTCAATTCTTTCTGAAATTCCTGGATGCGACAACGAAAAAGGAAACAAACTGCAGATTAATAACAAGTAAACATCAGAAGCGGCAGCAGTCTGCATCTCCTGTGATGAGAAGAACATGTACGGACCTTTTCCTCCTCTTCCTCAGAATCCACCGAGGGGAAATCCTGCAAGGATTGCTTGGTGCGTTCTGAGCCGTAGGCGCCCACGGCTCCTTTACCTCTTCTTTGCTTGGCCTCAATAGGCGCAATGATACCTGAACAAGACAAAACTCATTTAAGTCTTTCCACAAAAAAATATATTAAAGTTAAAAGGAGTCCACAGAATAGGGAATAACTTTATGATCGGTAGGGATCCGAGTGCTGAGACCCCACCGATCACTAAAATAAGTGGGAAGAAGAACTCTTCTGAGTCATGTGCCCGTTCGGCCATCTCCGTTACTCCCCAGGCGCCATAAAAAGTCTATGGAGTCCAAACATAGTTCGCCATGACAGCCAAACAGGCTGAGCTGAGTCCTTCTGCATGTTCTTTTAGTGATCAGTGGGGGTCTTGGCACCTGTACTCCCACCGATCAAATCTTCTGGCATGTCACAAGTTTGTAAAAAGTTCAGTTATACAACATACAATTGTATACAATTTTCCAATATACTTTCTGCACCAATCCCTTATGTTTTCAAGATCTCTACTTGCGGTCATTTAATAAGAACCTTATTGGTAGTTCTAGGAGATAGAAATCTGCCCTGACTCCTGTCACATGCTGGACACACAGGCGGCACAGATCTGATGTATCCGCTATCCTATGGCCGTTACCTTGAGCGTTCTTTCCCAGGCCTCTCCCAGGGACGTAGCCCATCTTCTGCAGCAGTTTCTGACCGATCCCCTTGGTATGTCTCTCCCAGGAGCCAAAATCATTATTGGACTTGATCCCTCCAGCAAATGTTTTCTGCGTGGGCTTAAAATTCCCACCCTGCAAGAAGCAGACAGAATGCAAATCTTATGTTACAGGAAGACTTTGGTCATTCAGTAAGAGGAACTACACAACATATTATAAAGGAGGCCGTCACATATCACAGCCACAGATGCTGTTGTGACTGCGCAATTCTCCTGTTTCTATGAAGATTTTAAGTTATACCATATGCATTCCGTTTTTTGATTGTTTGTAGGAAGTATAGCAATGTTCACCCGAAGCTTCCTGATTAATGAGCATAATGCCAGAATAACATATAGCAAAGCACGATGTAGATCTGTATAAAAATGTAAATCTATATGTGCCATGTATAGTTTGCGAGAAGCTGCGCAACTACTACAGGGGATGGCATTACATTTTATATGTTCGTATTTCAATAAATCAGGCTTAGAACCCACCGGGGCTACATTTCATTTAAATAGAATTTGACAGGTCTTTTACATAATCCTCTGAAGGGGTGGACACACCCAGCCCGTACACACTGTATGATCCCCATCTAGTAGTGTTGGACTCCTTTGGCCTTCAGGACTGCAGCAATTTGTTGTGGCGTAGATTCCACTGGGTGATGAAATTGCTCTGCAGGAATATCGGCCCCTGCGGACAGTAAGCGTCTAGTAGATGGCAGTGCTGACATGTTCTAACCAGCTGACAGGAAGGGGTCAGCGATTCATGCTGCTTGCGCCAAATTCTGACCTCCCATCAGTACGGGGCAACAGAAATCTGGGTCCATCTGACCAGGAGATGTTTTTCCGCTGCTCAGTGATACAAGTTTTGCGCTCTTTTGCTCGCTGAAGTCTCGTCTTTCTGTTTCTCTTAGACACAATGGCGCTGGAGCTGGTCGTCTGCTGTTATAGTCTATCTGTGCTAAGGAACGGCGAGTTATGCATTGGGACAGGATAGCTAGAGCTCCAGCGTTGTATTCAGCTGCTCTTGACTGTGCAGCGCCTGCTCATCAGAACGATTCCTGACATCCTCCTCTTACCCCTTTCAGTGACGAGTTGTTTCCGTCCACAGGATCCTCATTTGTTAGATTTTTTTTTTCCTCGATCTCGTCATTCTCGCTATACTCTCCACACCATTACACGATAGAACTCCACACGGTTGGCAGTGACATCCCGGCCCGGCTAGTCCAGGACCGATGACCAGTCTCGCTGAAAGTTGCTCAGATCTCAGAATTTCCCATGTAATGTGGATTCCCACTGAAACTGATCCACGCGATTTTATGTGGCACTCTGGCATCACGGGGAGAATTTCCATGCAGGCAACTCTAATCGTGAGAGGGCAGAAGTTCTAATAAAGTGTGCATATATATATATCCCTTGGTACAGCAAATGGACATCAAAAAGCAGAAATTCACTGAAAGGAGCATCTGGTGGATATGATGCAACCATGTATTACAATCTCGCCCATTCATTGGAATAGGTGGCATGTAATATTTTCTCCCTAGCGATCACTAGAGGAAATGTGTGTATTGTAATACAGGTCAGTGTCTTATATATAGGGGTATATTGCCATGTGGCAGATTTTATGTACTCTCCACAGCGGGAAAAGAAGCAGTAAATCCACACCAAGTCTGCATTAAACTCCACACTGTTTGGTGTTGATTTTGCTGGGGATACGCAGAGGATTTCACCCTTTTATTCAATTAATATGAAAGAATGAAATCATAAAAATCCATATCAAAATTCCACCAAACAGATTTTGGCGCAGATTTACTGTGGATTGTTCCACTGCGAAAAATTTGCAACAAACTGGCCACGTAGGAGCAATCCCTTACAGGGGCGCATTTATATAGCCGTACTATGGCCGCAAGTCCCAGACAGAGTGCAAGTCTAATAACCCGAACTGACAGCATCACAGATCGCTATAATACGGTTCGCATGGCATATAACATTTGCGCTTCAGCTGGGACTTGCTTCCGTATTATGTTTGTGCGAATCAGGCCTTAAGGTAATAACTGGATCAGCGCACCGTTCTGAGCTTCTTTGGCTGGAATTCCTCTACTTTTGGTGCGGCCTCATTCTCAGAGTCGCTATCGGATTTTTCTTCCGCTGCAGGCTTGCGAATCCCGGCGCTGATGAAATTTACCGGTGCAGAGAAGTCCCGCGACCTTAAAGAGAGAACAATATAGTTGTGTGAGACTTCACATTCACTCGTGTGTATTACTTGTATGTTGGCTGATTGGTTTAGGACAGACATTTCACAATCCTGATGGGCAGCACACATGTAAGGTACACGCCAATGTATAGAGCGGGCTTGGGAGCGCTGCCCATTCTATACACAGCGGGTCTTCTTCAGACGACATTTGCCCACAGCAGCTGTGATAGGAGATCACTTCGATCGCGCCGTTAAGCGTTTAAATGTTACTGTCAATTCTGACAGTGGCATTTAAATGTAGGGATCGAGATTGTGATGACCTATACGACACCCCCGTGATGAGATTGCATGGTGACGTCTGGTGTCATGGCAGCCAAGGGCCTTCTGAAAGCCCCCAATGCCATCATGAACAGTTGACTGTTAAGACGTGCCTGTTGCATGTCTTAATAAGATATCTGTCGGGATAAAGTATTCTGTACAAGCGATCAAACAATCGCAACTTTGAGTCCCCTATGCAGAATAAAAACAAATTAACATATTTTTTAATTATTAGAAGAAAATATTTAAAAAATTTAACCCCCTCTTTTCCAAGTCGTCACATCAAAAAGTGAAGAAAAAAAAAAAGAAAATAATAAGAAATTGGTATCGCTGCATCCATAAAAGTCCAAATTTATGAAAATATCACAAATATTATTTCCGCACAATAGACGCTGTCCGATGAATATACATATACAGTGCCAGAACTGCACCGCTTTGGCCACCCATCTCTAAGGAAAAAAGCAATCCAAAAAAAAAATCGAATGTAAAAACTACAGGTCAACCTGCAGATAACAAACCTCATACGACCCCACTGACGAAAAATAAGGTTAGGAGGTGAAAAGATGGCGACAGAATGCAAAAAAAAAAAAAAGTATTTTACTTTATCTGGTACTACATGAAAAAAAAAAAAACTCTATTAATTTGGTATCACCGTAATTGCCGGCGCTCGATAAACCAATCACAGCCATTCAGTGATGTCGTTCACTGAATGGCTGGGAATGATCGAGCGCCGGCTGTGATTGGCTGTCATTCAATCCAATCACAGCGCTTACGGCGGGGGAATTCAAAGCCAAGCAG
This sequence comes from Eleutherodactylus coqui, assembly GCF_035609145.1. Taxonomy (NCBI): domain Eukaryota; kingdom Metazoa; phylum Chordata; class Amphibia; order Anura; family Eleutherodactylidae; genus Eleutherodactylus; species Eleutherodactylus coqui. The sequence goes on along the minus strand of NC_089847.1, from coordinate 128,992,646 downwards.
GGAGATGACAGCGGGAAGAAGTCTCAAGCAGCTTGCCGCACCACCTGGGAGACCATCATGCCAGGGACACAGAAGCCAGGTGGGAGGTGAGTATTGCGTTTTTGTTTTTTTTACCTCACCCGAGTATAAGGCCTCATGTCCACGGGCAAAAGATGAATTTAAATCCGCAGCGGATCACCCGCATTCGGATCCGCATCCCATAGGGATGCATTGGCCACCCGCGGGTAGATAAATACCCGCGGATGGTCAATAAAAGGGAATAAAAAAAAAATGGAGCATGAAAAAATCCGGACCATGCTTCATTTTCATGCGGGTCTCCCGCGGGGACGGCTCCTGCAGGCTTCTATTGAAGCCTATGGAAGCCGTCCGGATCCACGGGACACCTAAAATAAGAATAACTTACCAGCAGCGGACCGGGCAGTTCTTCTCTTCTTCACGGCCGGATCTTCTTTCTTCGGCCCGGCGGATGTGCCCAGCGCATGCGAGCGGCACACTGCCGGCGTGCCGAGCACATCCGCCGGCCGAAGAAAGAAGATCTGGCCGTGAAGAAGAGAAGAGCTGCCCGGTCCGCTGCGGGTAAGTTTATTCTTATTTTCAGCGCTCATGTCCACGGGGCAGGAGGGACCTGCTGCAGATTCTCCTTCCCCGTGGACATGAGGCCTAAGCCAAGGGGGGCTTCTTCAGCATAAAAAAAAAGTGCTGAAAAACTTGGCTTATACTTGAGTATATACGGTAAATAGAATAAATAATTACATGACAGAATAGTGAGAACAGGTCATTAGTACTTTATCAGGAACTAAATGGACATGTAGCTTTTTTCAGTTTTACATACTAGGTCACCATGTAACCCCCAAAAACGGCTCAAGATTTTTTTCATTTCATATGACTTACAAATCCTCTAATACTTTATATGATTTGGCACAGATTTTGTCACCGGTCCACAGCAGTCTTCACCCCTTGAAATGGAAGGATGCCATCTGCTGCAGATCCGTAACCAAGTGTGCAGATTTTAATACGGATGTAGGGTCTGGATCTGCACCAAAATCCGCCATGTGTGAACGCACCCAAAGAAAGGGCCTAAACCTCAGTACAAACTAGTCTGCACTTACTTCTTGCCACCAAAGCTTGGCCTCTCGTCATCAGAGTCTCGCTCTGCCCAGATGCCATAGGTGGCCTCCTCCTTCGTCTGCCAGTGCTTCCGGCGGTTGGGATTGAACTCGTTCTGTATGTCCCAGTCGGTGATCTGAAAGCTCTCCATCTCCACGCCATCGCTGTCTTCATCCTTACCGTAAAGGTGCGACATTGACATGATGACCTTCGGATGAGAAACAGATAGAACTGAGCAGAGGTTAAATATACTGATGGAGTCACATGTGGTTCAGGGAACTACAAGTCTCAGACTGCCCTCACATGGTGGGACTTGTAGTGCCAAGAGAGAAAAACACGGATGAGGCACAAAAGGGTCATTGTTTATAGCTGAGCTCAAAAGAGACTACAAAACTACAACTCCCAGCAATCCAGCTGTTGCAGCATGCTGGGAGATGTAGTCCTACAACAGCTGGAGAGCTGCAGGTTTACAGAATGACTTAGGCCTCATGTCCACTAGAAACATAGAATTAGCAAATCCACGCATTTTTCCGCAGTCAAATTTGCCCGTAAGGAATCATCGGCCGTCCGCGGTCAATAAGACTGAATTTAACACCCGCGGATGTGATTTCATTGGATTTGCAGATTTCACGTGCAGAAAACAAACACAGCGTGCTCCACTATACTGCGGATCACGCGGATGGGTCCATTCAACTCATTGCTTATGATCTCCCGCAAGCCATAAAAAAAATCAAATTAATGGCGACCGGCAGTGCATCGGCTGCAGAAATCCGCACAGATCGTACTTTTATAGTGGGCATGAGGCTTAAGAGGAAAGACATCATTGATTTGCAAACATGTACAAGGTGGGTACACATCCAACACATGTATTATGTTGACAAAAGTATTGCCCCCCCCCAATCCCAACAATGGAGTCTGGCGGGGGGATGCTACCAGGTGTAGAGCTGACAACAGGGTCTGGTTGGGGGATGTCACCAGGTGTAGAGCTGACAGCGGGGTCTGGTGGGGGGATGTTACCAGGTGTAGCGCTGACAATGGGGTCTGGTGGGGGGGATATCACCAGGTGTAGAGCTGACAACGGGGTCTGGTGGGGGGATGTCACCAGGTGTAGAGCTGACAACGGGGTCTGGTGGGGGGATGTCACCAGGTGTAGAGCTGACAACGGGGTCTGGTGGGGGGATGTCACCAGGTGTAGAGCTGACAATGGGGTCTGGCGGGGGGATGTCACCAGGTGTAGAGCCGACAACGGGGTCTGGCGGGGGGATGTCACCAAGTGTAGAGCCGACAACGGGGTCTGGTGGGGGGATGTCACCAGGTGTAGAGCCGACAACAGGGTCTGGTGGGGGGATATCACCAGGTGTAGAGCTGACAACGGGGTCTGGTGGGGGGTTGTCACCAGGTGTAGAGCCGACAACGGGGCCTGGTGGGGGGATGTCACCAGGTGTAGAGCCGACAACAGGGCCTGGTGGGGGGATGTCACCAAGTGTACAGCTGACAACGGGGTCTGGTCGGGGGATATCACCAGGTGTAGAGCTGACAACGGAGTCTGGTGGGGGGATATCACCAGGTGTAGAGCCGACAACGGGGTCTGGTGGGGGGATGTCACCAGGTGTAGAGCCGACAACGGGGTCTGGTGGGGGGATGTCACCAGGTGTAGAGCTGACAACGGGGTCTGGTGGGGGGATGTCACCAGGTGTAGAGCCGACAACAGGGTCTGGTGGGGGGATATCACCAGGTGTAGAGCTGACAACGGGGTCTGGTGGGGGGATGTCACCAGGTGTAGAGCCGACAACGGGGTCTGGTGGGGGGATGTCACCAGGTGTAGAGCCGACAACGGGGTCTGGTGGGGGGATGTCACCAGGTGTAGAGCCGACAACAGGGTCTGGTGGGGGGATGTCACCAGGTGTAGAGCCGACAACGGGGTCTGGTGGGGGGATGTCACCAAGTGTAGAGCTGACAACGGGGTCTGGCGGGGGGGAAGTCACCAGCTGTAGAGCCGACAACGGGGTCTGGCAGGGGGATGTCACCAGGTGTAGAGCCGACAACAGGGTCTGGAAGGGGGATGTCACCAAGTGTAGAGCTGACAACGGGGTCTGGCGGGGGGATGTCACCAGGTGTAGAGCCGACAACAGGGTCTGGTGGGGGGATGTCACCAGGTGTAGAGCCGACAACAGGGTGTGGTGGGGGGATGTCACCAAGTGTAGAGCTGACAACGGGGTCTGGCGGGGGGATGTCACCAGGTGTAGAGCCGACAACGGGGTCTGGCGGGGGGATGTCACCAGGTGTACAGCTGACAACGGGGTCTGGCGGGGGGATGTCACCAGGTGTAGAGCTGAGAACGGGGTCTGGCGGGGGGATGTCACCAGGTGTAGAGCTGACAACGGGGTCTGGCGGGGGGGATGTCACCAGGTGTAGAGCCGACAACGGGGTCTGGTCGGGGGATGTCACCAGGTGTACAGCTGACAACGGGGTCTGGTCGGGGGATGTCACCAGGTGTAGAGCCAACAACAGGGTCTGGCGGGGGGATGTCACCAGGTGTAGAGCTGACAACAGGGTCTGGTGGGGGGATGTCACCAGGTGTACAGCTGACAACGGGGTCTGGTGGGGGGATGTCACCAGGTGTAGAGCTGACAACGGGCTCTGGTGGGGGGATGTCACCAGGTGTAGAGCTGACAACGGGGTCTGGTGGGGGGATGTCAGCAGCCAATCAGTACGGGACATAGCATCTCCTAGACCTTCCAGAGTCCACTGTTGGCCATGTTATTGGGAGATGGAGACCATCCAGTGTGTGCGGTGCCGCCACGTTCAGGGAGACCCTGTCAACGGACATGGACAACGAAGCCTTGTATGAACTGTGAAGACATCACACACACATCGTCTGCCCTCTCACAGGGGGTCTCACAGACCGCTGGGACATCCATTACCACCAGAACCCTCCGTAAGGAATGGCATGTGAAGGGTTACCATGGACGAGTGGCGGCACACAACAGTGGATGCACAGCGGCGCCTGCGATGGGGCTTGAAGCGCTGGACTGTAAGTGAGTGGAAGCAAGTGTAGTGGACAGATGAGTCACAGTAACCATCTTTCGATCAGATGGCGGCACTTGGGTGTGGCGGTTGTCTGGAGAGCGGTTTCTACGACTGCATCGTCCCAACAGTGAGGTTTGGAGGTTCTGTAATAGTGTGGGGGCGTTTCTGCTGGGAAGGACGAGGACCATTGGTTATAGTGAAGTCCATCCTCACCACCAATGGGTACAGAGACATCCCGGACAATGTGGCATCACCTCCCCTGTGGTAATACACTGGTAAAGCTCCTTGTCTCCACCAACATGACGAGCGCCATGTCATACGGCACGCAGTGTGGGGGAGCAGAACATCTGCAGACTTCATTGGCCCAAAGTCCGGATCTCAAGCCCATCGAGCATCTTTGGGATGACCTAGGATGCCATATCTGTGCGTCCAAACAGCCCATCACCATCTGAAGCTCCTCCAGGAACGGAGGCAAATCCCTGCACACATCTATGGAATTGGGTGGGAAGCGACCGCGGAGTTACTGCAGTCATTGAGGATAAAGGCGGCCAACACCAGGTGGAAAATGGGAACATAATCAAATTGTATCACCCTATATGTGCGTCCCAATACGTGTATACACCATGATGACACAGCGCATATATATATATCCGAAGGATCTCTGCACTGGAGTTATTAGGCATCTTTCCAGACTTCCCCATGCCATTACAATGAGTCTGCTGACAACCTGATGTGGCTGATAACAGGGAATGATAGATTCCCGGTAATAGGTTTGGCCCCTTGAGGCAATTACTGCTTTTGGCAGATCTCCGTCAGCACACGATATACTTACCTGCCATTTCCTAGCACCAAGTGGTGTAATCAGTGGACAATTGTCCGTGTGATCGCTCGTCTCCCCGTACTGCTTCATCGCTATCGGAAGGACACCCCCAATCACACAGGACGACGCGCTGTCAGTAGTGATGGTCTTTTCAGTCACTGATGTGCTGATTGGGCGTTTGCTGGCTGACCGGCGGCATCTTCACACAGACGGTCGGTCAGGCAAAGACATCCTCCTATGGATATTGTTGCGCAATCATTGGGCCATACAAAAAGGCCCTAACCTCTTGATGCTATTGGGTGTCGGGATTTGTACGGAGCGGATCCCACTCCACAGACGGCGGCTACCGTGATGCTGAGCGGCACTGTTAACTCTTTAAATGCCACAGTCAATTCTGACAGAAGCATTTAGATGCCCTGACTGGAGTCCGAGGGTCCCGAACGCCCCCTTGCAATGACATCGCAAGGTGCTGGTTGGTTGTCATGGCAGCCCAGCGCCTTCTGAAAGCCCCCAGGGCAGCCATGCATTTCTGGCTACTAGGACAGGACTTTGGCTTGTCTCAATAGAATGCTAGCAGAAATACCATATATTGCAATACTGAAGTATTGCAGTATATGGTATAAGCGATCACAAGTTCAAGTTCCCTATCGGGACTAAAAAAAAGAAAAGTAAACACATGAAAAATTAAGTTTTTCATTATTATAAAAAAAAATGGATACTAAAAATAAAAAAAAGCAAACATATTTGGTACCGCTACGTCCGTAAAAGTCCAATCTATCAAAATAATGGATGATTGACCCCACATGGTGAACATCGCCATAAAAATACACAATGCCAAAACCCTGTATCCAAGATAAAAAGGAATGAAAAGCGATTAAACAGCCGTATGTCCTCCAACACGGTACCAAGAGACCCCACCGGCCGCCCCGCGAAAACTGAGCCCCCAAACAACTCCATGGTACCGACCCGCGGAGAAAAGCTATTGCGTCATTTTTGCTACAGCGTGCATGCGGTAAAAGAAAGATGTTGGAATTACGTTTTTTTTCCATTTTCTATTCCGCGGGCGCTGTCCGCCCGCTCGATACGCGGTAGCTCGAGGCAATTACCTGCATTACCTAACGCAGTTCAGATCCCATTAGCATCATTTTAGAATTGCGTAATCAGCGGGAGGAAAATAAAACGTAATGTTTAATTCTCCCGTATATATATATATACACACACACACGCACGCACGCACACGCACGCGATAAAGCCCACTGCGCTCTATCTTCACCTACATACCCACAGCCAATCCGCCATTACGTTGTGTACGGGCTGCGGGTATTCGCATCATTGCTTAGCGACGGCACAGGAAATATAAACTAACAGGAAAAAAACCAAGTGGCCTGCGGGACCGCCTGTGTGGATACACGGTCCTGCGCAGTATAATTTCACAGCCGGGTTCGCAGCGGTAAAAGGCTGAGGAAGCCGCGCAGCATGTTCCTCTTACGGCCATGTGACCCTGGGCTTACGTCTGCTCCTGCGCATTTCCTGCCTTTTTTCATTTCTATAGGCGGTTTGTGAGAAATACTTTATTTTTTTCTATTAAATGTCAAAAATCAGACACGCTGCTTGTAAATTTGCGCGCATATAATACGCATCACGAAAGCACCAGTAATGGCGGCCCCATCGGAATAAATGGAGGTTTAGCGCTGCGCACTTGACGCAAGCAAAATAGCCAGCAAAAAAAAACCAAGCGCCCGTGTGAGAGCGGCCGGAGAGATTACTCCCATGGGTGAGTTTTGCGCACGAAACGCGCGGTAACTAACTTTACACTTAGTTGGCTACTCGCAGCGCCAAAAAAAAAAATGCGACTTGCACTATCTTGGCGTGTATTCATGGCGAGATTGGGGATTTGTCGGCACGCAGCAGTAAGCCACACGTTTCCATTCCTCGACAGCCAGCAGAGATACGAACATACAGGAATGTAAACACTGCGGGGGGATTTACTCAGAGCGGCGGTCCGTACGGCGTCGTTATCCCGTCGATGCATCCGGTATAGGAACAGGCGCGCACCCTTCATATATTAGTCGCACCTCGGCTCCGTCTTCCGTTCACGCAGATACCCGGGCGCTGGCGCAGATGTCTGGTATAATTTACGTCCGTTTCTGGCGTAAATCATATATAAACGCGTCGCTCCAGGCGGACGGCCCTCCGGACAATTCAGGGGAAAACTATGTACACAAACCAATGAAAAAGGAGCAAAAAACGTTTGCACGAGCTGAACCTGCGCAAAACTTTGCAACCTCTCATGCCAAGAAAATGTTCTGAAATCTCCCTCGCGATATATTAGGAAGCGGCAGACTTTTCGCCGTTCGTGTAACCGCGTCCTGTCACATGACTCCGGGGAGTACAGCGACGATTTGGGGGCGCAGTGTTCGCTGCTTTCATCATGTAAGTGAATCTGGCGGCGGTGCGACAGGTCAGCGGGTCGGGCGGTCTTGCAGCTATTTGCCGCAGTAATTTGCGTCTTCGTGGCTCATGACGGCGGCGGCGCGGCAATCTTTAGTCATGTGACTTCTACTGCGCCAAATAATGCAACGGTGAGACAATGTGTGATATATCAAGGGGACGGCGCTCCTGCCCTTTGTCATCACTTGGCATAAGATGCCCAATATGTCACTATGGGGGACACAACTGGCAGGAGAGGAGGCAGTGACAGGCCACGAGGCTGGGAGCGCCATGACGGTTACGGTAATGTTCAGCACATGGACCCCTGAACGAACCGGAGCTGCACGGCAGTCAATAAAGACTATAGAACGTCCCCTACTGAGGCCCAGAGGACCGGAGGCGTTGTCATAGTTACCCTCACTCCGGCGCCGCGGCCTTTTACGCCAAAGCAAGAAAATCTACGGAAAGCAGCAAGTAACAAGTCACAAGCTCCGCCCCTTTCATGAACGCAACCTGGAAGCTGTCACGCTAGGCCTTCTGGGAAATGTAGTCTTGGTGCGGGCTTTTTAGTAAGGTCATGTGACGGGAGCTCGCGTGTTACCATGGAGATAATTACGGTTTTTTTTCCCCTTCTAGTTGCTCATACTGATGATATCTAATGTAGAGGCGGGAAAGCTGAGACTTGTAGTTCCACTTCACTTATTACAGCGATATTAGTGGTTTTTCGTACAACTATCATGAACGTTCCTCATAATAATGTCGCAGTCGATGTGGCGTTTGTGTGAATATATATACACACACGTATATACAGATATATAAGCGTTTTCTTTATACCGAACGATAAGCGAACGAGCCAACAATGGTTTTTATGCCTGAAGAAAATGAATGGCGCACGTAAAGCGAACGATTCTCGTTCACCGTTCAGTCGCTGGCTGCGTTCGCACCTAATGATTATCGTTCACTTTCACTTATTTTTACCAATTATCATTATACCTAGAGGCGCCCCCGGGACTCCTTCACACGAGCGCATGTGCAAATACGCTCACTGCAACAGAACGTATTTGTACGTGAAGCAATCAAAGGTCTTTTCTAGTGTTCAAGCTTTGCGCTATGGCGTGCGTCTCCGAAAACATGGCCAGACCTATCCTTTTTTGCCATATAAAAACTACGTGTGAGAAAGATCGGGCAAGGACGTAGGAATGTCACACGAGAAACACGCCTGTGAAAACGAAACATTAAAACGAACGTCTTCGCTTCGCTTTCACAGCTGCAAAACCTTCCGCAATCACAGTTGTGTGTTTACGCCATTAGATAACGTCCGCTGGATTCAGGGGGCAACCGTGTAATACATGGTATTTATATCTGTAGGGCGTGGGAGTCACACCCGTCCTCACCGAGGGGCACCTCAGCATTGGGGCTTCTGTATTTACGTAGGCTCACACAAAATATAAGTGCAGACACAGAGACTGGAACCCATTATATTCCAGTGGGTTCATTTACACGGGCGTGTTTAAAGCGCTCAGAAAACAATGGGACACGCTCTATCATTCTGTGTTTTGTGCAGCAAAGGCCCCCATAGGAGTCTATGGGAGGTGCACAAATACGGGAGGGGAGGTGTGAAATATTCCGCAAAACAGCAGGGAAAAGAACACATCTGGACCTCATTTGGTTAAATCGACTTTTAATTCACGGAAAGGTGTGTGAACTGGCCCCCGCGTGCGCAAAAAGTACTGTACAATGTGCAGATACGCACCAAAACAAGCCCGTTTATGTGCACATCGCTGCGGTGATTATTGTACTTTTACCTGGATAGACCCCTCTGGGACCCCTCCTTTGTGAGGATCAGGGGCTTACATGTATTTTTATGTGGACTCTTACCCTTGATGGGTTCTGGACAAGTGGGGGTCCCTGATTTATCATTTTGTCGTATTTAAGGGGCCCAGTTTTAATTTTTGCATTAGATCTGTGTGTGTTGGTGTAATCCGCTATAATTTAGGACAAAGGGCGGTGGATCCACCCTCAGGGTCTCCATCTCTTCCCTATAATGTTGTCGTCTGTTTGTTTTGTTTCTTGAAGCTCAATACATTCAGTGATAGTTTCTTAAATCCCCATTGATTCTTCTGCCTCAGTGATAAGGCCAATGGGATATTGAGGAGCAGAGGGCACATGGGATCTGGGCATTAAATGGTTAATATGGTTGCTTCCCCCCCCCTCTATTAGGGCTACATCCACACGGGCGAGCGTGATATCTCACCAAGGAACTTAGACTGATATCACGTTTGCCAATGTGCGATTTTCATGACGATGCAAAGTGTGTTTTTGATTAGAAAAAATCATATCGCTTGTGTAAGGTTGCGATCCTTACACGCATGTTTCACATGTGTGATATGATCGCAGGTGTTTCCTATTCACTCCAATGGGAAAGCCCACATCGCACAGCATGAAAACAATGGGCGAGGCATTCCAAGGCCAATACCAGTATGTCCAACGTTACTTGTCACTTCACTTCCCCCCGCAGTCAGTAGGAGACTGAATGGAGGATCGGTCGTGCGAGCGCACTAGCGCTCCATTTCAATGGGACTGCGGTAGAGAGTATCTGATGTCATCAGGGCCAAAGGAGCCCTAATGGGGACATAGAATATATTGTAAAACTTTTATTGATTTGCTTATGATAGCAGGGAGAGAAAACACAAATACTGCCATTTTTTTTTTCTTACAGCGTTGATTATGCAGTATAAATGACCCTTTTTTTTTTCTGTGGGTCAGTACGTCTGCAGTGATACCAAAATTCTCTTTTTCTTCAGGTTTTTCCACAATAAAAACCTCTTATTTGGAAATAATTTTTTTTCTAAATCGCTGCATTCCGAGTTCTATAACTTTTTTATTTTTTCATGAATGGAGCTTGTTTTTTGCGTGACGAGCTGAAGTTTTTATGGGTACCATTTTGTGGTACATATGGCTTTTTTGATCACTTTTCTTTTTGGGGGGGGGGAGCTAAAGTGAGAAGAAAAAAAAGCATTTTGCCTCAGTTTAAGTTTTTTTTCACGCTTTTTGCCATGCAGGATAAAAAGTGTGTTCAATTTGTTGTACGTGTTGTTATGGATATGACGATACCAAATATGTGGGATTTTAATTTAAAATGTTTTTTTTATACTAATAGAGGAAAAAACACAAAAAGGGTTCTTTTCTACACTTTTTATGTCCCTGTAGGGGGCTTGCATCATACCAGTAACACCTATGATCGCTATGATAAAGCATTGCAGGACTTCTGTCCAGCAATGCCTTATCGCTTGTAATAGCAAAGCAGGACGCCTGTATCTGGTGTTCTGTTGCTATGACAACCTGTAGAAAAAAAAAATGATACTCCAATTTTCTACCGTACACTTTGTGAACGCTCCACCATGAACTGTCAAAGAAAAAAAGCCAAGTGACTCCATAAGACTGTTAGGGATAAAATCCATGTTACGTTAATATGCTGTGGGGCTCCAAATCAGAGGTGGTTATGGCAGCCACCATGAGAAAGCAATAGACACAGGCATCACGGTCGTGTCTTAGAGCAATCTGAGTTTATTTCGTACATTGACTTATTCTTATACAAAAAATAGTAGGCGTATCAGAGGTTGAACTGCTTTACAGAGGTCGACCTGTTTTTCTGGTAAGTGATTTTGTCTTCTCTATAAACAATGCTTTATTTGTTTGTTTGTAGACATCGTGTCTGGTACCCTGATTATCATCACACTCTACATTCTAATTGCATGCCCTACCTAGACAGCAGTACAAAGCATTCCATACAACCTTTTGATCAGTGTAACGAGATAAACAGGATCTTTGGAGACATGATGGACACTTAAGATTACACCTCTACATAATGTAATTAAGTACTAGGCTAAATGTACAAGCATTTAGCAGACCTTTTCATAGGACACAGAATAGAGTGTACAATTTAGGCCTACAGCCTCCGGAAACGTATATTACAGATGGATGAAATGTATACATATATAAGTTTTCATGTTCATAACCCTCACAGTCCCCCATTTTGAAACAGTCCATCTTGAAAAGAGCCTTTGTAGTGGTGCTATCAAGGGTGCTAAGCCACCCTTGCCGGTCTTTCTATCCTCTTCGCCGGATCCCCACTGTTGTTGCTCTTTTACGTATGACTGTTTTAACGATATCGTAGAGGGAGCGATTCCAGATAATTTGCTTGTCTCCGTATCCCACAGAATGTCCATAAATTGCAAACACTCAAAAGAATGAACAAAAGAAACAGTATTAGTAAAGGGTGAAACATAAAATCCATCATCTTTCCTGCAATAGGTGACCATTCAGTAAAAATATCATACCAGTTATACTCTGTGTCTACCTGGATCTTAGTACCTAGGCTGACTAGGTTATCTCCTACCCATACATTTTTCTAATTCCATAAGGGAGAGGTTAGTAACATCCAAATGCATTTAAAGGTGTTCAGTATCTATCATTAGTCTTACAATTCTACCCAAGGATACTGTCAGAGTTGACATAGGGATAGCATCTGGGTACCAGTAGTACCTTAATGTTGCTTCAGCATCTGGCAAAAATGTGTAAGTTTCTGTAAACCAATGTATCACCGATATGTTCTGTATACATCCAGATAATGGAGTGGTGAGATTATACATACTGGTGGTTCCAGTTCGGTTGGCAACAAAGAACATATACATATTGGGGGCCAACTTCTATCAGCATATAGAAGAAGCAGGTAACACCGTCCAATCACATATGCTGATTGAAGGCTGCTGGAAACATGGCTCATATGCGGCTGTACTCCGTCCGCATGCTAGGCCATCCAGTGTTTCTTCACAGTTCTCTATACCATGGGTTTTATTTTCACTATAAATCATCATACCTGTGAACTTGGGCAACCAGTATTGTAAAGCATATAGAGGCGGTCCGAACACCACAGGTAGTACTACAGACTTACACATCAGGCTTGTGTCCTTTACATCATAAAATCATTTCCCCAGTGCTATACTCATCAGAGCATTCTATACTATCAGCCCCGGGCCGTATCCAAGATGCTACTGGAATTACATTATTGAGAATATTTCTCCACAATTTTTCATTATTTGTCATCACATCTGACCGCTTTATCCCTCTCGTGAATCATATATACATATTGCAGGCTACATTGTGTATAGTTCATGAATTTACTCATATTTACAAACAAATCCTTTTAAACCGCAAAACCAGATTAAAAAGCGTTAATACATCCTTATCATATCCTAATGCAAGACATCGGGGGAGGAACAAGGAAGGCATGCATTGTGCCTGAACATTTATCAATCTAGAAACATCCTGTCCCACCCCAGCCATTTTATTCTTCATCACCTCTAACTCTATAGAGTTTAGAACCTCTACACCTGTACCAATTCCCCCTAATAGGGTATCATACCATTTTCGTTTTCCTCTGGTGCAGGGTTTCATTGCCTGAAGAGAAATATTATAATGCAATATGGTTTTCTGGCTCTTTGTGGATGATAAGGGGTGTCAAATGCCTGGGAGTTACCCAGGGCAGACATGAAGTGTTGCATTATTTCACCTGTGAAATGTGTACCTCTATCTGACTCGATTACCTCTGGTACCCCGTATCTGCAGATTACCTTATTCATGAGCTTCTTTTCGGTTACCTGCTCATTTACTTTTGTAACAGAGTACGCCTCCAACCTGAAAAACATCAACAACAAGCACATATTCATACTTCCCAACACGTGGGAGCTGAATGTTGTCAATTTGCAATCCCTGAAATGGGTAGAGTGGTCCTGGCAAGTGCCTTTGTGGTCAATTTACTTCTACCCTGTTGCTTACGGCATAGCTCATGCAAAACTGGACAAATGATGTAGCAGCTACAAAGAACCCAGGGGGCAACCCTTTCTCTCTCAAGCGTAGGTAACATAGCTGCCTTCGATAGGTGAGTCTTTCCATGGATCAGCTGGGCCATCATGGGGTACAGGGATCGTGGTAGGCAAGTTACTGACTGTTTGCCATACGCCACCCTGTTCTACTGCTCTCATATTAGTCCATTTATCTTTTTCTTCTTTGCTGGCTTGTGACTGTAATGTCTTTAGTACATCAATGTTCAAATTTTTATCAAAGTCCAAATCATAGTCTCTGACTTGTGCGGTCAGTATCTTCTTTTCTTCTTTCTTCCACGGCTTGAGGGCCGCTGTCTGCGTTGAAGTCTGCTAGGGCGTTGCCTTTTGCTTCTGCACTGTTGGCTTTAGTATGAGCTTTCACCTTCAGGATTGCTACTTTGTCTGGTAGGAGTAGGGCTTTCATAAGGTTCTGTACTGCTACACCATTCTCAATGGGTTGTCCTACAGAAGTTTAAAAATGTCTGGCCTTCCATATTGGGCCGTAACCATGATCTATGCCGAATACATACCAGGAGTCAGTGTAAATGGTTACCTTCTGTCACTCTACACGCCTCAGTGAGGGCCTTCAGTTCCGCTTCTTGTATTGAGACATGCGGAGGCATTCTGCTTTTAGAGATCTTGTTGTGTGAACACTGCATATCTGGTGTGGAGTCATCAATCACCCTGGTACCATCTATAAAAACAACTCAAAATATGTATTAACAAGGGGTTTCAATAACTCTTTAAAACTTAAACTTTTCTTGTTGCATCAATGCTAGACAATCATGCTGATATTCTATTCCAAATAGATCACGTTCTTATTTGCAAAAATTTTTTAAAAATAGCTGATCTGTAGTACATAGATCACCTATGCCTCCCCCTCCCCCATTTGATCACCTATGCCTCCCCCTCCCCCATTTGATCACCTATGCCTCCCCCTCCCCCATTTGATCACCTATGCCTCCCCCTCCCCCATTTGAAACAGGATACTCGATTGGAAGAAGAGTAGCCGGGTTCACCATTGAAAAGAAATATTAAAGGGGGGGGGCATGAGCAAAGCACATTGCAACCTTATTTGACGAGCTAGAGACAGGTGTTTAGGTTGTACTTGAGTGAGTATACTCTGGATGTCATGAGGGGTGAGAACCACTAGGGGGTAGTCCAGGACCAACTCAGAAGATTTGTCAACCATTGCTTGTACTGCTGCCACCGCACAGACACAGGAGGGGGCTCCTCGGGCTACCGGATCCAATCTCATGGAGTAATACCCAAGTGACCGTGGACGTCCTCCATGTTTTTGCGTCAATACTGCTGTCGCATGAAAGGCCAGGGACGGCAGTATGAGACAAGTCCCAAAAAGGTGCGAAGCTTTGGCAGCAGAAGAAGATACAGAAATGGCTTGAACTGCAGCCCTGTGTCGTTCTGTGAGATGTCTGCCTTCTTGAGCTAGACAACAACCTTTTGTTTACAAAGCTGTAATTTTTCCTTTTTAAGCCTTGCAGCCATTTTCTGCTAAAAAAAATTTTAGAAGAAAAATAGATGCAGATTGACATGTTTCAGATCCTCAACACAAAGCTGGAAAGTCATTAACATATTGCAACAGCACAGTCCCCTCAGGCGGAGTCCAAGCCTGCAGGACAGTTACATAAATGCCCTTTTGTCTGAAAAAGGGCCGGAGATTCAGACTGTCTCCACTCTGGCTTATTATCTATGACCTTAGGGATTCCAATAGACCTTCTACAAAGGCCATACTAAGTACATGTTTGCCCATCTTTTCTATGCCCCTATACCCCAGATCTGACTAATGTTGTTGAAGGCGGGCATAGAATTGTTTTACACTTTCTTCCTTCTCTTTGTGTGATATTAGAAAGAGACAAGGAGGATTCTCTCAAATTTTTGTTTTTTTTTGTTTTTTTTTTTCTTTTTCCCCAATGTTTCAGACAAATTAAAAATATTTTACCACTTCTCAATTCTCTATGTTTAATTTTATCCCAATCTGTGCCACAATAGTCTTTCACATAATTTTAGATTATCGTTCCCACTGTCTTCCCTGTTTTACATCTGCTCCTATTCCACCCTCCGCTCCCTGCATCTCTTTCTTGTCCTCATGCTTCCACTCACTAGCCTAGGATCTAGTGAGCATAGGCATAACCGGTTTGTGCCGAGGAGCTCCGCAAGCAGGGCAGCTCTCTCTCCAATCCGGGTTCTGTTGTCCACAATGCCAGCAGGTCCATCCCTCCAGTCCAATGTTTGACCTTGGAGTGGATGACTTGGCATAGGGTGGGGAGGAGACGGTTGGAATTGAGATGAAGGAGGGGGTGAAGATGGAAGAGGGAACTAACCCGACAATGAGAGAACATCTTTGAATTCTTTTCTCATTTCATTTTCAGCTACTGAACAGTATATATATATATATATGATACAACATACTTCCTGTGTAGCCAAATATAACCAATTCTTAATTCAGATTTCTTTGCAAAGACAAGTAGGTCTTCTAAAGCCCAGTACTCCCCACCCTTTGAAATTTATCTTATCTTCTATAGAACACAGAAACTTGTCCAGACAGATAGCTGTATAACTGGTTCCACTGCCTGTGACTATCTTCCTGGGCTGTCTATTTAAGATTAACCCAGAATGTAATACACTTGCCCCCCCACCTTACAAAACTGCAAATTCACACTCACTAAGGGGGGGTTTTATTCATTCCTATACGGACTGATAATATGTGAAGTAGAAATTGGGATTGTATTTACTGTACACCAGACTTCCAATAATGAGCGAATTATGTATAGATAAGAAAAACTCTTAGTACCGCGGTTTTTACACAATTCGTTCAGAATAGGCTACCCAATGACAAACACAATACAACTTATGCCCATTTCTACCCACATACTGATATTCATCACACTGCGACCACTCAGCGGCCAATATATTATAGGGGGCTTTATTCCACCCTGGCATAATTAACAATTCATCGGATACTTCTTTGTTCTTAGCTACCGACATTTTCGTACTATTGCGGATTTTCTTAAAAGGCGACATTTTCACACTAAGCCCGATTATCACAAGAAATTCTTCAACTATCAGTTTATCAAAATTTTCCTTTAAAACAAACTAGTGTATTACTCTCTGCGTAATCCTGTTCACAGTGCTATTAATGTATTGCTGCAAGGAGCAAGACTTAGTTCAAATTACGCCTTAAAGAGAGTTAGACACTATAAAAGGTTCATACTGTAGTTGATTGGGACCCTAATAAGTGGGATGGGGACCAATATTCACACCTTATCCTCTTTACCAGCAGTATGGACAATGGCTGGCGGTTTATGTACACCAAGAGGCTTATTGTTTTTATTCTTTCACACACATAAAACAATTGTTTGTTTCACTATTTTCTTATGCAATCTTCCATACCTTATCCTCTTTACCAGCACTATGGCCAATGGCTGGCGGCTTATGTATACCAAGAGGCTTATTATTATTATTTTCTTTATACACTCTTCAAATAAAATACTGTTGTTCATTGAAGATGAATTACACTTTAAATAGAACTTTTGTTATTAATTTGACTAAAGTACTTATCAGGTGTTTCAAGTACACAATTATCTCATATTAATATCTTAATTCAATAATATTCAAATTAACACAACCCAATATTTTTGAATTCCACATATTCCACGAATCTGTATATACATATATACACTGTGGTAATCCTGGGCTATTATCTCACACAACTAGTCTCAGGAATAAAATTAGATAATTAGATGCCCCTCCTTTGGTCACTCCATTTGTTCAAGTGGGAGACTTAACATGGAGTCTAAGAGTGACCTTCACTCTATACATTACCACAATATACATATATATACACCAACATCCACTTAAAATGGAGACACACTTTTCACCTAGGCTGGACTGTGTGTAGGGTGGAGCAAGACCTGTTCCTATTGTTCTTCCCTCCCATCTCCTTACATCACCTAGCTCCACCCCCTGTGGTCTGGCTCAGCATTTGGTCATTTTTGCTTCATTTCGTTTCTGGTTACCGGACAGTATACACCATATAACACAGTCTAACTCTCATACAGGTCCTTCCATTTATACACACACATAAAGACAAAAACATTTGCATGTCAGTTACTATTTTTTTTTTTTTTTTTTGTCAGTACTTTAAGTGTCAGTACTTCCTCACTTGTCTAAAAGTGTCGGTACTTCCCAACCCTGCTTATTTCCCCCCGTCTCAATTACTTCTCTTATACCTATAAGAGGCTCCCATTCAGGGATTTTATCCCCTGAAAATTTTAGGCTTCCCTGGTACAATTTATACCATGCCTTCCCGAGATCGGCAAGCGGGTTTCATATTCTGTACTTCCTCACCCTGCATATTTTACCTTGTCTCTACTACTTCTCTTATGTTTATAAGAGGATCCCATCAGGGGTTTTATCCCCTGAAAATTTTAGGCTTCCCTGGTATAACTTATACCATGCCTTCCAGAGATTGGCAATAGGGTATCATCCTCACCCTGCATATTTTACCTCGTCTCTACTACTTCTCTTATGTTAATAAGAGGATCCCATCAGGGGTTTTATCCCCTGAAAATTTTAGGCTTCCCTGGTATAAGTTATACCATGCCTTCCAGAGATTGGCAATAGGGTATCATATTCTGTACACTGACCATGCAAAGTAACAAATAAAGACAATAACAGTTAAACACCCGCACAGCATATTCAGCCCACCATATGAATTCTTAAAAAGCTTGAAGATTTATAAGAGGCATGCACTTCTTACCCCTCGGACAGGAAAGGAGCAGCCAGGAAGCACGGATAGATTGTGGCAAGATAAAACCTTACCTTACTGCGCAGTTTTTGTCAATCCGTGGTTCCGAGTGGCTCCTTATCCCATCTGGGTCCGGGGGGGTTCGAGGTGTAGGTGGTCCTCTTGTTCCATCAAGCCCCACGTTGGGCGCCAATTATGTTAGGGATAAAATCCATGTTACGTTAATATGCTGTGGGGCTCCAAATCAGAGGTGGTTATGGCAGCCACCATGAGAAAGCAATAGACACAGGCATCACGGTCGTGTCTTAGAGCAATCTGAGTTTATTTCGTACATTGACTTATTCTTATACAAAAAATAGTAGGCGTATCAGAGGTTGAACTGCTTTACAGAGGTCGACCTGTTTTTCTGGTAAGTGATTTTGTCTTCTCTATAAACAATGCTTTATTTGTTTGTTTGTAGACATCGTGTCTGGTACCCTGATTATCATCACACTCTACATTCTAATTGCATGCCCTACCTAGACAGCAGTACAAAGCATTCCATACAACCTTTTGATCAGTGTAACGAGATAAACAGGATCTTTGGAGACATGATGGACACTTAAGATTACACCTCTACATAATGTAATTAAGTACTAGGCTAAATGTACAAGCATTTAGCAGACCTTTTCATAGGACACAGAATAGAGTGTACAATTTAGGCCTACAGCCTCCGGAAACGTATATTACAGATGGATGAAATGTATACATATATAAGTTTTCATGTTCATAACCCTCACAGTCCCCCATTTTGAAACAGTCCATCTTGAAAAGAGCCTTTGTAGTGGTGCTATCAAGGGTGCTAAGCCACCCTTGCCGGTCTTTCTATCCTCTTCGCCGGATCCCCACTGTTGTTGCTCTTTTACGTATGACTGTTTTAACGATATCGTAGAGGGAGCGATTCCAGATAATTTGCTTGTCTCCGTATCCCACAGAATGTCCATAAATTGCAAACACTCAAAAGAATGAACAAAAGAAACAGTATTAGTAAAGGGTGAAACATAAAATCCATCATCTTTCCTGCAATAGGTGACCATTCAGTAAAAATATCATACCAGTTATACTCTGTGTCTACCTGGATCTTAGTACCTAGGCTGACTAGGTTATCTCCTACCCATACATTTTTCTAATTCCATAAGGGAGAGGTTAGTAACATCCAAATGCATTTAAAGGTGTTCAGTATCTATCATTAGTCTTACAATTCTACCCAAGGATACTGTCAGAGTTGACATAGGGATAGCATCTGGGTACCAGTAGTACCTTAATGTTGCTTCAGCATCTGGCAAAAATGTGTAAGTTTCTGTAAACCAATGTATCACCGATATGTTCTGTATACATCCAGATAATGGAGTGGTGAGATTATACATACTGGTGGTTCCAGTTCGGTTGGCAACAAAGAACATATACATATTGGGGGCCAACTTCTATCAGCATATAGAAGAAGCAGGTAACACCGTCCAATCACATATGCTGATTGAAGGCTGCTGGAAACATGGCTCATATGCGGCTGTACTCCGTCCGCATGCTAGGCCATCCAGTGTTTCTTCACAGTTCTCTATACCATGGGTTTTATTTTCACTATAAATCATCATACCTGTGAACTTGGGCAACCAGTATTGTAAAGCATATAGAGGCGGTCCGAACACCACAGGTAGTACTACAGACTTACACATCAGGCTTGTGTCCTTTACATCATAAAATCATTTCCCCAGTGCTATACTCATCAGAGCATTCTATACTATCAGCCCCGGGCCGTATCCAAGATGCTACTGGAATTACATTATTGAGAATATTTCTCCACAATTTTTCATTATTTGTCATCACATCTGACCGCTTTATCCCTCTCGTGAATCATATATACATATTGCAGGCTACATTGTGTATAGTTCATGAATTTACTCATATTTACAAACAAATCCTTTTAAACCGCAAAACCAGATTAAAAAGCGTTAATACATCCTTATCATATCCTAATGCAAGACATCGGGGGAGGAACAAGGAAGGCATGCATTGTGCCTGAACATTTATCAATCTAGAAACATCCTGTCCCACCCCAGCCATTTTATTCTTCATCACCTCTAACTCTATAGAGTTTAGAACCTCTACACCTGTACCAATTCCCCCTAATAGGGTATCATACCATTTTCGTTTTCCTCTGGTGCAGGGTTTCATTGCCTGAAGAGAAATATTATAATGCAATATGGTTTTCTGGCTCTTTGTGGATGATAAGGGGTGTCAAATGCCTGGGAGTTACCCAGGGCAGACATGAAGTGTTGCATTATTTCACCTGTGAAATGTGTACCTCTATCTGACTCGATTACCTCTGGTACCCCGTATCTGCAGATTACCTTATTCATGAGCTTCTTTTCGGTTACCTGCTCATTTACTTTTGTAACAGAGTACGCCTCCAACCTGAAAAACATCAACAACAAGCACATATTCATACTTCCCAACACGTGGGAGCTGAATGTTGTCAATTTGCAATCCCTGAAATGGGTAGAGTGGTCCTGGCAAGTGCCTTTGTGGTCAATTTACTTCTACCCTGTTGCTTACGGCATAGCTCATGCAAAACTGGACAAATGATGTAGCAGCTACAAAGAACCCAGGGGGCAACCCTTTCTCTCTCAAGCGTAGGTAACATAGCTGCCTTCGATAGGTGAGTCTTTCCATGGATCAGCTGGGCCATCATGGGGTACAGGGATCGTGGTAGGCAAGTTACTGACTGTTTGCCATACGCCACCCTGTTCTACTGCTCTCATATTAGTCCATTTATCTTTTTCTTCTTTGCTGGCTTGTGACTGTAATGTCTTTAGTACATCAATGTTCAAATTTTTATCAAAGTCCAAATCATAGTCTCTGACTTGTGCGGTCAGTATCTTCTTTTCTTCTTTCTTCCACGGCTTGAGGGCCGCTGTCTGCGTTGAAGTCTGCTAGGGCGTTGCCTTTTGCTTCTGCACTGTTGGCTTTAGTATGAGCTTTCACCTTCAGGATTGCTACTTTGTCTGGTAGGAGTAGGGCTTTCATAAGGTTCTGTACTGCTACACCATTCTCAATGGGTTGTCCTACAGAAGTTTAAAAATGTCTGGCCTTCCATATTGGGCCGTAACCATGATCTATGCCGAATACATACCAGGAGTCAGTGTAAATGGTTACCTTCTGTCACTCTACACGCCTCAGTGAGGGCCTTCAGTTCCGCTTCTTGTATTGAGACATGCGGAGGCATTCTGCTTTTAGAGATCTTGTTGTGTGAACACTGCATATCTGGTGTGGAGTCATCAATCACCCTGGTACCATCTATAAAAACAACTCAAAATATGTATTAACAAGGGGTTTCAATAACTCTTTAAAACTTAAACTTTTCTTGTTGCATCAATGCTAGACAATCATGCTGATATTCTATTCCAAATAGATCACGTTCTTATTTGCAAAAATTTTTTAAAAATAGCTGATCTGTAGTACATAGATCACCTATGCCTCCCCCTCCCCCATTTGATCACCTATGCCTCCCCCTCCCCCATTTGATCACCTATGCCTCCCCCTCCCCCATTTGATCACCTATGCCTCCCCCTCCCCCATTTGAAACAGGATACTCGATTGGAAGAAGAGTAGCCGGGTTCACCATTGAAAAGAAATATTAAAGGGGGGGGGCATGAGCAAAGCACATTGCAACCTTATTTGACGAGCTAGAGACAGGTGTTTAGGTTGTACTTGAGTGAGTATACTCTGGATGTCATGAGGGGTGAGAACCACTAGGGGGTAGTCCAGGACCAACTCAGAAGATTTGTCAACCATTGCTTGTACTGCTGCCACCGCACAGACACAGGAGGGGGCTCCTCGGGCTACCGGATCCAATCTCATGGAGTAATACCCAAGTGACCGTGGACGTCCTCCATGTTTTTGCGTCAATACTGCTGTCGCATGAAAGGCCAGGGACGGCAGTATGAGACAAGTCCCAAAAAGGTGCGAAGCTTTGGCAGCAGAAGAAGATACAGAAATGGCTTGAACTGCAGCCCTGTGTCGTTCTGTGAGATGTCTGCCTTCTTGAGCTAGACAACAACCTTTTGTTTACAAAGCTGTAATTTTTCCTTTTTAAGCCTTGCAGCCATTTTCTGCTAAAAAAAATTTTAGAAGAAAAATAGATGCAGATTGACATGTTTCAGATCCTCAACACAAAGCTGGAAAGTCATTAACATATTGCAACAGCACAGTCCCCTCAGGCGGAGTCCAAGCCTGCAGGACAGTTACATAAATGCCCTTTTGTCTGAAAAAGGGCCGGAGATTCAGACTGTCTCCACTCTGGCTTATTATCTATGACCTTAGGGATTCCAATAGACCTTCTACAAAGGCCATACTAAGTACATGTTTGCCCATCTTTTCTATGCCCCTATACCCCAGATCTGACTAATGTTGTTGAAGGCGGGCATAGAATTGTTTTACACTTTCTTCCTTCTCTTTGTGTGATATTAGAAAGAGACAAGGAGGATTCTCTCAAATTTTTGTTTTTTTTTGTTTTTTTTTTTCTTTTTCCCCAATGTTTCAGACAAATTAAAAATATTTTACCACTTCTCAATTCTCTATGTTTAATTTTATCCCAATCTGTGCCACAATAGTCTTTCACATAATTTTAGATTATCGTTCCCACTGTCTTCCCTGTTTTACATCTGCTCCTATTCCACCCTCCGCTCCCTGCATCTCTTTCTTGTCCTCATGCTTCCACTCACTAGCCTAGGATCTAGTGAGCATAGGCATAACCGGTTTGTGCCGAGGAGCTCCGCAAGCAGGGCAGCTCTCTCTCCAATCCGGGTTCTGTTGTCCACAATGCCAGCAGGTCCATCCCTCCAGTCCAATGTTTGACCTTGGAGTGGATGACTTGGCATAGGGTGGGGAGGAGACGGTTGGAATTGAGATGAAGGAGGGGGTGAAGATGGAAGAGGGAACTAACCCGACAATGAGAGAACATCTTTGAATTCTTTTCTCATTTCATTTTCAGCTACTGAACAGTATATATATATATATATGATACAACATACTTCCTGTGTAGCCAAATATAACCAATTCTTAATTCAGATTTCTTTGCAAAGACAAGTAGGTCTTCTAAAGCCCAGTACTCCCCACCCTTTGAAATTTATCTTATCTTCTATAGAACACAGAAACTTGTCCAGACAGATAGCTGTATAACTGGTTCCACTGCCTGTGACTATCTTCCTGGGCTGTCTATTTAAGATTAACCCAGAATGTAATACACTTGCCCCCCCACCTTACAAAACTGCAAATTCACACTCACTAAGGGGGGGTTTTATTCATTCCTATACGGACTGATAATATGTGAAGTAGAAATTGGGATTGTATTTACTGTACACCAGACTTCCAATAATGAGCGAATTATGTATAGATAAGAAAAACTCTTAGTACCGCGGTTTTTACACAATTCGTTCAGAATAGGCTACCCAATGACAAACACAATACAACTTATGCCCATTTCTACCCACATACTGATATTCATCACACTGCGACCACTCAGCGGCCAATATATTATAGGGGGCTTTATTCCACCCTGGCATAATTAACAATTCATCGGATACTTCTTTGTTCTTAGCTACCGACATTTTCGTACTATTGCGGATTTTCTTAAAAGGCGACATTTTCACACTAAGCCCGATTATCACAAGAAATTCTTCAACTATCAGTTTATCAAAATTTTCCTTTAAAACAAACTAGTGTATTACTCTCTGCGTAATCCTGTTCACAGTGCTATTAATGTATTGCTGCAAGGAGCAAGACTTAGTTCAAATTACGCCTTA
This sequence comes from Eleutherodactylus coqui, assembly GCF_035609145.1. Classification (NCBI taxonomy): domain Eukaryota; kingdom Metazoa; phylum Chordata; class Amphibia; order Anura; family Eleutherodactylidae; genus Eleutherodactylus; species Eleutherodactylus coqui. The sequence goes on along the minus strand of NC_089847.1, from coordinate 128,968,766 downwards.
AAGAGAGTTAGACACTATAAAAGGTTCATACTGTAGTTGATTGGGACCCTAATAAGTGGGATGGGGACCAATATTCACACCTTATCCTCTTTACCAGCAGTATGGACAATGGCTGGCGGTTTATGTACACCAAGAGGCTTATTGTTTTTATTCTTTCACACACATAAAACAATTGTTTGTTTCACTATTTTCTTATGCAATCTTCCATACCTTATCCTCTTTACCAGCACTATGGCCAATGGCTGGCGGCTTATGTATACCAAGAGGCTTATTATTATTATTTTCTTTATACACTCTTCAAATAAAATACTGTTGTTCATTGAAGATGAATTACACTTTAAATAGAACTTTTGTTATTAATTTGACTAAAGTACTTATCAGGTGTTTCAAGTACACAATTATCTCATATTAATATCTTAATTCAATAATATTCAAATTAACACAACCCAATATTTTTGAATTCCACATATTCCACGAATCTGTATATACATATATACACTGTGGTAATCCTGGGCTATTATCTCACACAACTAGTCTCAGGAATAAAATTAGATAATTAGATGCCCCTCCTTTGGTCACTCCATTTGTTCAAGTGGGAGACTTAACATGGAGTCTAAGAGTGACCTTCACTCTATACATTACCACAATATACATATATATACACCAACATCCACTTAAAATGGAGACACACTTTTCACCTAGGCTGGACTGTGTGTAGGGTGGAGCAAGACCTGTTCCTATTGTTCTTCCCTCCCATCTCCTTACATCACCTAGCTCCACCCCCTGTGGTCTGGCTCAGCATTTGGTCATTTTTGCTTCATTTCGTTTCTGGTTACCGGACAGTATACACCATATAACACAGTCTAACTCTCATACAGGTCCTTCCATTTATACACACACATAAAGACAAAAACATTTGCATGTCAGTTACTATTTTTTTTTTTTTTTTTTGTCAGTACTTTAAGTGTCAGTACTTCCTCACTTGTCTAAAAGTGTCGGTACTTCCCAACCCTGCTTATTTCCCCCCGTCTCAATTACTTCTCTTATACCTATAAGAGGCTCCCATTCAGGGATTTTATCCCCTGAAAATTTTAGGCTTCCCTGGTACAATTTATACCATGCCTTCCCGAGATCGGCAAGCGGGTTTCATATTCTGTACTTCCTCACCCTGCATATTTTACCTTGTCTCTACTACTTCTCTTATGTTTATAAGAGGATCCCATCAGGGGTTTTATCCCCTGAAAATTTTAGGCTTCCCTGGTATAACTTATACCATGCCTTCCAGAGATTGGCAATAGGGTATCATCCTCACCCTGCATATTTTACCTCGTCTCTACTACTTCTCTTATGTTAATAAGAGGATCCCATCAGGGGTTTTATCCCCTGAAAATTTTAGGCTTCCCTGGTATAAGTTATACCATGCCTTCCAGAGATTGGCAATAGGGTATCATATTCTGTACACTGACCATGCAAAGTAACAAATAAAGACAATAACAGTTAAACACCCGCACAGCATATTCAGCCCACCATATGAATTCTTAAAAAGCTTGAAGATTTATAAGAGGCATGCACTTCTTACCCCTCGGACAGGAAAGGAGCAGCCAGGAAGCACGGATAGATTGTGGCAAGATAAAACCTTACCTTACTGCGCAGTTTTTGTCAATCCGTGGTTCCGAGTGGCTCCTTATCCCATCTGGGTCCGGGGGGGTTCGAGGTGTAGGTGGTCCTCTTGTTCCATCAAGCCCCACGTTGGGCGCCAATTATGTTAGGGATAAAATCCATGTTACGTTAATATGCTGTGGGGCTCCAAATCAGAGGTGGTTATGGCAGCCACCATGAGAAAGCAATAGACACAGGCATCACGGTCGTGTCTTAGAGCAATCTGAGTTTATTTCGTACATTGACTTATTCTTATACAAAAAATAGTAGGCGTATCAGAGGTTGAACTGCTTTACAGAGGTCGACCTGTTTTTCTGGTAAGTGATTTTGTCTTCTCTATAAACAATGCTTTATTTGTTTGTTTGTAGACATCGTGTCTGGTACCCTGATTATCATCACACTCTACATTCTAATTGCATGCCCTACCTAGACAGCAGTACAAAGCATTCCATACAACCTTTTGATCAGTGTAACGAGATAAACAGGATCTTTGGAGACATGATGGACACTTAAGATTACACCTCTACATAATGTAATTAAGTACTAGGCTAAATGTACAAGCATTTAGCAGACCTTTTCATAGGACACAGAATAGAGTGTACAATTTAGGCCTACAGCCTCCGGAAACGTATATTACAGATGGATGAAATGTATACATATATAAGTTTTCATGTTCATAACCCTCACAAGACTGGTGTTAGCAGTTTTTCACATTTCTACATTTTAATTGTCGCACAAACTTTCATGGAATGCCTTTACTGCAGCTCTAATGCAGACGGTCCTAGTTGTGGGTCAATACCTTTTTTTGTGTACAACTATCATGTACGTTCCCCGTAATAACGTCCTAGTTAGAGATGAGTGAGCATACTCGCTAAGGACAATTTCTCGATCGAGCATTGTCCTTAGCGAGTATCTCCCCGCTCGGCAGAGAAGGTTCGGCTGCCGGCGCGGGTGACAGGTGAGTTGTGGCAGTCAGCATGGGGGAGCGGGGGGGGGGGGGGGGAGAGGGAGAGAGAGATCTCCCCTCCGTTCCTTCCCGCTCTCCCCCGCAGCTCCCCGCCCCCCGCCGAATCTTTGCTCCCGAGCGGGCAGGTACTCGCTAAGGGCAATGCTCGCTCATCTCTAGTCCTAGTCGATGTGGCATTTGTGTGTGTATATATATATATATATATATATATATATATTTTTTTTTTTTACATTTATTTATTACATACACATGCGAGTCACTCCAAACTTTATCTCTCATAAGGAGGCACTGAGGTTGCGGTAACGCTGCGATATGACCACAGTTTGCAACAAGCATCGCTCAGTCTTCCACATTCGCCGCATAAGTGACTGAAAAAAACTGAACGAGCGCGGTCTAAACCGAATGATAAGCGAACGAGCCAATGATGGTTTTTATGCCTGCAGAAAATGAACGACAGATGAAAAGCGAACGATTCTCATACTTAATGATTATCGTTCCCTTTCACTTTTTTGAACAATAATCGTTATATCTAGAAGTGCCCTTAGGGCTTCTACAGACGAGCGCATGTGCAGCGCCCCATGGGGAGACCCCGGACACCTGACGTACGTGGGGAGCTGAGAGGGTAGAGTGCTGACTGGTCACGGTGGCATTTACTATGCGCCTTTCCGGAGGGGCACACGCAGCCAAGGCCAGAGTGGCACTGCAGTCCACCTCGGACATTCTGTAGGACAGGGAATGCCCAGTAAACAGGATAACAAGGGTTTTAGTTGTCACGTGTGACGCCACCGTTCCTGCATATGGCAGTATGACCCTCGGCGAATAAGAAATGCAGCCACAGACAGTTCTGTAGTACCACGGGTCTCTGAGAACGGTGAGAGCCCGGTATTAACTTTACTTGAATAATAAGAAGTGGAACAATACAAGGCAGTTCGATAAAAGACTTCACAGTGCAGGTAGAGGAAGAGACTTCAGAGATTATGAACTTGCAGCCTTGGAGACGCATGGGTGTGACAAATAAAGGGTGTACAGCTATACGGTGATCCAGACTTCAGACGCCTGTGTAGGAAAAACAGAAGAGATAGTACCTCTGCACTGGCCTTGAATAAACACAGATTAGAACTCACACATGCTCTCTCTAGGGGCTCACTCTCCTTACATCCAGCTCACAAGCAATATGAGAAATCTCTTGACCAATCATCTTCAACACACAAGGGCTGAAGGTGCCCCCATGTGTCTGTTTCCTCTAGCAGCCTTAGAAGATGGATCCTGAACTCCTTTCCCGCTCTCAATCACTTACTTTTATAAACTCTCTCATACCACATGACATGACATAACTGATACATTTACATGCAGGCCTTGGATTTTTTTAAAGGTTAACCTCTCAAGCGCTGCAGCTGTGCAACACACATACTTGAAATGACAAGACAGCTTTGCACAGTGCATCAACATAAGACAAACATGTATGGCATTTATGGAGGGGACCAGGATGATGTACTGGGCCACTACAGTTATCCCCTACTTAAGAACAAGCCGACCCCGGCGCCTCCAAAACAGAGTGTATAAATCTGGAGTCGGGCCATCTTGAGTGTATTACTTCCACCTCCTTGAGAAAACTGTGCAGTCACGGAGTGTGCAAGGCGAAACCTGTAAAAACAACTCCTACCCCTGGTCATCTATGTGTTAGGATAAACCCACTCCCCGTGTACTATGACTAAGAGAAGTGTCATTTCCGTATGTGGCTTTTTATTCATGACAGCGTCTAAGGATTATGACTGGCAAGTACATTTGAAAATTACTACTAGGCTGAACTGAATTCAAGGGCACTAGTATTGCTATGGAGCTTCATACATGACTCTTTGCTCCAAAGGCTAGAAAAATAAGATCAGTGGAATGAATGTCACTGTCTTTTCTGAGGATGAAAGACGCTGCTACCAATACAAAAGTATGAAAGGGTGACTGGCAGGAAAGAACAAGAGGCAAGTGGTATGAACGTCACTCTCTGAAAAGCGTCAAAAATCAGCGGAGCAGTCAGTAGCTTAAGTCCATACCGCTGTCCGTGATTGTGAGAAGGTGAAAGGAAGGCCCGGCCCCCTGGGACAGGCTAGAACAGGCTGCAAACAACAAGACATGACTTAGGGGGACACAAGAAACCTCCAGTGATACACATGTATCATTCACACATTGTACGCTGTTTCATGCATACGGTGGCATTGTGAAAATTAGCACAAATGAATACTCATTCATTTGTGCGTTGCCCCGCAGCTATTAGGTTCTATTGAACCTAATAGCGCAATGCTCACAGTGCGGAATTCCACCGTGGAATTCCGCCCCGTGAAACCACCTATAATCACCCACGACATGTTCTATTTGGCACGGGCGTACGCGCGGATGGCTTTCATTGCAGTCAATGGAAGCTGTCCATCACGCTATCTTCCGCTGAAGTACTGCGGTAGATAGCGTGAAAACGCTTCCCCGCCCACCGACGCCCTCACGGGATGCGGGACGTCGGCCAGCGGATCCGGAGATGGATATGGGGTCTCTGGGGGTGGCGCCGTGACGGACTCCGCTGTAGAATTCCGCTTGCAGACCCCGTCACGGCCGTGGGCACTAGGCCTAAACTAGACATACCGGTATATGCATTGCAAGGTATAAATGACTTTAGCAAGAACTTCATTCAGAGAGCATGAGTAGATTGCAAGAACAATAATAAACACCACTTTGCTTCTCCTCCTGCACATCACTTGAACATTATAAACATTGTATTAAACTTTTCAACATGAAAAACACACACCTGCATTATGCAAACAGGGGAATAAACTTTAAAGTCCGTTCTCTTTATGGGCATGACTGGGGTAAACACATTCCGAGTCTCTTTAGTATAGTCTTTTTATGATGCAGTCTATTAGAAAAAGGCACAAGCCTTTGGTCTCCTGACCATCTGTGAGACATAAATTTCCTCAGCAGAGTATGTGGAACAACCTGGGGAGGCAGCAGAAGCAGGACTGTCCGGGTCCTGCACACGCCGTATAATTGTCCAGGGTGGCGTGACGACCGGTTCGAGCTCCTTTAGGACAGGCGGACTGGTGAGTGGAGAGCGCAACTTCCTCCAAAAAAGCAGGTGCTCTCAAGCACTAAAATACACTCGTACCCGGGGCGTGGCCAAGCAGCCGTCCTGACCGGCCGCATGTAAGAAGGGCTCCTGCTCAAGCTGACCTACCGGTAATCCTGTACTGATCCTGAGGACTCCCAACCCCGATATACCATCACCGGAGGAAGGGGGAGGAAACTGCATCTCCGGACGGCCACCCCTGACGACCGAGGTGCGGCGGGAGCGGAGCTAGAGACGGGGCCTGTGAGGTGGAGAGAGCCGTCGCTGCGGAGCGGGAGTCACCGGCTGACTGGCGGGCTCTGGACCTGGCGCTCCACATAGCGGAGGGAGAGGAGTGAAGTGCCCAGACCACCGGCGGGGCTGCAGAGCGGAGGGACGCTTACCGGACACCACGGCGAGAGGACCCTGGAGGTGAGCGCGGGAAGCTGCGGCCGCCATTTTGTGAGGAGGGCTCCCGATCGGCGAGCGACTTCCCGGGCCTATCGCCCCCATTGCCACCACAGAGAGGAGGAGGATTGAGCCCCGGTGCGGAGTCTGTGACGCCGGCAGCCATAGCGACGCCGGCGACAGGCTTGCAGCGCCGCGGCTGACACGGCCGCCATCCTGAGGACGGGGCAGACGGGCCCAATAGTGAAGGGCTGTGCGGAGGAGACTACATAGAGGGAGGCAGGGGGCTGAGACGACCGGCGGCGCCCCGGGTGCCGAGATACTTATAAGGCGCCCCCTGACGGCAGGGACCCGGTGGAGGCACACGTGGTGCTGCAGCTACCGCCGCCATCTTGCGGAGAGGACCCAGCCGGCAACAGCTTGGGCCCGGTGAGCCTCTATCAGCGCGGGGGGGCGATTAGACGCCGGGCGAAACAACCAAAGTGCCGACAGCCACAGCGACATAAACGGCAGATCTGCACTGCTGCGGCTGACATAACCCTACTCAGAGAGTTGGACTGCTGGAGCTGAAGGTGAGAGGTCAGGAGAAGAGGTCATACAGAGGTCCCCTATCTGAAGGAGAAAGACAGCGCCAGCAGCAACAAACAGTTAAGTGTGCTGGGGGGGAAGGGGAGAAAAGGAGCAGCAGCTCCTGTATACTAAATAGACACGTGCTAGAGAGTGGAACCCCCCCTCCCCCACAATACCTAGAGAATAGGCCAAAAGAAACAGACCCAGAATACCCCCCAAAACAAAGGGGGAGAAGAGAGTAAGGCCTGCAAAAAGACCACCATAGCTGGCTACAAAGTATAGACCAAACACCACGCAGATAAGCCCTGCAACAAGTATACTGGTGAACCCAGCACTATAAAATACAGACAGACAGCCGAATACGCCGCTAAATACCTCTGACTAAGCAGCATGGGGCCTACCAGGCAGAACGCTGCAGCAGACAAATTAAAGGCATTTGTCAGAAATGAAAATCGCAGAGATGCAGGATCCGACTCTGGGCCGCCGGTCCCGGGGGGCTCATCCCCTCCAATAAAGAACACTAATCCAAATCTAACAGAAGGGACAGTTCAAACTCTACAACAATTATCCGAACAGCTACTGACAGCAATCCAAACATCCACGACTACTCTTACCAGTAAAATCGATGAAGTTAAAATGGATGTCAGTCTTCTTAGACAAGACCTTCAAAATCTGAGAGAAAGAGTCACAGCGACGGAAGATAGAATTTCTACGCTAGACGACACTGTTCCCCCAATGTCAGCCGCAATAAGAGATCTTACGCAGAAGGCCGACTACTGGAGACAGAAAGCGGACGACCTCGAAAATCGTTCACGACGCAGTAATTTGCGTATAGTCGGCCTGCCAGAAAGAACCGAGGGACAGAGACCAGAAGAATTCTTAGAGAAGTGGCTCCGTGAGCTTCTCCCCAATGCAGAACTATCGCAGGTCTTTGTCATCGAACGGGCTCATCGAGTGCCAATGAAGCCACCCATACCCGGCGCCCCACCCAGACCGCTACTGGCAAAGCTACTTAACTCCCGTGACAGGGATAATATCCTGCAAGCTGCCAGAAAAGGCGGACCCCTACGCCACGATAACGCTACGGTCTCCATCTTCCCGGACTTCTCGGCGGACCTCCAGAAGCAAAGAGCCTCGTTCTTCAATATTAAAAGGCAACTTAGAGATCTGCAGCTCCCGTATTCTATGATGTACCCAGCGCGACTACGAGTGATAGACGGAGATCGCACCCGTTTCTTCTCCTCACCATCTGAAGCAGGGGAGTGGTTGAACACCAGACGACGGCCAGAGAGACTGTAATGTATACCAAAACCTAACCATTACTTCTGTCCTCCTGTAGGTGACGGGACTTTCATATTATATGTGAGAGGCCCATCAGGGCCGCCTAGTTGTGATGTGGGTTGCTGATCTGGGGGGGAATCACTCCCCCCTCCGGGTCACCCCTGACAATAACCGCCCTGTGCTCGCCTTTCCCCATCCCCCCCCCCCCCCCCTCCGCCTCCCCCAGAACTCCTTATTCCCTCCCATCTTCTTGGAAGGGAGTCCACCTAATAAATGCACAATATGACATGGTCGGTTCACATCATTGTATTAACAACCAAAACCACAAGTATAGCAACGATGGAGCTATGCTAAGTTGGTTACCCCGAGTTAAAGTTAGCCACGAATACTAACGCAACGATAGTCAGTATTCAAAGCCTGTTCAGTTGTAAACGGTTTTAAGAGTTATAATTTGGTAGTACGCTGCCATGATGTTTTTAGAGTGTATGCATCAGATATTCAATGTTTTCTCTATAAATGTATTGAAGTGCGATTGCATGGCGGGTAGGGGGGACGTGGTGGGGCGTGGTGGGGGGTCTCCTGGCGGACAGAGTAGCATAAATAATTTCATCCGGGCTCAATTAAAACACCTTTGCCAATGGCTGAGATGATTTTTGTATCCTGGAACGTCAGGGGCATGGGATCTCCCAGGAAGCGAGTCATAATAAACTCCTTAATACGCTCCTGGCGACCGCATGTGTTATGCCTCCAGGAGACCCACCTCACGCCTGAAACTTCTAAATGCCTGCTAAAGCCATGGGTTCAGTGGTCGGCACACTCATACCATACATCGTACTCTAGGGGGGTGTCCCTACTGATAGAAAGGTCCATCAGATGGGAGGTAGAACAATTAAAAAGAGACCCAGAGGGTAGATATATTTTCGTAAGAGCCAAAATAAACAATGAACCATATGTACTCCTATGCTACTATAATCCACCAACAACGTCAACAGCCCTGCTGGCAGAAGGCATACAATTTGCCTCATTTACACCAGATGTAACAACTATCTGTATGGGGGACATGAATATGGTCATGGACCCACACCAGGACAGATTTGGGGGGGGTGCTCGGGGGGCGGGAGACGGGGGACCGACTCGCCTGGCTTCTATGATCTCAGTGGCTGGATGGCTGGACTTATGGCGAACATTTCACCCTCACCAACAGGAATTTTCTTGCCATGCAGCCCATAACCATGCACTGAGCCGCATAGACTATATATTTGGATCCCCCTCGCTGTTCACAAAAATAGAATCTATAGAATTCCTCCCAAGAGGGGTCTCAGACCACTCACCAATCTGTATGGTCCTCAAAAAACCAGGTCCCCCCGCAATTAGGAAGCAACGGATACACCCGTTCTGGCTTTCACTGCTTGGCCCAAACGATCGAATTCTAGGCCAAATTCAAATATATTACGAGGCACATGAAGAAAGCCGGGACAGGATGCTAGTGTGGGAAGCCTTCAAGCCATACCTTAGAGGATGCTTTACATCCTCAATCTCTTACATAAAAAAAAACGCAGCTAGAGAAGAAGAACAGTTAGCGCAGCAATGCCAACAATTAGAGAAAGAATTCATAGCTCAACCCTCAAATGAAAAAAGAGATAAATGGCTACAAGTAGGTAGAGAGTATCTGACACACTTGAAAGAAAAGGCTCAGAGGAGACTATTCTTCACCCGTCAGTCCTTTTTTGAGCTAGGTAATCAGTCCAGTAAACTGTTAGCATATATGGCCCGGCAAGAAAATACCTCCCCCCCAATATTGAGAATCAAATCGACCGAGGGTACGGTGCTCACAGACCCCCAAGATATACTAGAGAGATTTCAACAATTCTACCAAGACCTATACAAGTCCCAGATTAACTATACCTTAGCAGAGCTAGAGAACTATCTAACTAACATAACATTCCCAGTATTACAAGAAACACATAGATCCCTACTAGATGGCCCTATCACAATAGAAGAAATACAGGAGGCAATGGAAGGCATGGCAAAAAATAAGACCCCGGGTATAGATGGCATACCAGTAGAAGTCTATCTCCAGTATAGAGAGGAAATAACACCACAACTACTTTCACTATATGAGGATATATTTGAGAAAAGACGCCTTCCAGAGTCGATGTTGGAGGCTAATATAGTCCTTATACTAAAGCCTGAAAAGAACCCGGAGGAGTGTGGGTCGTATAGACCTATCTCCCTCCTAAATACAGACTACAAAATCCTCGCCAAGGTGCTAGCCTGCAGGCTAAATCAAGCAATCAAGGATATCATACATCCGGACCAATCCGGATTTATTCCCGGAATGTCCACATCCGATAACATCCGAAGGACCCAGGTAATTACGCAGGTGGGGCGGAGGTGGAGGGAAGGCTGGGCACTGGCCTCATTGGATGCCGCTAAGGCATTTGACTCAGTGGAGTGGCCGTACCTGATGGAGGTTCTGCGGAAATTCGGGTTCGGGGAGCCGTTCATCAGGTGGGTCTCCATCCTATATACAGCCCCGACGGCAAGAGTAATGGCGAACGGCCTGGTCTCCGCCTCTTTCCCGCTTCACAGGGGAACCAGACAGGGCTGCCCACTTTCTCCCCTCCTATTCGCGATTGCTATAGAACCCCTAGCACTTAAAATTCGACAACACGCACTATATAAGGGGACCCAAATTGGTCCTAGAGAGGACAAGATAGGACTGTATGCGGACGATATAATACTCTATATGTCAGAACCCCAGAACACTTTGCCCTTAGCCGTTTCCCAGGTGGACAAATTCGGGAATTTTTCAGGCCTGCGTATTAACTGGCAGAAGTCTACGTTTATGCCACTGAGAGAGGAGGAATGGAAGGTGGGGGAGGTATACCACAACCTGCAAATCGTCCCCCAATTTAAATATCTGGGAGTCTACATCACCAGGGACCATACTCAAAGTTTTAATTTAAACATCGCACCTCTATTAGCGACCCTGCAATTAAAACTAAAAGCCTGGAGCTCCCTGCCACTATCTGTGGCAGGAAGAATAAATCTTATTAAAATGATAATTCTCCCCAAATTCCTGTACCGACTAGAACACGCAGAAACAACTGTAGCACAAAAATTCTTTAAAACAACTAATTCATTAATAACATCATTCGTATGGGGAAAGGCCAGAGCCAAACTCCGTATGGAAACTCTACAAAAGCCTAAAGAGCTGGCGGGGATGGCGTTGCCGGACTTTAAAATATATTACCTGGCAGGGCAAGTCAGATATATACGTCACTGGCTGTCGGGCGCTCCTCTCCCAAACTCCGAGCACCACCTGATGTACTTCCTTTCGGAGGCATCCCTCTGGATAGTCCTGGAAAAACCGGGGCTGTTGACGAAACCAATGCTGCCCATTCACAGACTCGCAGTAAGTGTCTGGAAGGCATGTAGGAAACTGGCGGGACAGGAGGACACCCCACTGGAAACCCCCTTATGGAATAACAGAGCGCTGCCGCATCTATTGAATCTCCCAGACAGACAATTCTGGCTAAATCTGGGAGTCACCGCACTGGAACACCTATACATAGGCGGGACACTAGTCTCCTTCGAACAATTGCAGCAAATGTACGGGGTACCTAGAACAGGATTTTTTAGATACCTGCAACTCAGACACGCATTAACAGCGCAGTTCCCAGAACCCAGGGGACCCTTTTCCACGTACCCATTAATAGGTATACTGCGCACACAGGGCCCCAGGGGCCTAATCTCCAAGTTATATACCCACTTGTTATACTCTAAGATCCCCAACACGCGAATGGTGGTGCTGGAAAAATGGAGGGAGCTGATCCCAACACTGACCGATGAAGACTGGGAGACCGCAATGGCCACCTACACCAGGGTCTCACCAGCCGCGAATAATAAACTGACCCAGTTATATATCTTACACCAATGTTATCTAACGCCAACTAGACTGCATAAAATGAACAGATCAGTAACCAACCAGTGCCACAGATGCCACGTAGCAAGCGCAAATTTTAATCATCTAATATGGGGGTGCCCGATAGTATACACATATTGGGAAGAGGTCACAGAATTCCTGACCCAACTGATGGGATTGCCAGTACCACTGGATCCAGTAATGTGCTTACTGGGGATTATAGACGAGGAACAATGGCAACATTATGATAAAATATTCCTCACTAAAGTATTATTCTATGCCCGCAAAGTTATAGCGCTAAGATGGATGGACAGACGCCCTCCGACAATTGCAAAATGGCAGAGTATTATCAATACCATCCTACCATACGAGAAAATAGTCTACAAAAACAGGAAATACCCTGAAAAGTTTGATAAGGTGTGGGGGATTTGGTGCGGGACAACAAGTACAAACTTCACGCAAGAAATGTTCCAAAATTTATTAAGACAGAACACATCCAGGCTTGGCAGGTAAAACGAGCAACAAAGCTATGAATAGTACAGATGTACATGCCGAGATATATTGAATAAACATAGAGAAAATGTAATGCACTTGTGTACTGAATGCCGTTAACAGAGAATTTTCTGATGTATGTAAGGTTTAACCATTTGTTAGTGTATGTAAATACACACGGTTTGAGAAATTGTTTATCCATGTAATGTATAATACATACTGTTCAATAAAACGAGTTAAAAAAAAAAAATACACTCGTACCCCAGGATCCTCACAGTCCCGTACTTAGGGACGCAACCCCGGGGGCAGCAAAGTGCGGGCCATCCTATTAGCCCTGTGCACCACAATCCTAAGGAGTGGTGGCTGCTCTTCCCCATAGGGAAACAGTTGCGGCACTTGTCTTGGCCGCATGATGTCCACGGCTGGGATCGCTGGAAGGAATATGGAGAAGCCCACTTGTTGCCGGTCCTCTTAGGCCTGGCAGGCTGGAGAGTTCACTTATGGAGCCAGGGCTTCTTTTTATCAGTGACCTTCTGATCCACTCACCATGTCCCCACAGGGGTGTTTGCTGAACCCGGCTCTCGTACATCCTCCGCGTCACCCCAGTAGAACTGCGTCCGGTTTGGCGGATAGCCAGCAGCTACCCCCTAAATTTGCTGGCTGCTTGGAGTAACAAGGGTATGCATCTTAATTCTCAGCCAACAGGAAGCGTTCTGCCCCCAGGGGTCTACAGCTGCAGGTAACTCTTCCGATTTTGGGCTACTGTAAGTCAATTTAGTAGGGATGTTCCTCCCGCCTACTTTGCGCCAAGGATTTGGTGGGGGTCTTTTTGGCAGGAGTGAGCCAGAGAGACACTGGACTGGACATCTTGCATAGCCCCATAAGAAATATATAACATTTTTTTTGTATTGATGCTGTTCGTGACGCCAGATTTTGGGTAACCAGCAGCGTCCCATAGGAAAACCCGACACCTGACATACATGGGGAGCTGGGAGGGTAAAGTGCTGATTGGTCATGGTGGCATTAACCATGCTCCTTCCCAGAGGGACACATGCAGCCAAGGCCAGGGTAGCACTGCAGTCCGCCTCGGACACCCCTAAAATAGGGAATGCCCAGAGCCCGGTGTTAACTTTAATAATAATAAGTGGAACAATACAAGGCAGTTCAATAAAAGACTTCACAGTGCAGGTAGATGAACAGATTTCAGAGATTATGAACTTACTGTACTACCACACGGCTCTTCTAGACTTAGGCCCCCTGTCCATGACCGAGGCCGGGGGGGAGACATGTCAGGGCTCTGCGGTGAGCCTATCTGACAGATAGGCTCACTGCGGAGAATCGCGGCATTCCGCGATTTGAATACCGCGAGCGCAGAATCGCTATGATTCTCCGCTTGTGGACAGCGGGAGGTACTTTCCATAGCAATGCTATGGTAAGCGTTCACTGCGTTATCCGATGCTGGATTATCGCTGTGGATAACGTAGTGAACAATCACCCGTGGACAGGCAACCTTAAAGACGCACATGTGTGAACAGAAATTGACTTGTAGTACCTCCATCCTGAGCTGGAATAGGGTTTTCTCCAGCAGGCTTCAGGGTATTCTGCAGCTTTCCTAATTGTGTGGAAGCAGTATGCGCACACTGACCAAGTCAAACACAAGGTATGAATCTCATGTTAAAAATGGCTCCTCTGGCAGAGACGTCCAGACAGGCCTTTTTATTGAAAAAGGATAACACCTGCCCTTTATGGGCGTTTAACAGATTACATCACCAACATATATATATTCTTATTCGCTAGATTATACAGAGTCTCCCGCCTCCCTACCCTCCCGTCCTCACGTCCGCCAAGGTATGGACTTTGTATTCTTTAGCATGCAGACAGCCTTAAGGAATTCTGTGTAGTTGACAAATGATTTGTCAACTAGCTTGTGTTTGAAGAGTGGAAGGGGGCTAGGTAAACACACAGTATTGACCACAGGATATACACATAACACTATAGCCCTTAACTCTTAGAGGTTTCTTGTGCAATTTCTATGTACTTAGTCAACATTAGATCAGACATCCTTCACCATCCCATTGTCTACTAAATACTATGATTAGATTGTGTGTCGATCAAACTCCAGAGTTAAAAGTCATTACAACAACAAAATACATTTGGGTTTATATAAATCAATAGACATTTTATATTAATCATGATGTCTACTACAATCCCCCCTTGAAATGTCTATTCTCTAACTTTCCCTAGTAATTCCACAATCATCTGCGGGTGACCCTCCTTGGGGTCCCAAATCTAGGCAGGCCCATCGAGCATACCAAGGTAAGCTCTCCAAGCCAACCACGGGTTCTTCACAGCCCTTGCGACTGGACCACAGCTAGCCTGGGTCCCCCGTAGTCACCGACTCGTAATTCCAAGGAGGGTGGTCTGACCCTATAACTGGAGCGCGTTGTAGGTTGGATTTAGAGTCTTCAAGGGGGTGTAGGACTTGTCCACTCCATCTGGGGATGCATCCAGTAAACTCATTGTGGGAGCGGCTTTTTCAACAGCTGTTTCACAGGTCTTTTTGACACAGGGGACAACACAGCAGGCTAGAATAGAAAAGATAATCAGTACACATAGAACAGCAATGCCTATCTGCACCAGAATTCTCTGCCACCCACTCATCCATGAAAAGTACTGGTCCCAAGGGTCAGTTATCCCTGAGTTTCTTTTTAATTCTTCCGATAGTGCGGTCAACTTTTTAATGGCAACTGTGACTTTACCCGTGGGTCCTGTATTGTCTGGGATGTAGGTACAACAAGTTTCCCCTATCATCTTACAGACACCCCCCTTCTCAGCTAAAATCATGTCTAAAGCCATTCTATTTTGAAAAGTCATAGTCGAGGCAGGTCCTAATTGGTCAGCTAGTCCCTGTAAGGCATCTCTGGTGTAATTTATAAATCGCTGCTGATTATAATAAATATAATTAATCCAGTCAACGTTTTTATTTACCGTAATGATTGGGAAAATGGACTCGAATCCAGCTTTAACTTGGTCTCTAGCTTTATACTCGTCAGGTACCCCCCTTGGCTGTCCTATGGCGTCAATGTACACGTGTAAATCGAAACTACCGCCAGGAGCCTCTCGTCTCACTCTATGATAACTATTGGGGGTAACCTCATTATCCTCAACGTTATCTGACAGGATGTGGAGGGGCATAAGGGCTTTTGCTAAGGCACACTCCCCTGTCCAATTACCTTCCAGACGGGTCCTCAACCTCATGTCTCCACAAAGCCAGTAAACGTCTCCTAAGGACTGTACCTGATTCTGCGTCCATTCCCCTCCCAGTGTACTGTAGGAGGAGCAATACCCGTTGGTGAAGTTCCCCAAAAATCTCCCCCCTTGTCGGTTTGCATAGCAGGTGTAGTTTCCGGGGTAGATTGTAATACTCTCCCCGGGGCGAGGCACTTGGGTGATTATGGGGTATTCCTTTTTCCACTTCTCACAAACAGTGTGATTGGTGGAAACGTTCGTGAAGAGACTAAGGAAACACTTTTCAACATCTACAGGGAGATTCAGTGGGACCGTCCCCAAGTGCGGTCGGGCACTACCGCACACGTAACAGTTAGACTTGTTGCTCTTGTTGGCATTGTACCTCATCCACTCTAACCAGAGATTCTGGTCAGAGTAGCCAGTCTCTACTGTCATGACGTCTTCAAAGGTAGGGTCGGCTATGGCCATCATGTTCGTCAAGGTCTTTATTTTGGGGCGCAGGGGGTTAAATATAGGCACGGGGCTAGGTGAAGGCCTCCATTCGGGAGCATCTACCATATCCCTTATTTTAAACTTCCCTAAGGGATCTGTCCTCCCGTACCGGTATGTCCCCAAACAATAAGTCCCCTCGTCTCCCGGGCTTGGATTTTCTATGGTTAGTGTAAGAACCATATTAAAGCCAAGCAACATGATGAGTTCAGCCTTCCAGTTCCCACTATCCTTATTATTTTTAAGGAGGGTCATACGACTAATTAGGGATTTCCCGCTCTTATCTTTTTTATTTACGGCACTTCGCGGTTTATAGGACCAGTCTGTTCCTGTGTTCCATCCCACTGATCCCCAATAGCGACAGTCTTCTCCCCAGACGTTATCAGTAACACAAATATATTGAATTCCCAGGGTGTACAAGTCATATAGCCAACTGGATCGGGCTAAATCCGGCCCATGGTGGGATTTTGTTTTTAGACACGGGACCACAGTACAATAGTCGAAGGAATATGTGGCCACCTGAGTGTTGGATGAGTTATACCAAAAGGTAACAGTACCCTCATATTCCTCCGACCAAGGATTCCAGTTGCCACCCTCCTCTCTCGTGATTACTGCTCGAGACCCACCTCCCACTCTGACGAGTCCCAAACAAAACAATGTCCACAGCATGACTAGACCTGGTCTCCCAGATCTGGAACTTTCTTACAGTGGGAAGCGTGGATCCAGGTGGGTCTTCCGGCTAATTTCACAGCTGTGGCAGTAGTCAGAAGCACCTGGTAGGGACCATCAAATCGAGGCTCGAGGGAGTGCTTCCTGAGGAACTTCTTGACATACACCCAATCCCCAGGCTTCAAGGTATGGGTCCCGGTGTCCGCCTCTGGATCTGGAATGGAAGAGAACACCTGTGCATGGACCCTGGTTAGTTCTTTGGCAAGGGAAGTCACATACTTAGTCAACACATCAGATTGCAGTTGTAACTGTTGGGGGTAGTAACAACCTAACCTTGGGGCTGACCCAAACAGGATTTCATAGGGGGATAGTGCGTGATCCCCCCTGGGTGTATATCTCACACTGAACAGGGCTATTGGGAGACAGTCTGTCCAGGGTAGCCCTGTTTCCTGCGTCATTTTGAGCATTTTGCTCTTTAGTGTGCCATTAAGTCTCTCTACCTTTCCACTACTCTGGGGGTGGTAAGGTGTATGGAACAGCAGACTGCTACCAAGGGCCTGCCAAATTTCTTTGGTGACGTTGGCAGTGAACGCTGGACCTTGGTCACTTTCGATGACCTCTGGGATTCCGAACCTGCAGACGAGTTCTGAGAGTAGTTTCTTAGCAGTAGTCTTTGCAGTCATATTGCTCACTGCGTATGCTTCTGGCCAGCCGGAGAAGACATCTACTACTACTAGGGCGTATTCGTATCGCCCGCTCTTTGGCATTTGGATGTGGTCAATCTGGATCCGTTGAAAGGGATACATGGGTCTGGCAAGGTGTTTTGCAGGAACCCTCTCCATACGTCCTGGGTTACATTCCGCACAAGTAACGCACGACTTACAGTATCGGTCAGTCAGAACCGAGATTCCAGGGGCCACGTAGTACTTCTGAATGAGGGCGTTCATCAGCATTTTGGATAAATGCGTGGGTCCATGAGCCCATTGTACCACTGCCGGGTACAGAGATCTTGGAAGACAGGGTTTCCTTGAGATTTGATACAGCCCTCTTCTGTCTTTGGTAGCCCCCTTATCTTCCCAGATTTTCAGCTCTTCTGGCGTAACTCTCGCCTGTGCTTCTGAAAGAGTTCTTACATCTGGGGTGGTAGACACTTCTGGTCCCGTCTGAGCGACCATTTCCATTGGCTGATCCTCCACTCGAGTCTCACTTCCTTCGTCTGGACCTGCTGCTGCTTCTTTAGCTGCCTTGTCGGCTAGATAGTTCCCTCTAGCTTCTGGTGAATTTAACTTTCCGTGAGCCTTGACTTTCAGCACAGCCACTTGGGTAGGTAGAAGTAGCGCATCCATCAGTTCTCCGATAGCCTCATGATGTTTCACTGGAGTACCAGCTGTCGTCAGGAATCCCCTGGTTTTCCATATTAGTCCAAAGTCGTGTGCCACTCCAAGAGCATACCTGGAGTCCGTGTAGATATTTGCAGTCTTCCCTTTGGCCAATTTACAGGCTGAAATCAGGGCTTGCAGTTCTGCTTCTTGTGCAGACATCGTTGAAGGCAGTCTCTGAGCTTGGAGGATGGTGTCTTCCGTAGTGATTGCATACCCCGTGTGAAACCTTCCCTTGCTGTCCGCGTACCTGGAACCGTCAATAAAAATTGTAAGTTCAGGATTCTGCAGTGGGGTATCTAGGACAGTAGGTAGGTGTGAGGTTTGTTGTTTCATAAGCTCAAAGCAATCATGTTCGGGCACCCCCGGATCATTTGTTTCTTTTTCCTCTTCTGACTCTACACCCCCCTCAGGAAGTGGGAGGAGAGTGGAGGGGTTGAGTATATGGCATCGGCGTAGAGTCACATTATCCGGAAGGAGGAGCGAACATTGCAGTCTGAGGTGTCTTGCTGCCGAAAGATGTTTTGGTTGCGTTTGATTGAGGATGGCCGTGATGTCATGAGGAGCTTGAACGATCAAAGCGTGTCCCAAAACAAGGTCCGAGGTTTTGTCCAACAGGACCTGAGCAGCAAAAACGGCCCTTAGGCAGGAGGGCCCTCCTCGGGCTACTGTGTCTAGCTGTGCAGAGTAGTAGCCAACTGGCCTCATTCTGGGGCCGTGAGATTGGGCAAGGACACCCGTCGCATGTCCCTGCCGTTCGCTGACAAAAAGGTGGAAGTCCTTGTTATAGTCCGGCAGGCCCAATGCAGGGGCTGTGGAGATGGCTGTCTTCAAAAGATAGAAACTTGCAAGCGCCTCTGGTCCTAGAAGAAATGGATCCGTCTTTAAAGCATCGTACAGAGGTTGCATCAGTAGAGAGGCTTCTGGGATCCATGATCTGCAGTAGGAGATTAGGCCAAGGAAAGCCTGTAACGCCCGCGTAGAGTTTGGCACTTGTATCCTCTGGACTGCCAGTATCCGTTCGTGGGTGAGGTGCCTGGCCCCCTGCGTGATGCAGTGACCAAGGAAAACCACCGAAGTGGAGCACCACTGGAGCTTGGATAGAGATGCTTTGCAACCTTGGTCGGCCAGGAAGTAAAGCAGGCTTTCCGACGCCGCCTCAGCTGTGGGGAGGTCATCAGCGCACAGCAAGAGGTCATCAACATATTGTAGGAGAACCACCGTAGTGTGTTCAGATTGCCATGGTGCGAGGATAGACGCAATGGCTTTCGCGAACTGACTTGGAGAATTCTGGGCCCCCTGAGGCATCACGGTCCATGTATATTGCCGGCCATCATGGGTGAAGGCGAAGAGAAATTGGCAGGACGGGTCCAACGGGATGCTGAAGAAGGCATTTGCAAGATCCACGACTGTGAAGTATGTGGCGGTGGGCGGTACCCCCGCCAACAGGGTATGTGGATTAGGCACAAGGGGTGTGTCCAAAATGGTGGCCTCGTTCACTGCTCGGAGGTCCTGCACCATACGGTATTTCACCGGCATCCCCTTGGGTGTCTTCTTCTTTACTGGAAACAACGGGGTGTTGCAGGGAGATTCACAGGGTATGAGTGCCCCATTTTCCAAGAGTGCCTTCACTTGCCCTGCGATAGCCTGTGAGACGGCAATCTTGAGTGGATACTGCGGCCGACGTGGTAGGCTGGCTCCAGGTTTCAGTTTAACTACCACGGGTGGCACTCGGAGTTTACCGATGTCTTCCGGGCCTTTGGACCACAGTTTATCTGGAATTCGCTGGAGGACATCGGCCGGCACTGTATTAGGGTTTTCCATGCTGACTGCAAGGAGTAAAGGTTCTGATGCCAGAATCATCGTATCTTCTTCCGACAAAGGCGATGATACCTTTATTCCTCCATCCTCGGTATAAGTGATGGTGGCTTGTAGCTTGGATAGCAGGTCTGCTCCCAGCAGGTTTAGCGGAGATGTCTTGTGGATCACAAACCGTGCTAACACATTAGGGAGAGAGCCAATCCGTAGGGGTTTTGAAAGACGGTGAGAGGTAGGACGTCCTTCTATGCCCATGGTCAAGATTTCGACATTGTCCAGCAGGGTCTTGAAAGGGAAATCCGCTTCCTTAATCACACTTCTGGCTGCACCTGTGTCCAGGAGGAAGGTAGTGGGACGGCCTGCAACGGAGAGGGTAACCTGGGCTTGTGGACCCGGCAGATCAATGTTGGTATCCCGCTGAGACATGGCCATAATGGACGCAGGCTTGCCACTGTCCTATTGTAGAAGGTCAGTGGCTGGAGGAGGTGGGGGAGGAAGTTGCTCTTTGGTACTTTGGCCGGAACGTCGCCTTCTTGGAGCGCGGCAGTCACGGCGGAGGTGTCCAGGGCGACCACAATTGTAGCATGTACGCAGATCTGGTTGTCCAGGCTGTGGCACCCGAAATCTCTGCAGGGATGGGTCCTCTGCCAGCATTGCAAGTGTGTGTCCTTTTCCTTCTAGCCCCTTTGCTACCAGTAACAGCGTATCCATGGACAATGTCTTGTATTCCGGACGAGATGTGATGAGGCCTTTCCGTATGGGTTCACGAAGTCCTGACACAAAGGCAGATGAAAGCATTTGGGCATGCGCTTTGATTTGCGTGGAGAAGCCTAGGTCATTAAACAACTGAATCAGGCGAGTGTGGTACTTCTCCACAGATTCCCCCTTTTCCTGGGTGACGTCTTGGATGGTGGTCGCTTGATCTGCAAGACGATCCTGGGCCCACACCTTGATCTGTTCACAGAACTGGATACCGGATTCATATGTAACGTCGCTCTCCACCTTCAGTGGGTCCAGGTGCTTTTCAATCACTGGCCAGTAGGTGTCTCCTGCTTTAACTTCAGTAAGGGCTTGGAGGTCCTTCCAGGTAGCACTAAAATTCTTCTGAATCTGCACCAGTCTCCGGTAAAAAGGCATCGGCTGTCTCTCCGGGTCAGGGAGACTGGTGTTAAGGGTAGACGCCTGAGTGGGAGTAAAAGAAACATACAACACAGGAGCATCGGCTGGAAGCCGGACTCCTGCGGACTTGGGAGGCTGTTGGCTGTGGGCTAAACGTGCGGGCCCTGGCATCCGGGCCCGCTGGTCTCCACTTGCGTTAATGAAGTATTCAAGGCGGTCCTGCGCACTTCGGATATCTCTCTGTACTCCTTGGAACTCCCCCAGGAGGCTACGGGCTACATTGGCACTAGCGGGGGATGGATCTGCCCATGGATGGAGTCCGTAGCCAGGGGCAACGCTCGGGGAACCATCTTCCCCTAACATCATGAGGGGAAGGCTGCCAGAATTGAACTGGTTAGCTTGTTCTACAGTGCCTTCTAGGGATAGAGGCACAGTGTTGGATGGCACATGAAAAGAGCCATCTGCATGCAGCACTGGATACAGGGATGTCAGAGAATTAGGATTCCCGGGTGTAGCAAGATGGCCGCCGGAAGAAGGGGCAGGGCCAGGTGAGGCAAGATGGCCGCCGGAGGAAGGGGCGGGGCCAGGTGAGGCAAGATGGCTGCCAGAGGAAGGGGCGGGGCCAGGTGAGGCAAGATGGCTGCCAGAGGAAGGGGCGGGGCCAGGTGAGGCAAGATGGCTGCCAGAGGAAGGGGCGGGGCCAGGTGAGGCAAGATGGCCACTGGAGGAAGGGGCGGGGCCAGGTGAGGCAAGATGGCCGCTGGAGGAAGGGGCGGGGCCAGGTGAGGCAAGATGGCCGCTGGAGGAAGGGGCGGGGCCAGGTGAGGCAAGATGGCCGCCGGGGGAAGGGGCAGGGCCAGGTGAGGCAAGATGGCCGCCGGAGGAAGGGGCGGGGCCAGGTGAGGCAAGATGGCTGCCAGAGGAAGGGGCGGGGCCAGGTCCTGTCCCTGATGGGGAGGGACCGGAAGTGATGTTACCGACACTAGAAGTGGACACAAAGGAAGAAGTAACATCACGGTAGGGGCGGGGCGCCCCACAATTACTGCAGACCTCACGCCATGTGGGATTTTGAACATTACAAACAAGGCAAGTCCAGCAGGAATGGCCGCCATCATAGGGAGGGGGTATAGTGGACACAAAGGCATTACACTGTTCATGATACAAGTAATACACATCCCCCCCCTCCTTTACCTCCTCCTCCACCCAACTCTGCTCGTGTATCCCTTTTGCTACTCTATACCATGCCTCAGCAGACTGCAGCACCCCCCTATCTGCCAGAGCCCCCTTTTTGTCCTTCAAAACTTTCCTCCATTGTTCTGGCTGTAATCTACCACCCCTAATCTTCTCCCATCCTGCAACTTTTCTGATCCTCTCCCATTGTTCAGCAAACTCTGCTCCCTCCCTTTCAGCAACCAAATCACAAGCTCTATGACCTTTGTCCTTGCTCACTTTGTTCCCCATTTTCTAAACAACCTGCGTCTATGCCTAACCTTCTCAATCTGCTCAACTCTATCCTACCTACCAAGTCTATCCTATCCGAAGTTTCTGGACACAGTAATGTTCCTCTTGTAAAATCTGCTTTCTTCAAATCCTTCCAATATAACCCCTCTTTCCCACTCAGATCACAATGCACATTAATTCTATAACACCGAACAAACGGTACAGACGGGATTACTGGAGAATACCCACAACGGCTCAAGGTATATGGCTCACCTACCTTAGCAACAGCCCACCCTCCACTTGTAATCCCCAACAACACTCCCTGAACACAATTTGGACAGGACATTTAACTATACAGAGACTGACGATTATATTCAGTGACCAAAGACCTCAACAGTATCCGGAGCCGTCAGCCGTCACAACGCACGGCTAAAATTCCCACGTATTCCTCCCTTTGTACAAGAGCATATACCGAGCTCAATCATACAAAAATGAATACGCGTTTTCCAAATTTACCTGCCCGCTCTCCAAGCGTATTAGAGCAACCGTGCCCTATTACCTAGGGGAGCGTGGCCCTCGGGCGTGCACCCTCAAAGCGTATAGGAACACAGACTATGTCCTGCTATACACTCGAGTCCGCCCCTCTACACACAAAAGGTTAATCCTCACAGAATTTGTCTCTTGGTCTTAGGTACACAGTCTTTAACCGTCTCAGACACAACAGCATACAGCATACAGAATACCCCTAGACAGATAACATGGTGGTTTTTCGGGTGGACAGAACTAGAGTTATTACCTGTCTTTCAGTGAAGGTCTAGTCTGGATCAGATACAGGCAGATTTAGCAGTTAGAAATCAGTTTTTACACAGGTAGATAAAGCAATCTTACCGTGTTCTGTAGTTTTTGGGCCCCTGAGTTCCGCGTGCTATCTGCCGGTCTCTATACGTTCCAGGCTGTGACCTCACAGATCCACCGCTCACCAAGGGACGACACTGAGCTGGAATAGGGTTTTCTCCAGCAGGCTTCAGGGTATTCTGCAGCTTTCCTAATTGTGTGGAAGCAGTATGCGCACACTGACCAAGTCAAACACAAGGTATGAATCTCATGTTAAAAATGGCTCCTCTGGCAGAGACGTCCAGACAGGCCTTTTTATTGAAAAAGGATAACACCTGCCCTTTATGGGCGTTTAACAGATTACATCACCAACATATATATATTCTTATTCGCTAGATTATACAGAGTCTCCCGCCTCCCTACCCTCCCGTCCTCACGTCCGCCAAGGTATGGACTTTGTATTCTTTAGCATGCAGACAGCCTTAAGGAATTCTGTGTAGTTGACAAATGATTTGTCAACTAGCTTGTGTTTGAAGAGTGGAAGGGGGCTAGGTAAACACACAGTATTGACCACAGGATATACACATAACACTATAGCCCTTAACTCTTAGAGGTTTCTTGTGCAATTTCTATGTACTTAGTCAACATTAGATCAGACATCCTTCACCATCCCATTGTCTACTAAATACTATGATTAGATTGTGTGTCGATCAAACTCCAGAGTTAAAAGTCATTACAACAACAAAATACATTTGGGTTTATATAAATCAATAGACATTTTATATTAATCATGATGTCTACTACAATCCAGCCTTGGAGACGCGTGGGTGTGATAAAGCGTATACCTCTATGCGGTTATCCAGACTTCAGACAGCCGCATAGGAGAGAACAGAAGAGATAGTACCTCTGCACTGGCCTTGAATAAACACAGATTAGAACTCACAGATGCTCTCTCTCACTCTTGGGGGCTCACTCCATTCACATCTAGCTCATAAGCCATACGGGAAATCTCTCCTCTTCCTCCATCTTCAACACACAAGGGCTGAAGGTGCCCCCATGTGTCTGTGTTTCCTCTAGCAGCCTTAGAAGATGGACTCCAAATTCCTTTCCTGCTCTCAATTACTGACTCTTCTAAACTCTCTAATACCACATGACATGACAGACTTGATACATTTACATGCAGGCTTTGAATTTTATTAAAGGTTAACCTCTCAAGCGCTGCAGCTGTGCAACACACACACTGAAAATGACAGGTTTGCACAGTGCATCAACATAGGACAAACATGTATGACAATTATGGAGGGGACCAGGATGATGTACTGGGCCACTACACATGCGCAAATAAGCTCGCCGCTACGGAACATATTTGCACATGAAGCAATCAAGTCTTTTTTTCTACCGAATGACAGGGCCGGACCTATCTTTTCTCGTACATATGAAAACTACGTGCGAGAAAGATAGGGCAAGGACGTAGGAATATCGCACGAGAAACACGCCTGTGAAAACGAAAACATTAAAACTAATGTCTTCGCTTCGCCAAATACCAGCATGTCTAACTTTACTTGTCGCAGCAAGGAGGAGACTGAATGGAGCATCGGTCGTGCGAGCGCACTAGCGCTCCATTTCAATGTGAGGTAGAGAGTATCCGATGTCATCAGGGCCCAAGATGCTATGTGCTAATCTAAAATCTGCGTCGGACAATACACCGCTAGTTAGGGAAAGGTTGCTAAAGGAAGTGGAGCTAAACCGCATGGCTGGACCTTTCCCAGAACCACCTTTCGTGAATTTGCGGGTTTCTCCATTGGAACTGGTTCCCAAGTAAGAAACAGGCAAATCCCGGCTGATTCATCATTTATCCTTTCCCGAAGGGGAGTCGGTAAATGATGGCATATGAAAAGAGCAGGCGGCGGTCTCCTATAAGTCTTTTGACCAGACTGTACAGTTGTTACAGGCAGCAGGGGCTCATTTGGCAAAGGTTGACATTGAGTCGGCTTTTCGCCTACTGCCGGTGCACCCTGACTGTTTCCATTTGTTAGGATGCAGGCTCAACGGGCAATCTTTCGGAGCTATGTGTTTACCGATGGGTTGCTCAATCTCGTGTTTTTATTTTGAGCTATTCAGTCCATTCCTGGAGTGGATGTTAAAATACAAGATGGGTTTAACATGGGTAATACACTATCTAGACGATTTTTTTGTTTCTTGGCCCCAAAGCATCGACAGACTGTGCCTTTTTGTTAACATTTCAGAGGTTAATGGGCCAGTTGGGCATCCCGCTCTCGGAAGAAAAAAAGGTGGGGCCGTGTCGTGCTTAGTCTTCTTGGGCATAGAAATCGACACAGGCTTCATGGTTTTCTGGTTACCGGATGACAAAGTATCCCCCCTGAAGCGGATAATGGACGAAGTGGGAAGTGCAAAAAAGGTCACACTGCGCCAGATGCAGGTGCTTTTGGGCCTGCTAAATTTTGTGTGTAAGGTGATTCCATTGGGCTGTGGTTTCGCTTGCTGGCTATCATTGGCTACCGTGGGGATAAAAGCGGAGCACCATTATATGGAAAGTTTTCCTGCATTTCTTCAACGGGCAGGTGATCTGCCTGAGGGAGGAAGCATCGGGTCCAGAGCTCAGCCTTTTTTATCGGATGCGGCAGTGATGCGGAGTGATTTTTCGGGATCATTGGTGCAGGGTCTCCTGGCCGGTAGTGTGGATAGAGAGGATGGGTCAAAAACATAATGCTACTGGAGTTTTTCCAAATGCGGTGGCTTTGGAGGTATGGGGGATGGAGTTGAGAAATCAAAACATTTGTTGGTGGTCGGACAACGAAGCGATGATGCATGTGATCGACAGGCAATCCTCTTCTTACCCACGGTGTTGGCGGTGCTGCGGCACGTGGTTATGAGATGTTTACAATGGAATGTGTGCTTAACAGCAAAACATATACCGGGTTTGGAGAATGGGGTTGCTGACGCTTTGTCTCATTCACAGTAGGTGGTTTTCAGGGAACTCCACCAGACGGTTGAGGCCGAAGGGGTATGTTGCCCTAATTTCGTATGGGGTGTGGCAGAGGAGAACTGTTAAAATTGTTGAAAGCCTCGTTGGCTGAAGCCACTTGAAAAAGTTACAGTGCAGTATGGACAAGGTGGTTGGGCTATATGGGAGAGGTACTACAAAAGGGGGATGCGGCGGGGTCGGCGGTTTTAGACATGCCGTCAGATTTGCGCAAATTTTTTTTTCCAGTAATGGTCTCGCTGTTAAACGTTTTAGAGACTACATCTATGGATGCGTTGGAGACGCTTTTGTTTCGGATGGGTTTTGCATTACCCTTTTTTGCGGCCCTTAGGATAGGCGAGCTGGTGTCTATGAGCAGAAGCAAGCTGGGGTCCTTCGGCAGATGGATGTGATAGTCGATGAGGGCAAGGTCCGGGTATGCATCGGACGGTCAAAAACAGATGTGTACGGAAGGGGGGAATGGATTTCCATTATGGCACTGGGTTCGGGATGGTGCTTTGTTTGGTTAGTAAAATAGTACCTCTCCCAAAGAGCAGCCTCCTACTATTTTCTAGTGCACGCGTCGGGCCTCCAGGTAACGGGTTTTCAGTTTTCAGCGGGGTCGCGTGTGGCTTTAGTCAGAGCAGGCTTACAAGCCAAGGAGTTTGGTACGAATTCTTTTCGGATCGGCGTAGCGACTGCGGGGCTGGCGAGGAAGGTATAAACCACCTGGGCAGTTGGAAGTTGGACACAAACAAGTCCTATGTTAGGCTGAATCTGAAGGTTGTGGGCAAGTTATAGCAAGCACATTACAGTTCGGAAGTTTAGACACTGGGTGGCGGTTGCGTTTTTTGTTAGTTTATAAAAGGCGAGGACAGTGGATTGTTGAGCAGTTGTTTCTTATTGGGTTATTTGTTTCAGCGGACACATGGCAGATCTGGATCATCGGTCATTCATATGTGCACTGGACGAGGGACACACAATGTTCTCCTATGAACAACATGGTTCCATCTGCTGTGCTCCTCAGAGTTGTATCTGGCATGTTCAGAGCTGTATTGGCAACCGTTGCGGACAGACGTGCGTTTATATACAGAGCGATTTTGCAGATATGGGATTAAGGGGAGGGAAGAAGAGGGATAGAGAGGAGCCAAGACCATCAGAGCCCCCAAAGAAGAGGCCATGTCGGGAGAAGGAGCGTGGCCAAAAGTCTGGAAAAGATAGGAGAAAGAGAGAAAGGTCTGTGAATTCCATCAACAGACCTGAGAAGAAGTTTAAGAAGTGCATCTTACAGGAAGCGGAAGAGCCCAGGCCAGGATCAAGCACTCAGAGCCGACCGGTCAGAAGATGCACCAATATTAGGAAAAGATTCACCTTTATAAGTGTGATCGGCCAAGGCAGTTTCGGCAAAGTAACAAAAGGCATAGACAAGACGACCAATAAAGTCATGGCCATAAAAGAGGTCCTAAAGGAGTCATCAACACCAGAGGAGAGCCTTCACTTGGAGAACAGGATCCTCCAACTAGCGGCAGAAAGTCCATTCCTAATCCACAGCCCACTGTCATTGGAGACTGACAAGCAGTGGTATTTTGTGATGGAGTTTGCGTCCGGAGATCTGCATCGCCATCTGAAGAAGCACGGACCACTCCCTACTGACAGCGCCGCCTTCTACGCTGCCGAAATTACATCCGGCCTCCAATTTCTACATGCCAAGGGCTTCATCCATAGGGATCTTAAACCAGAAAATATTCTAATGGACAACTGCGGCCATCTAAAGATAGCGGACTTTGGCCTGGCGCTCAATCAGACCGAGGGCATTACAGAGTATGCCGGGATCCCTGGATACGTGGCCCCAGAGGTCCTCGCAGGGTATGAATATAACCTTGCCACTGACTATTTTTCACTTTTATTATTTTCCAGTTAACGACCAGACGGCACAGCTTCAAATCCAAGATTGCAGATTTACCAAGATACCATCTTAATGCTGATACTGAACCAATAATTAAGGAGCTTTTGTACAAAGACCCAAGAAAACGGCTAGGAACCAACGGCTGCATAAGATCACATCCTTTTTTTAAAGTTATTGACTGCAAAGAATTGGAAGAGCTCAAAATAACGCCACCGTATATACCATCAGAGTGAGGCCGGTATTACCATCTGTACCCAGAACCTCTCCCATCTATACCAGAAGAACATAAATAAGGCTGGTGCTACCATCTGCACCCCCTAGAATATCAGAGGCACCCAGGACCTCGGCCATTTATACCAGGAGACCATCAATGACCAGAAAACATCAGACACGCGGAACCAATTGTATAGATAGTTGTACACAGCGTGCACGCGCATTGCCTTCAGCAGCCGTGCACTACACAGTACAGTTAAGCAGACGTGCACTAGACACTACACTTAAGCAACACGGGGTTAGGTTTAGGGTTACGGTTTAGGGTTAGGTTTAGGGTTAGGTGTAGGGTTAGGTTTAGGGTTAGGTGTAGGGTTAGGTTTAGGGTTAGGTTTAGGGTTAGTTTGAGGGTTTACGGTTAGGTTTAGGGTTAGTGTTTAGGGTTAGGGTTAGGGTTTAGGGTTAGGTTTAGCTAACCCTAACCCTAAACCTAACCCTAAACCTAACCCTAAACCTAACCCCGTGTTGCTTAAGTGTAGTGTGTAGTGCACGTCTGCTTAACTGTACTGTGTAGTGCACGGCTGCTGAAGGCAATGCGCGTGCACGCTGTGTAGTCACGTGGTGCCGATTCCAGCCACCTCATTGGCTGGAATCGGCAGCGTGCATAACTGAAGCGATTAGTGTTAATATGCGGACCTATTTTATGTTAATTAGTTTAATTATCATCCATTTTATATAATTTTGTTCATTTATTATCTTATCAAATAAATTGCGTTGTATCAACCCACTTGTCCTTCTTTAAAGCCGTATCCGAACTTGTTGTCTTTCGAGATGGCAATATACCAATGCCAACTTGGCAACCAGAAGGTGCTTGATTGTGCCCAGTGACAAAGGCAGAATGCAGATTTATGCCACCTCTACATTGTCTGTTGGTGCCATTGGAGGTCTTCCAACCAGACAAGGCTGCTGTTACAGGACGCTGCAGGGTGAGTACAGGACTCCAGACTATCATTTAGCCAGGACCTTTAGTTGCTGGGCTTCCCTGACCAGTACCAGACCCCATAACTGTAGATGCCTCAATGCTAAAGCCGTGTGAAACATACGATTTCCATTATATCTGCTTTATTTTATTTCTTGCATTTTCTCCCTCAGCTTACAGACATTGGATAACACTGAAGTAAGCCGGACAAGAAGCGAATGCACAGCCGCCCGGCTGGTGCTACGGAGCTCAGAGAAGGAAGCCCATGGCATGGAGCGTCCCTGGAACCAGAGCGCTCTACCCATCCACCACTATTTCTGGAGACCGGGACGGTGACCTGCGGAGGACAACATCTGGGTTCACTGCGGACCGAGAAGAGACTTAATAAACCTTTCTTTTTCCTCTTGCTGCCAACCGGCGGTATTACAGAGAGGAGATATTAATAAATACTTGTTCTAAACTAACCGACTATTCCAATTATTGGTGGTTGGGAAACAGTTCTATCTGGTGTGAAATAAGCCATGAAGGCAGCAAGAACAACCGGACCGGGCTGCTTGTTTGTCGCCATCTTCACATCCCTTAAAGGGGTTTTATGGCTACCACAGCTCCTCTGGGACCCGCACCCATTTCCTATCCTGGACCCTGGACTCGGTAGTCGGGAAGGGGGTGGAGGGGGGGGGGGAGGTTAAGAGGACTGAAACAGCTGTTCCTGTAGCTCCACTATAAGGGCTCCCACCCACTGGCAATATTTTCTTTCTTGCGCTGCAAGGCCACAAGAAAAATCTCGCATTGCAGCGCAAGAAAGAGGCCGGTATAGAACCGGCATATTGCAAATGATTTCAATGGGGCTAGTGACAGCAGCGCTAGCCCCATTGAAAGCATAGGAAGAATGCCGCGGACTTCTGCCACAGCTGTGGCAGGAGTTTCCTTCATCCCTGCGGAGACCGCGGGGATGAAGGAATCCTCTGCCACAGCTGTCACTGCTGTCACAGCTGTGGCAGAATTCCCTGGCATTCTATTCCATTGCTTTCAATGGGATCGGCACAGCTGCCTATCCCATTGAAAGCACTGCTTTGGCAAGCCCCGTGGAATGATTATTGGGGAAGGGCTTAAAATATAAGCCCTTGCCCAATAATCTGCCAAAAGTGTGAATTTTTTTTTTTTTAAATTATACTCACCTCTCCTGCTCTCAGCCGCGTCCTCCCGCTGGCTCCCCGACACTGCTATTGAGCTCTTTCAGCAGTCGGGGATT
Source organism: Eleutherodactylus coqui (assembly GCF_035609145.1). NCBI lineage: Eukaryota > Metazoa > Chordata > Amphibia > Anura > Eleutherodactylidae > Eleutherodactylus > Eleutherodactylus coqui. Next base: position 128,938,046 of record NC_089847.1, on the reverse strand, counting down.
TAAAAATCCCCGCCTCCTGAAAGGGCTGTGCAGATTGGCTGAGGGCTCAGCCAATAGCAGCTACTGCTTAGCTATTGGCTGAGCGCTCAGCCAATCACACATAGCCCTTAGCTATTCATTCATGAATAGATATATATTAGCTATAACAGCTACACTGTTCCTGTAACTTGGGAGCTGCAGAGACAACACAACCAACTCTGCTACATTGTAGGCAGGACTCTATGGGAGTTATGGGAACAGTGTAGCTCAGTCCAGCCTGGCAGTTCTTGTCAGCCCAGATACCCGGCCTCCTCATATTCATCTCAATTATGTTTGGCCAACATGGGAACATGCCTTTAATGGAAGGAAAAAAATGATGCTCCACTTCTTATACGGTGCAGATTGTGAACGCTTCACCATGAAGTGTCAGGAAAAAAGCCAAGTGACTCCATAAGACGGAGCCGTTCTGCAGACTTCCCAACTTCTGGACAATGAGAAGAGGGAACTTTTAGTGTCACGTGTAGCGTGGCAAAGGTTTTCCATTTGGCCACGCCCCTTCTGTGCTAAGCCACACCCTTTGTGCCCCGCAGTGGTCATGCCTTCCAACCATCCCGGATAATACATGACAGTTACAGATTTGGAACGCTGTCCTGCAGTCCCGGGTGGCAGGAGGTTTGTCCCGTCCCCAATCTAAGGGCCCTTTTACACGGACAGCCAGCAGGAATCTCAATGATTACCATTCAGTGTAAATGCACGACCGGATTGAACGGCGAGTGAGAATTTGTTCGCTTCTCATTCATCGTTTAGTTTCTGCATGCATAAAACTGAACTACGGATCAGCGTGTAAACAGACCATTGGTCATTCATAAATGACTGCCTGTTTACGGTAAATGGAGGAGGGCTGGCATGTTTCCTGGCCGTTCCGCCTCCATTCACCGAGCGATGGTCATTTTTGTGTAAAAGCACAGAAACTATTATCCCTAGGACGACCTGCCTGGCATCATAGCCCAACAGGTCATCCCGTGTGAAAGCCCCCTTACTCACTTGTAGTCCCGGTCCAGCAGCAGCTGCTGTAATCTGTGTCACCCCTGACATCTCCCCGGTGTCTGCACTCCTGTATGCTGATGCCCCTGAAAGTGAGATCAGGGGTCACATTGATTACACCAGCGACTACCGGACCACGACTACAAGTGAATTTTGTTTATGGGGTTGCTGCGGCTGGAAATAAACTATGGGGGGGCACTATTAAGGCAGGGGCTACTAACGGGGGTCGCTATTACTGCTGGAGCCATTATGGGGAAAATAATACTAGGACCGTTTCTTACATTTGCCCCTTTGTGCTAAGACCTGACATAACCTCATGAGAGGTGTGCTGTCTTCCAGGTGCACAAATTAAAGATGTGTCCAATAGGCTATCAAGACACTTCAATCCTACAGACAACTACCCATTCCTACTAATACATGTAGGGACAAATAACACTGCAAAAAGGGACATTAAAACTATCTGCAGAGACCTTAAAGAACTCAGAAAGAAGTGAAGGAACTAAGAGCACATGTGGTCTTGTCATCCATCCTTCCAGTGAACCACTCGCCATAATCTCTGAAAATTCATGGAGAACAGAGGAAGTTCCAGAAGACTGGATAGGTACAAATGTTGTCCCTATCTCCAAATAAAGTAAGAAGGTGGATCCAGGAAACTACAGGCCTGTGAGTCTGACTTCTATACCGGAAAAGATGTTTGAACAAATTATTAAACAGCATGTATGCAAGTACTTGGATGAAAATGGAGTATTTAACAAGAGCCAGCATGGGTTTGTAACAAACTAGTCATGCCAGACGAATCTAATTTCCTTCTATGACAGAATCACCGACTGCGTTGATCAGGGAAATGTGGTGGACATAGTATATCTTGATTTTAGTAAAGCATTTGACAAAGTATCTCCTATCATACTTATTGAAAAAATGACCAAATCTGGGATTGACAAGGAAACTATTAGGTGGATTCACAACTGTCTGAGTGATCGTACTCAAAGAGTGGTCATAAATGGCTGCACATCCAAGTGGAAGAATGTATCAAGTGGGGTACCACAAGGCTCCGTCCTAGGCCCAGTGTTGTTCAACATTATTATAAATGATCTGGATGAGGGAATTGATGGGAAACTGATGAAATTTGCCTACGACACAAAGCTAGGAGGGATGGCTAACACTAGGGAAGAGAGGGAGAGTATTCAAAAAGATCTAGAAAAGCTTGCACAGTGGGCGGCGACTAGCAGAATGGTATTTAACAAGGAGAAATGCAAAGTCCTACATCTGGGCAAGAAAAAGGCAAAAAGCACATACAGAATGGGAGGAATTGGACTAAGCAGCAGCACATGTGAAAAAGTCCTGGGTATACTAATAGATCACAGACTGAACATGAGTCAACAGTGTGATGCACACAATCACAGAAAATGGCCATATACCTACTGACTAAGGAGGGCAGATAGCTGCATCCCCTCAGCATGCAGGTAGCAAACTACCAAATAAGGGAGCTAATTACACCTGTGCAGGATACCGATGAGACACCACTCACACAGCCTCTTAATATAGAGGGGGTGGCTGCTTGGTGTATACTCCCGCACAGAGTGGATACAGAATGCCGGGACCTTCTGATACGTGTAGTCCACCATGCAGACCAGCAACCTATCAATCACACCATAGTTCAGCGGGTTGCCCTGCACCTCAACAAGTGAAACACATTGGTACTGCCACCCTGGGCTCTCCCTGTTTTTTTTAAGCCCATGGTGGACCACATGGGAAGTCAAGTGTCGTCATTCCAGTCTGCGGAATATCAGTGAGCACTTGAAGATTAATGGTGACTTTAATGTATTTGGGGTGGTGCAGATCAAGGGGTTCAGTAACACAGGCACCGGTCTCCTGGTTTCATGGGAGAAGAGCTGAAGGAGATTACCACCAACAGGGAAAGCCTGTGCTGTAATGTGACCAATCCCACTTGACGTCATTGTTGGGCGGGTGGTATCATCCGGAAGCATGGAGGGGTCTGTGTTCAAGGAGAGCCACATTGAGGATGTAACTTGTAGCCTCACATAATGTGCTTTTCCATTTCCGTCAGCATGTATTTTGTGATATACAACATGTATATACTACACCCGGTATACACGATCCTACCAAAAGTCATTGGACACTTAAAGGGGTTTTCCAACGAGAATACTACTGATGACCGATCCTCAGGATAGGTCATCAATAGTTGATAGGCTGGGGTCCGTCGCTCAGGACCCCAACCGATCAGCTGAGCGGGAGCATGCTGTCAGCGCCACAAATACACAGAGATCGGAGCGGAAGTTTCCGCGCCGACCTTTGTATAGTGGCCGGCACCTGTAACTGCAGGCACTGCTTTCATTGAAATCAATGCGAGGTCTGCCTACAGTTACAAGCGCTGGCCACTACATAGAGGTCAGCGTGGAGACTTCCACTACTTCAGCTCTGACCCCTGTGTATTTGCACCCGCTCAGCTGACCGGTTTGGGTCCCGAGCGACGGACCCCAGCCGATCAACCATTGTTGACCTATCCTAAGGAAAGGTCATGACTAGTATTCTCCATGGGAAACCCCTTTAAGCAAGAATCAAAAGTAGTATTTATTTCCATATGTTAAAGGAGCTGTACCACGATTACAATGTATCCCCTATACACAGGAGAGGGGAACAACTTGCTGATTTGTGGGGGTCTTACAGCTGAAAACCTTGCTGAGCTTGAGAATGGGGGTCTTGTGTCCCCCATTCTCTTCTCTGTGGAGTTACTGCACTTTCTACTCCCCCACTTCCCTGCAGTGAGAAGGAGACTGAATGGAGCTCCAGTTGCTTCTCTGATTTTCAATGGGACTGCGATAGAGAGTATCCGATGTCACTAGGGCCAAGGGGGCCCCACTAAGTATTAACCTATGGAAATAGATGCCATTTGTGGTTTTTGCTCAGGTGTCCGATCACTCTTGGTAGGACAGTGTATAGAGATGCCTGTAATTCAGCATTCACCATTATTACCAGCTTATTAATTACATACAATGTGTTGTCCCATTGATGTTGATGGGCGAACACACGGCCGGCCACCAGTAAGTAACTGTACGGCCAGTGCAGCAAAGTCTGACATACGACGTCACAAAGTAATACTTCTTTCAACAGTTCGTCTATTCATGAGTTTATTTCAGAAGACCAAATATGTCCAACTTTACCTGTTTGGGGAGTGTATTGACTATATCTCCATACTGCACTGCAAATGATCCCCTCTCCCCCAACCATATTAATTTCATGGTACTGTGGTGTCTCACTAGTGGAGCTTGTAAAGGGTTAAACATCATGTGATGACATCATAATGGTCATACTGGTCTCCTAGCAACATCTAATTACATCACAATGTTCTTCTATGACATCACGGTTCCGTCCGCTATATTGCTCCGAGTTCTATCTGGCGTGTTCAGAGCTGTATTGGCGACTGTTGCGGACAGACGTGCGTTTATATACAGAGCGATTTTGCAGATTTTGCAGATATGGGATTAAGGGGAGGGAAAAAGCGGGATAGAGAGGAGCGAAAACCATCAGAGCCCCCGAAGAAGAGGCCATGTAGGGAGAAGGAGCGTGGCCAAGAGTCTGGAAAAGACAAGAGAAAGAGAGAAAGGTCTGTGAGTTCCATCAACAGACCTGAGAAGAGGTTTAAGGAGTGCGTCTCAAGGGAAGGCGAGGAGCCCAGGCCAGGACCAAGCACTCAGAGCCGACCGGTCAGAAGATGCACCAATATTAGGAAAAGATTCAACTTTATAAGTGTGATCGGCCAAGGCAGTTTCGGCAGAGTATCAAAGGCCATAGACAAGACGACCAATAAAGTCATGGCCATAAAAGAGGTCCTAAAGGAGTCATCAACACCAGAGGAGAGCCTTCACTTGGAGAACAGGATCCTCCAACTAGCGGCAGAAAGTCCTTTCCTGATGCACAGCCAACTGTCATTGGAGACCGCCAAGCAGTGGTATTTTGTGATGGAGTTTGCGTCCGGAGATCTGCATCGCCATCTGAAGAAGCACGGACCACTCCCTACTGACAGCGCCGCCTTCTACGCTGCCGAAATTACATCCGGCCTCCAATTTCTACATGCCAAGGGCTTCATCCATAGGGATCTTAAACCAGAAAATATTCTAATGGACAACAGCGGCCATCTAAAGATAGCGGACTTTGGCCTGGCGCTCAATCAGACCGAGGGCATTACACAGTATGCCGGGACCCCTGGATACGTGGCCCCAGAGGTCCTCGCAGGCCAAACATATAATCTAGCCGCTGACTATTTTTCACTTGGGGTCATTATTTTCCAGCTGACGACCGGACGGCCGAGCTCCAGGTGTAACATCGCAAATTTACAAAAATACCATCTTACTGCCGAAACTGAACAAATAATTAAGGAGCTTTTGTGCAAGGACCCAAGGAAACGGCTAGGAACCAACGGCTGCATAAGATCCCATCCCTTTTTTCAGGCTATTAATTGGAAAGATCTAGAAGAGCTCAAAATAACACCACCATATATACCATCAAAGTGAGGCTGGTATTACCATCTGCACCCTGGACCTCTGCCTTATACCTCGTGAACATCAAGAAGGATAGTGCTACCATCTGCACCCCTTGTAACATCAAAGGCACCCAGGACTTCTACTATAGATAACAGAAGAACATCAAAAAGGCTGGTGCTACCATCTGCACCCCTGTAACATCAAAAGCACCAAGAACATCTGCCATTTATACCAATAGACCATCAATGAGGCTGGTGCTACCATCTGCATCCCCTGTAACATCAGAGGCACCTAGGACCATGGCCATTTATACCAAGAGACCATCAATGAGGCTGGTGCTACCATCTGCATCCCCTGTAACATCAGAGGCACCTAGGAACTTGGCCATTTATACCAAGAGACCATCAATGAGGCTGGTGCTACCATCTGCATCCCCTGTAACATCAGAGGCACCCGGGACCTCTTCCTTTTATACCAAGAGACCATCAATGAGGCTGGTGCTACCATCTGCATCCCGTGTAACATCAGAGGCACCCAGGACCTCTGCCATTTACACCAAGAGACCATCAATGAGGCTGGTGCTTCCATCTGCATCCCCTGTAACATCAGAGGCACCCAGGACCTCTGCCATTTATACCAAGAGACCATCAATGAGGCTGGTGCTACCATCTGCATCCCCTGTAACATCAGAGGCACCTAGGACCTTGGCCATTTATACCAAGAGACCATCAAAGAGGCTGGTGCTACCATCTGCATCCCCTGTAACATCAGAGGCACCCGGGACCTCTGCCTTTTATACCAAGAGACCATCAATAAGGGTGGTGCTACCATCTGCATCCCCTGTAACATCAGAGGCACCCGTGACCTCTGCCTTTTATACCAAGAGACCATCAATAAGGGTGGTGCTACCATCTGCATCCCCTGTAACATCAGAGGCACCCAGGACCTCTGCCATTTACACCAAGAGACCATCAATGAGGCTGGTGCTTCCATCTGCATCCCCTGTAACATCAGAAGTACCCAGGACCTCTGCCATTTATACCAAGAGACCATCAATGAGGCTGGTGCTACCATCTGCATCCCCTGTAACATCAGAAGCACCCAGGACCTCTGCCATTTATACCAAGAGACAATCAATGTGGCTGGTGCTACCATCTGCATCCCCTATAACATCAGAGGCACCCGGGACCTCTGCCATTTATACCAAGAGACCATCAATGAGGCTGGTGCTACCATCTGCATCCCCTGTAACATCAGAGGCACCCGGGACCTCTGCCATTTATACCAAGAGACCATCAATGAGGCTGGTGCTACCATCTGCATCCCCTGTAACATCAGAGGCACCTAGGACCTGGGCCATTTATACCTAGAGACCATCAATGAGGCTGGTGCTTTCATCTGCATCCCCTGTAACATCAGAGGCACCCGGGACCTCTGCCTTTTATACCAAGAGACCATCAATAAGGGGGGTGCTACCATCTGCATCCCCTGTAACATCAGAGGCACCCGGGACCTCTGCCTTTTTTATACCAAGAGACTATCAATAAGGGTAGTGCTACCATCTGCATCCCCTGTAACATCAGAGGCACCCAGGACCTCTGCCATTTACACCAAGAGACCATCAATGAGGCTGGTGCTTCCATCTGCATCCCCTGTAACATCAGAAGTACCCAGGACCTCTGCCATTTATACCAAGAGAGCATCAATGAGGCTGGTGCTACCATCTGCATCCCCTGTAACATCAGAGGCACCTAGGACCTTGGCCATTTATACCAAGAGACCATCAATGAGGCTGGTGCTTCCATCTGCATTCCCTGTAACATCAGAAGCACCCAGGACCTCTGCCATTTATACCAAGAGACAATCAATGTGGCTGGTGCTACCATCTGCATCCCCTGTAACATCAGAGGCACCCGGGACCTCTGCCATTTATACCAAGAGACCATCAATGAGGCTGGTGCTACCATCTGCATCCCCTGTAACATCAGAGGCACCCGGGACCTCTACCATTTATACCAAGAGACCATCAATGAGGCTGGTGCTACCATCTGCATCCCCTGTAACATCAGAGGCACCCGGGACCTCTGCCATTTATACCAGGAGACCATCAATGAGGCTGGTGCTACCATCTGCATCCCCTGTAACATCAGAGACACCTGGGACCTCTGCCATTTATACCAAGAGACCATCAATAAGGATGGTGCTACCATCTGCACCCTTTGTAACATCAGAGGCACCAGGGACCTCTGCCATTTATACCAGGAGACCATCAATGAGGCTGGTGCTACCATCTGCATCCCCTGTAACATCAGAGGCACCTGGGACCTCTGCCATTTATACCAAGAGACCATCAATGAGGCTGGTGCTACCATCTGCATCCCCTGTAACATCAGAGGCACCCGGGACCTCTGCCATTTATACAAAGAGACCATCAATGAGGCTGGTGCTACCATCTGCATGCCTCGTCGTCCAAGCAAGAAAACTAACTAACCACCAGACAAGGCTGCAGCCTACATTCCTCGCCCGGACCGCCAGGCTGCTGTTACGGGACCCTGCTGGGTGAGTACAGGACTGTAGACCTTCATGTATCCAGACCTTTACCGTTAACAGCCTTTATTAGACATACAGCTAACACAGGGCCCCCAATATCTACAGCAATGGACTTAAACCCCGGCCTCAACTGATCTGACATCTACACTCTACAAACTAGTCAAGGGGCCTCCCTGACCGGCACCAGACCCCATAACTGTAGATACACCTATGCCGCACCTGGGTGAAACCGATGGTTTCCAATATTTCTGCCTTTACTTATTTCTTGCATTTTCTCCAACAGCTTACAGACATTGGATAAGACTGAAGTAAGCCGGACAAGAAGCGAACACTCAGCTGCCCAGCCGGCGCTACAGAGCCCAGAGCAGGAAGACTGCGCCATGGAGTATCCCTGGAACCAGAGCGCTCTACCCGTCCACCACCATTTCTGGAGACCAGGATGGTGACCTGCGGAGGACAACATCTGGGTTCACTGCGGACCGAGAAGACACTTCATAAACTTTTCTTCTTCCTCTGGCTGCCAACCGGCGGTATTACAGAGAGGAAATATTAATAAATACTTGTTCTAAACTAACCGACTATTCCAATTATTGGTTGTTGGGAAACAGTTCTATCTGGTGTGAAATAAGCCACGAAGGCAGCAAGAACCACCGGACCGGGCTGCTTGTTTGTCGCCATCTTCACATCCATTAAAGGGGTATTCCCCTCTCAGATGTTTTATGGCTACCACAGCTCCTCTGGGAGCCGCACCCATTTCCTGTCCTAAACCCGGTGGTTGGGGGGTCAGGACGACTGATACAGCTGTTCCTGTAGCTCCATTGTTGTCAGGACTCAGATACAGTTACTATGGGAGTAACGGGAACAGTGTAGCTCAGTCCAGCCTGGCAGTTCTTGTCAGCCCAGATACCCGGCCTCCTCGTATTCATCTCAGTTATGTTTGGCAACATGGGAACATGCCTTTAAGGGAAGGGGAAAAAATGATGCTCCACTGCAGTTTGTGAACACTCCACCATGAAGTGTCAGGAAAAAAGCCAAGTGACTCCATAAGACGGAGCCGTTCTGCAGACTTCCCAACTTCTGGACAATGAGAAGAGGGAACTTTTAGTGTCACATGTAGTGTGGCAAATGTTTTATATTTGGCCACGCCCCTTCTATGCTAAGCCACACCCTTTGTGCCCTGCAGTGGTCATGCCTTCCAACCATCCCGGATAATACAGGACAGTTACAGATTTGGAACGCTGTCCTGCAGTCCCGGGTGGCAGGAGGTTTGTCCCGTCCCCAATCAAAGGGCCCTTTTACACGGACAGCCAGCAGGAATCTCAATGATTACCATTCAGTGTAAATGCACGACCGGACTGAACGGCGAGTGAGAATTTACTTGCTTCTCATTCATCGTTTAGTTTCTGCATGCATAAAACTGAACTACGGATCGGCGTGTAAACAGACCATTGGTCATTCACAAATCACTGCCTGTTTACGGTAAATGGAGGAGGGCTGGCATGTTTCCCGGCCGTTCCGCCTCCATTCACCGAGCGATGGTCATTCTTGTGTAAAAGCACAGAAACTATTATCCCTAGGACGACCTGCCTGGCATCTGCGCCCAATAGGTCATCCTGTATGAAAGCCCCCTTACTCACTTGTAGTCCCGGTCCAGCAGCAGCTGCTGTAATCTGTGTCACCCCTGACATCTCCCCGGTGTCTGCACTCCTGTATGCTGATGCCCAGGAAGGTGAGATCAGGGGTCACATTAATTACACCAGCGACTACCGGACCACGACTACAAGTGAATTTTGTTTATGGGGTTGCTGTGGCTGGAAATACACTATGGGGGGTCACTATTAAGTTAGCGGCTACTAATGGGGGTCGCTATTACTGCTGGAGCCATTATGGGGAAAATAATACTAGGACCGTTTCTTGGCCATGCCCCTTTGTGCTAAGACCTGACATAACCTCATGAGAGGTGTGCTGTCTTCCAGGTGCACAAATTAAAGATGTGTACATGCTGTTTAATAATTTGTTCAAACATCTTTTCCGGTATAGAAGTCAGGCTCACAGGCCTGTAGTTTCCTGGATCCACCTTCTTACCTTATTTGGAGATGGGGACAACATTTGTCCCTATTCAGTCTTCTGGAACTTCCTCTGTTTTCCATGAGTTTTCAAAGATTATGGGGAGTGGTTCACTGGGAGGATGGATGACAAGACCACATGTGCTCTTAGTTCCTTCACTTCTTTCGGAGATCTTTAAAGTCTCTGCAAATAGTTCCAATGTCCTTTCATAGGCTATCAAGACACTTCAATCTTACAGACCACTACCCATTCCTACTAATACATGTAGGGACAAATAACACTGCAAAAAGGGCATTGGAGCTATCTGCTTTTTTTGCCCAGTCCCCCTAATTAAGCATACATTACTAAGCCCCCCTGTAAATGACTTTTCTAGCTGGTTTGTACTTACAGTTCCAGCGTTTCAGCAACTTATAAAAATGTACCCAAGATGGCCGCCGGCTCTTTTCCCGTCGCTTGCTGTAGCCCGACGTGCGCGCTCCCGAGACGCTACCAGCTGTGTCTCCCTGACAACCAGACGCCCCGCAGCCGCCGACCGGACCCCGGGATTGAACGCGGCCGACCACGGCACAGTCACCCACCGCCAGGCAGCAGGTAACCGGCGCTAGGCCCCGGCCCCCCCGCGCTAGACCCTGGCTCCCCCGCGCTAGACCCGACTCCCCCGCGCTAGACCCGGCTCCCCCGCGCTAGACCCCGGCTCCCCCGCGCTAGACCCCGACTCCCCCGCGCTAGACCCCGACTCCCCCGCGCTAGACCCTGACAACAGACAAAGGCCCCTCGGCCCAGCGGCAGTCCCCTCAAGACAGGTGAAGGTCCCGGGCCACAGCGGTAGGCCCCGGAGCCCAGCGGTAGGCCCCGGAGCCCAGCGCTAGGCCCCGGAGCCCAGCGCTAGGCCCCGGAGCCCAGCGCTAGGCTCCGGAGCCCAGCGCTAGGACACCCGGAGGGGCCCACGCCTGTTAGTGACACATCACCCCCGACCCATTACTTACCTGGGCGGCAGGGCTGCTTCTCGGGACAGCTGGACGGCTGGGCGGCTTCTCGGGACAGCTGGACGGCTGGGCGGCTTCTCGGGACAGCTGGGCGGCTTCTTGGGACAGCTGGACGGCTTCTCGGGATAGCTGGGCGGCTCGGCGGCTTCTCGGGACAGCTGGGCGGCTCAAGTTACTGCACCCCTCTCTAAGAGAGGATGGTACAGAATGGCCGCTCCAGCACACTCCCGAGAAGTGACAGCTCTTCTGCGCATGCGCAGAAGAGCTGTAGCGGCTAGCAGGCTGAAGCGGCTCGTGCTGAGAGCAGAAGACCGGACTGCGCAAGCGCGTCTAAAAAAGCAAGCTGCCAGCGAATTTAGACGTAACCATGGAGACGAGGACGCTAGCAACGGAACAGGTAAGTGAATAACTTCTGTATGGCTCATATTTAATGCACAATGTACATTACAAAGTGCATTAATATGGCCATACAGAAGTGTATAACCCCACTTGATTTCGCGAGACAACCCCTTTAAAGATCTTGGAAAGAAGTGAAGGAACTAAGAGCACATGTGGTCTTATCATCCATCCTCCCAGTGAACCACTCGCCATAATCTCTGAAAATTCATGGAGAACAGAGGAAGTTCCAGAAGACTGGATAGGGACAAATGTTGTCCCCATCTCCAAATAAAGTAAGAAGGTGGATCCAGGAAACTACAGGCCTGTGAGCCTGACTTCTATACCAGAAAAGATGTTTGAACAAATTATTAAACAGCATGTATACAAGTACTTGGATGAAAATGGAGTAATTAACCAGAGCCAGCATGGATTTGTAACAAACAAGTCATGCCAGACGAATCTAATTTCCTTCTATGACAGAATTACTGACTGGGTTGATCAGTGAAATGCGGTGGATATAGTATATCTTGACTTTAGTAAAGCATCTGACAAAGTATCTCATACTGTGCTTATTGCAAAAATGACTAAATATGGGATTGACAAGGCAACTGTTAGGTGGATTCACAACTGGCTGAGCGATCGTACTCAAAGAGTGGTGATAAATGGCTGCACATCCAAGTGGAAGAATGTATCAAGTGGGGTACAACAAGGCTCTGTCCTAGGCCCAGTGTTGGTCAACATTATTATAAATGATCTGGAGGAGGGAATTGATGGGAAACTGATCAAATTTGCCGACGACACAAAGCTAGGAGGGATAACTAACACTAGGGAAGAGAGAGAGTATTCAAAAAGATCTAGAGAAGCTTGCACAGTGGGCGGCGACTAACAGAATGGTATTTTATTTAACAAGGAGAAATGCAGAGTCCTACATCTGGGCAAGAAAAATGAAGAAAAGCACATACAGAATGGGAGGAATTGGGCTAAACAGCACATGTGAAAAAGACTTGGGTATACTAATAGATCATAGACTGAACATGAGTCAACAGTGTGATGCACACAATCACAGAAAATGGCCATATACCTACTGACTAAGGAGGGCAGATAGCTGCATCCCCTCAGCATGCAGGTAGCAAATACCAAATGAGGGAGCTAATTACACCTATGAGGGACACCTGATGAGACAGCCTCTCACACAGCCTTTAATATAGAGGGGGGTTACTGCTTGGTATATACTCCCACACAGAGTGGATACAGAGTGCCAGACCTTCTGATACATGTAGTCCACCATGCAGACCAGCAACCTATTAATGATGCCATAATAGTTCAGCAGGTTGCCCTGCACCTCAACAAGTGAACCACATTGGTACTGCCACCCTGGGCTCTCCCTGGTGTTTTAAAGCCCATGGTGGACTACATGTATCAGAAGGTCTGGAACTCTGTATCTACTCTGTGTGGGAGTATACACCAAGCAGCTACCCCCCTCTATATTATGAGGTTGTGTGAGTGGCTGTCTCATCGGTGTCCCTAACAGGTGTAATTAGCTCCCTCATTTGGTAGTTTGCTACCTGCATGCTGAGGGGATGCAGCTATCTGCCCTCCTTAGTCAGTAAGTATATGGCCATGTTCTGTAATTGTTTGTTTTGAATTTGCCCTTCTGTGATGTAACAGTGTGATGCAGCAGCAAAAAAGGCAAACACAATTCTGGGATGTGTTAAGAGAAGCATGGAGTCTAGATCACGTGAGGTCATTATCACCCTCTACTCTTCCTTAGTCAGACCTCATCTGGAATACTGGGTCCAGTTCTGGGCACCCCACTTTAAAAAAGACATAGACAAACTGGAGCAAGTTCAGAGAAGAGCTACCAGGATGGTGAGCGGTCTGCAAATCATGTGAGGAACGGTTAAAGGATCTGGGAATGCCACGGGAGGTGGTGAGTTCTCCTTCAAAGGAAGTCTTCATAGGCTTGGCAGACATCTGTCTGGGATGATTTAGTAGTCTGCATTAAGCAGAGGGTTGGACCGATGACCCTGGAGGTCTGTCCCTGCTCTACTATTTTATGATTCTAAGCCACAGCCTTTGTGTCCCCTCACCAAGATCTCGGATTCTGTGGGATAGTTGAGGATTTGGGATGCTGTCCTGCAGTCCTGGGTGGCAGGGGTATGTCCTATCCCCAATCTAAGGGCCCTCTTATCCTGCATCCAGCGGGAATCTCAACAGTTATCATTCAGTGTAAATGTATGACCGGACTGAACGGCAAACGGAAATTTGTTCGCTTCTCGTTTGTCTTCAGTTTTTACATGCATAAAACTGAGCAGCGGGTCGGCGTGTAAACAGGCAGTCAGTCATTTATGTACAACTGCCTGTTTACTGTGAATGTAGTTGGGCTGGAACGATCCCCGGCCGCTCCGCCTCCATTCATTGAGCGATGGTCATTCCTGCGTAAAAGCACAGAAACTATCGCTGGGACGACTTGTCTGGCATCTGCGCCCAATAGGTCATCCCATTTGAAAGTACTCTTGCTCACTTGTAGGCCCAGTCCAGCAGCAGCTGCTGTAATCCGTGTCACCCCTGACATCGTCCTCAGCGTCTGCATTCCTGCACGCAGATGCCGGGTGGAGAGGTCAGGGGTCACAGTGATTACCCCAGCGACTATTGGACCGAGACTACAAGACAATTTTATTTGTGCTGTTGCTGAGGCTGATGATACACTATGGGGGTCACTCTTAAGACTTGGGCTACTAATGGGGGTCGCTATTACTACTGGAGCCACTATGGGGAAAATTATTAACACTGGGACCACTAATGGAGGCACTATTACTACTGGGGCCATTAAAGGGGTCACTACTACTGTGGCCACTTACTATGGTTCAAACAGGTGTTGGGTATGTTCTATATTGGTGCTTTAAAATGAGTGTCACACTTCGCCCCCGGTATAAAGCGATCCTCTGTCTCCCGGTCTCCATCACTCTTGCTGGAGCTGAAGCCTTTCGGCACCGCTGTGTATATGGACTCCGCCCCCGAGCGCCGGAGTGTTGTCAGCGCTAGAGAAGGGGAGGAGTCTATATATACAGCAGTGCTGGGGGGCTTCAGTACCAGCTAGAGCGATGAAGACCCGGAGACGGAGGATACGGAGCGGATATGTACTGGAACTACTACTTCTCAGTAATTCCAGACACGTCCTTAGAGACAGGGAAGGACTTTATAACTTGGCACAACCTCTTTGAAACTCGCCCCATTGTATATTTGATGTGTTAAGTGTCAAGGTAATCTTTGCTACATCTGTAGATCTCCAGCTACAGAATGAACCGGCTTGTAAGATCACACCAGCTCTTCTCTCCCCACTTCATATAGTTACAGTAGCGCTCCGACAAGTCTCTGCTTCTTTGGTCACAAACTGCACGACGCCTGAACAATCTGTCCCTGATTAGTCCATTCCTTCTTCCTACATGACTTCGGGTATGTTCTATATTGGTGCTTTAAAATGAGTGTCACACTTCGCCCCTGGTATAAAGCGATCCTCTGTCTCCCGGTCTCCATCCCTCTCGCTGGAGCTGAAGCCTTTCGGCACCGCTGTCTATGTGTTTTTCCTTTTCAGTCAGCATGTATATTGTGATATACAACATGTATATACTACACCCGGTATACACGATCCTACCAAAAGTCATTGGACACTAAAAGGGGTTTTCCAATGAGAATACTACTGATGACCGATCCTCAGGATAGGTCATCAATAGTTGATAGGCTGGGGTCCGTCGCTCAGGACCCCAACCGATCAGCTGAGCGGGAGCATGCTGTCAGCGCCACAAATACACAGAGATCGGAGTGGAAGTTTCCGTGCCGACCTTTGTGTAGTGGCCGGCACCTGTAACTGCAGGCACTGCTTTCATTGAAATCAATGCGAGGTCTGCCTACAGTTACAAGGGCTGGCCACTACACAGAGGTCAGCGTGGAGACTTCCACTACTTCAGCTCTGACCCCAGTGTATTTGCACCCGCTCAGATGACCGGTTTGGGTCCCGAGCGACGGACCCCAGCCGATCAACCATTGTTGACCTATCCTGAGGAAAGGTCATGACTAGTATTCTCCATGGGAAACCCCTTTAAGCAAGAATCAAAAGTAGTATTTATTTCCATATGTTAAAGGAGCTGTACCACGATTACAATGTATCCCCTATACACAGTAGAGGGGAACAACTTGCTGATTTGTGGGGGTCTTACAGCTGAAAACCTTGCTGAGCTTGAGAATGGGGGTCTTGTGTCCCCCATTCTCTTCTCTGTGGAGTTACTGCACTTTCTACTCCCCCACTTCCCTGCAGTGAGAAGGAGACTGAATGGAGCTCCAGTTGCTTCTCTGATTTTCAATGGGACTGCGATAGAGAGTATCCAACGTCATTAGGGCCAAGGGGGCCCCACTAAGTATTAACATATAGAAATAGATGCCATTTGTGGTTTTTGCTCAGGTGTCCGATCACTCTTGGTAGGACAGTGTATAGAGATGCCTGTAATTCAGCATTCACCATTATTACCAGCTTATTAATTACATACAATGTGTTGTCCCATTGATGTTGATGGGCGAACACACGGCCGGCCACCAGTAAGTAACTGTACGGCCAGTGCAGCAAAGTCTGACATACAACGTCACAAAGTAATACTTCTTTCAACACTGCGTCTATTCATGAGTTTATTTCAGAAGACCAAATATGTCCAACTTTACTTGTTTGGGGAGTGTATTGACTATATCTCCATACTGCACCGCAAATGATCCCCTCTCCCCCAACCATGTTAACTTCATGGTACAGTGGTGTCACACTAGTGGAGCTTGTAAAGGGTTAAACATCATGTGATGACATCATAATGGTCATACTGGTCTCCTAGCAACATCTAATTACATCACAATGTTCTTCTATGACATCACGGTTCCGTCCGCTATGCTGCTCCGAGTTCTATCTGGCGTGTTCAGAGCTGTATTGGCGACTGTTGCGGACAGACGTGCGATTAAATACAGAGCGATTTTGCAGATTTTGCAGATATGGGATTAAGGGGAGGGAAAAAGCGGGATAGAGAGGAGCGAAAACCATCAGAGCCCCCGAAGAAGAGGCCATGTCGTGAGAAGGAGCGTGGCCAAGAGTCTGGAAAAGACAAGAGAAAGAGAGAAAGGTCTGTGAGTTCCATCAACAGACCTGAGAAGAGGTTTAAGGAGTGCGTCTCAAGGAAAGCCGAGGAGCCAAGACCATCAGAGCCCCCAAAGAAGAGGCCATGTCGGGAGAAGGAGCGTGGCCAAGAGTCTGGAAAAGACAGGAGTAAGAGAGAAAGGTCTGTGAGTTCCATCAACAGACCTGAGAAGAGGTTTAAGGAGTACGTCTCAAGGGAAGGCGAGGAGCCCAGGCCAGGACCGAGCACTGAGAGCCGACCGGTCAGAAGATGCACCAATATTAGGAAAAGATTCAACTTTATAAGTGTGATCGGCCAAGGCAGTTTCGGCAAAGTATCAAAGGCCATAGACAAGACGACCAAAAAAGTCATGGCCATAAAAGAGGTCCTAAAGAAGTCATCAACACCAGAGGAGAGCCTTCACTTGGAGAACAGGATCCTCCAACTAGCGGCAGAAAGTCCATTCCTGATGCACAGCCAACTGTCATTGGAGACCGCCAAGCAGTGGTATTTTGTGATGGAGTTTGCGTCCGGAGATCTGCATCGCCATCTAAAGAAGCACGGACCACTCCCTACTGACAGCGCCGCCTTCTACGCTGCCGAAATTACATCCGGCCTCCAATTTCTACATGCCAAGGGCTTCATCCATAGGGATCTTAAACCAGAAAACATTCTAATGGACAACTGCGGCCATCTAAAGATAGCGGACTTTGGCCTGGCGCTCAATCAGACCGAGGGCATTACACAGTTTGCCGGGACCCCTGGATACGTGGCCCCAGAGGTCCTCGCAGGCCAAACATATAATCTAGCCGCTGACTATTTTTCACTTGGGGTCATTATTTTCCAGCTGACGACCGGACGGCCGAGCTCCAGATGTAACATCGCAAATTTACAAAAATACCATCTTACTGCCGAAACTGAACAAATAATTAAGGAGCTTTTGTGCAAGGACCCAAGGAAACGGCTAGGAACCAACGGCTGCATAAGATCCCATCCCTTTTTTCAGGCTATTAATTGGAAAGAACTAGAAGAGCTCAAAATAACACCACCATATATACCATCAAAGTGAGGCCGGTATTACCATCTGCACCCTAGACCTCTGCCTTATACCTCGTGAACATCAATAGGACCAGTGCTACCATCTGCACCCCTTGTAACATCAGACGCACCCTAGACCTCTGCCTTATACCATGTGAACATCAAAAAGGCTGGTGCTACCATCTGCACCCCTTGTAACATCAGAGGCACTCAGGACTTCTACTATAGATAACAGAAGAACATCAAAAAGGCTGGTGCTACCATCTGCACCCCTGTAACATCAAAAGCACCAAGAACATCTGCCATTTATACCAATAGACCATCAATGAGGCTGGTGCTACCATCTGCATCCCCTGTAACATCAGAGGCACCTAGAACATCTGCCATTTATACCAATAGACCATCAATGAGGCTGGTGCTACCATCTGCATCCCCTGTAACATCAGAGGCACCCAGGACCTCTGCTATTTATACGAAGAGACCATCAATGAGGCTGGTGCTACCATCTGCACCCTTTATAACATCAGAGGCACCTAGGACCTCTGCCATTTATACGAAGAGACCATCAATGAGGCTGGTGCTACCATCTGCACCCTTTATAACATCAGAGGCACCCAGGACCTCTGCCATTTATACGAAGAGACCATCAATGAGGCTGGTGCTACCATCTGCATCCCCTGTAACATCAGAGGCACCCAGGACCTCGGCCATTTATACCAAGAGACCATCAATGAGGCTGGTGCTACCATCTGCACCCTTTGTAACATCAGAGGCACCAGGGACCTCTGCCATTTATACCAGGAGACCATCAATGAGGCTGGTGCTACCATCTGCATCCCCTGTAACATCAGAGGCACCTGGGACCTCTGCCATTTATACCAAGAGACCCTCAATGAGGCTGGTGCTACCATCTGCATCCCCTGTAACATCAGAGGCACCTGGGACCTCTGCCTTTTCTACCAAGAGACCATCAATGAGGCTGGTGCTACCATCTGCGTCCCCTGTAACATCAGAAGCACCCAGGACCTCTGCCATTTATACCAAGAGACAATCAATGTGGCTGGTACTACCATCTGCATCCCCTGTAACATTAGAGGCACCCAGGACCTCTGCCATTTATACCAAGAGACCATCAATGAGGCTGGTGCTACCATCTGCATCCTTTGTAACATCAGAGGCACCCGGGACCTCTGCCATTTATACTAGGAGACCATCAATGAGGCTGGTGCTTCCATCTGCACCCTTTGTAACATCAGAGGCACCCGGGACCTCTGCCATTTATACCAGGAGACCATCAATGAGGCTGGTGCTACCATCTGCATCCCCTGTAACATCAGAGGCACCCGGGACCTCTGCCATTTATACCAAGAGACCATCAATGAGGCTGGTGCTACCATCTGCATCCCCTGTAACATCAGAGGCACCCGGGACCTCTGCCATTTATACCAAGAGACCATCAATGAGGCTGCTGCTACCATCTGCATCCCCTGTAACATCAGAGGCACCCGGGACCTCTGCCATTTATTCCAAGAGATCATCAATGACGCTGGTGCTACCATCTGCATCCCCTGTAACATCAGAGGCACCCGGGACCTCTGCCATTTATACTAGGAGACCATCAGTGAGGCTGGTGCTACCATCTGCATCCCCTGTAACATCAGAGGCACCCGGGATCTCTGCCATTTATACCAAGAGACCATCAATGAGGCTGGTGCTACCATCTGCATCCTTTGTAACATCAGAGGCACCCGGGACCTCTGCCATTTATACTTGGAGACCATCAATGAGGCTGGTACTACCATCTGCACCCCCTGTAACATCAGAGGCACCCGGGACCTCTGCCATTTATTCCAAGAGATCATCAATGAGGCTGGTGCTACCAATCGCATCCCCTGTAACATCAGAGGCACCCGGGACCTCTGCCATTTATACTAGGAGACCATCAATGAGGCTGGTGCTACCGTCTGCACCCCCTGTAACATCAGAGGCACCCGGGACCTCCGCCATTTATACCAAGAGACCATCAATGAGGCTGGTGCTATCATCTGCATCCCCTGTAACATCAGAGGCACCTGGGACCTCTGCCATTTATACCAATAGACCATCAATGAGGCTGGTGCTACCATCTACATCCCCTGTAACATCAGAGGCACCCGGGACCTCTGCCATTTATACCAAGAGACCATCAATGAGGCTGGTGCTACCATCTGCATCCTTTGTAACATCAGAGGCATCCGGGACCTCTGCCATTTATACCAAGAGACCATCAATGAGGCTGGTGCTACCATCTGCATCCCCTGTAACATCAGAGGCACCCGGGACCTCTGCCATTTATACCAAGAGACCATCAATGAGGCTGGTGCTACCATCTGCATCCCCTGTAACATCAGAGGCACCCGGGACCTCTGCCATTTATACAAAGAGACCATCAGTGAGGCTGGTGCTACCATCTGCATTCCCTGTAACATCAGAGGCACCTGGGACCTCTGCCATTTATACCAAGAGACCATCAATGAGGCTGGTGCTACCATCTGCATCCCCTGTAACATCAGAGGCACCCGGGACCTCTGCCATTTATACCAAGAGACCATCAATGAGGCTGGTGCTACCATCTGCATCCCCTGTAACATCAGAGGCACCCGGGACCTCTGCCATTTATACCAAGAGACCATCAATGAGGCTGGTGCTACCATCTGCATCCCTCGTCGTCCAAGCGTGAAAACTAACTAACTAACCACCAGACAAGGCTGCAGCCTACATTCCTCGCCCGGACCGCCAGGCTGCTGTTACAGGACCCTGCTGGGTAAGTACAGGACTGTAGACCTTCATGTATCCAGACCTTTACCGTTAACAGTCATTATTAGACATACAGCTAACACAGGGCCCCCAATATCTAGAGCAATGGACTAAACCCCTGGCCTCAACTGATCTGACATCTGCACACTACAAACTAGTCAAGGGGCCTCCCTGACCGGCACCAGACCCCAAAACTGTAGATACCCCTATGCCGAACCTGGGTGAAAACGATGGCTTCCAATATTTCGGCCTTTAATTATTTCTTGCGTTTTCTCCCACAGCTTACAGACATTGGATAAGACTGAAGTAAGCCGGACAAGAAGCGAACACTCAGCTGCCCAGCCGGCGCTACAGAGCCCAGAGCAGGAAGACCGCGCCATGGTGCGTCCCTGGAACCAGAGCGCTCTACCCCTCCACTACTATTTCTGGAGACGGGGATGGTGACCTGCGGAGGACAACATCTGGGTTCACTGCGGACCGAGAAGACACTTAATAAACTTTTCTTCTTCCTCTTGCTGCCAACCGGCGGTATTACAGAGGGAAGATATTAATAAATACTTGTTCTAAACTAACCGACTATTCCAATTATTGGTGGTTGGGAAACAGTTCTATCTGGTGTGAAATAAGCCACGAAGGCAGCAAGAACCACCCGACCGGGCTGCTTGTTTGTCGCCATCTTCACATGCCTTAAAGGGGTATTCCCCTCTCAGATGTTTTATGGCTACCACAGCTCCTCTGGGACCCGCACCCATTTCCTAATCTGGACCCTGAACTCGGTAGTCGGGAAGGGGGGGGGGGAGGTTAAGAGGACTGAAACAGCTGTTCCTGTAGCTCCACCATAAGGGCTCCCACCCACTGGCGATATTTTCTTTCTTGCGCTGCGAGAGCAAGAGAAAAATCTCGCATCGCAGCGCAAGAAAGAGGCCGGTATAGAACCGGCATATTGCAAATGGTTTCAATGGGGCTAGTGACAGCAGCGCTAGCCCCATTGAAAGCATAGGAAGAATGCCGCGGACTTCTGCCACAGCTGTGGCAGGAGTTTCCTTCATCCCCGCGGAGACCGCCGGGATGAAGGAATCCTCTGCCACAGCTGTCACAGCTGTGGCAGAAGTCCCGGGCATTCTATTCCATTGCTTTCAATGGGATCGGCACAGCTGCCTATCCCATTGAAAGCACTGCTTTGGCAAGCCCCGTGGAATGATTATCGGAGAAGGGCTTAAAATATAAGTTCTTCCCCGATAATCTGCCAAAAGTGTGGAATTTTTTTTTTTAAATTATACTCACCTCTCCTGCTCTCAGCCGCGTCCTCCCGCTGGCTCCCCGGCACTGCTATTGAGCTCTTTCAGCAGTCAGGGATTTAAAAATCCCCGCCTCCTGAAAGGGCTGTGCAGATTGGCTGAGGGCTCAGCCAATAGCAGCTACTGCTTAGCTATTGGCTGAGCGCTCAGCCAATCACACATAGCCCTTAGCTATTCATTCATGAATAGCTATAGCTTAGCTATAACAGCTACACTGTTCCTGTAACTTGGGAGCTGCAAAGACAACACAACTAACTCTGCTACATTGTAGGCAGGACTCTATGGGAGTTATGGGAACAGTGTAGCTCAGTCCAGCCTGGCAGTTCTCGTCAGCCCAGATACCCGGCCTCCTCATATTCATCTCAGTTATGTTTGGCCAACATGGGAACATGCCTTTAATGGAAGGAAAAAAAATGATGCTCCACTTCTTATACGGTGCAGATTGTGAACGCTCTACCATGAAGTGTCAGGAAAAAAGCCAAGTGACTCCATAAGACGGAGCCGTTCTGCAGACTTCCCAACTTCTGGACAATGAGAAGAGGGAACTTTTAGTGTCACGTGTAGCGTGGCAAAGGTTTTCCATTTGGCCACGCCCCTTCTGTGCTAAGCCACACCCTTTGTGCCCCACAGCGGTCATGCCTTCCAACCATCCCGGATAATACATGACAGTTACAGATTTGGAACGCTGTCCTGCAGTCCCGGGTGGCAGGAGGTTTGTCCCGTCCCCAATCTAAGGGCCCTTTTACACGGACTGCCAGCAGGAATCTCAATGATTACCATTCAGTGTAAATGCACGACCGGACTGAACGGCGAATGAGAATTTGTTCGCTTCTCATTCATCGTTCAGTTTCTGCATGCATAAAACTGAACTACGGATCAGCGTGTAAACAGACCATTGGTCATTCATAAATGACTGCCTGTTTACGGTTAATGGAGGAGGGCTGGCATGTTTCCCGGCCGTTCCGCCTCCATTCACCGAGCGATGGTCATTCTTGTGTAAAAGCACAGAAACTATTATCCCTAGGACGACCTACCTGGCATCATAGCCCAACAGGTCATCCCGTGTGAAAGCCCCCTTACTCACTTTTAGTCCCAGTCCAGCAGCAGCTGCTGTAATCTGTGTCACCCCTGACATCTCCCTGGTGTCTGCACTCCTGTATGCTGATGCCCCTGAAAGTGAGATCAGGGGTCACATTGATTACACCAGCGACTACCGGACCACGACTACAAGTGAATTTTGTTTATGGGGTTGCTGCGGCTGGAAATACACTATGGGGGGTCCCTATTAAGGCAGGGGCTACTAATGGGGGTCGCTATTACTGCTGGAGCCATTATGGGGAAAATAATATTAGGACCATGCCCCTTTGTGCTAAGACCTGACATAACCTCATGAGAGGTGTGCTGTCTTCCAGGTGCACAAATTAAAGATGTGTCCAATAGGCTATCAAGACACTTCAATCCTACAGACAACTACCCATTCCTACTAATACATGTAGGGACAAATAACACTGCAAAAAGGGACATTAAAACTATCTGCAGAGACCTTAAAGAACTCAGAAAGAAGTGAAGGAACTAAGAGCACATGTGGTCTTGTCATCCATCCTTCCAGTGAACCACTCGCCATAATCTCTGAAAATTCATGGAGAACAGAGGAAGTTCCAGAAGACTGGATAGGGACAAATGTTGTCCCCATCTCCAAATAAAGTAAGAAGGTGGATCCAGGAAACTACAGGCCTGTGAGTCTGACTTCTATACCAGAAAAGATGTTTGAACAAATTATTAAACAGCATGTATACAAGTACTTGGATGAAAATTGAGTATTTAACAAGAGCCAGCATGGGTTTGTAACAAACTAGTCATGCCAGACGAATCTAATTTCCTTCTATGATAGTATCACCGACTGGGTTGATCAGGTATATGCAGTGGATATAGTATATCTTGACTTTAGTAAAGCATTTGACAAAGTATCTCCTATCATACTTATTGAAAAAATGACCAAATATGGGATTGACAAGGCAACTGTTAGGTGGATTCACAACTGTCTGAGTGATCGTACTCAAAGAGTGGTCATAAATGGCTGCACATCCAAGTGGAAGAATGTATCAAATGAGGTACCACAAGGCTCTGTCCTAGGCCCAGTGTTGGTCAACATTATTATAAATGATCTGGAGGAGGGAATTGATGGGAAACTGATCAAATTTGCCGACAACACAAAGCTAGGAGGGATAGCTAACACTAGGGAAGAGAGAGAGGATTCAAAAAGATCTAGAGAAGCTTGCACAGTGGGCGGCGACTAGCAGAATGGTATTTAACAGGGAGAAATGCAAAGTCCTACATCTGGGCAAGAAAAATGAAGAAAGCACATACAGAATGGGAGGAATTGGGCTAAGCAGCAGCACATGTGAAAAAGACCTGGGTATACTAATAGATCACAGACTGAACATGAGTCAACAGTGTGATGCACACAATCACAGAAAATGGCCATATACCTACTGACTAAGGAGGGCAGATAGCTGCATCCCCTCAGCATGCAGGTAGCAAACTACCAAATAAGGGAGCTAATTACACCTGTGCAGGACACCGATGAGACACCACTCACACAGCCTCTTAATATAGAGGGGGTGGCTGCTTGGTGTATACTCCCGCACAGATTGGATACAGAATGCCAGACCTTCTGATACGTGTAGTCCACCATGCAGACCAGCAACCTATCAATCACACCATAGTTCAGCGGGTTGCCCTGCACCTCAACAAGTGAAACACATTGGTACTGCCACCCTGGGCTCTCCCTGTTTTTTTTTAAGCCCATGGTGGACCACATGGGAAGTCAAGTGTCGTCATTCCAGTCTGCGGAATATCAGTGAGCACTTGAAGATTAATGGTGACTTTAATGTATTTGGGGTGGTGCAGATCAAGGGGTTCAGTAACACAGGCACCGGTCTCCTGGTTTCATGGGAGAAGAGCTGAAGGAGATTACCACCAACAGGGAAAGCCTGTGCTGTAATGTGACCAATCCCACTTGACGTCATTGTTGGGTGGGTGGTATCATCCGGAAGCATGGAGGGGTCTGTGTTCAAGGAGAGCCACATTGAGGATATAACTTGTAGCCTCACATAATGTGCTTTTCCATTTCCGTCAGCATGTATTTTGTGATATACAACATGTATATACTACACCCGGTATACACGATCCTACCAAAAGTCATTGGACACTTAAAGGGGTTTTCCGACAAGAATACTACTGATGACCGATCCTCAGGATAGGTCATCAATAGTTGATAGGCTGGGGTCCGTCGCTCAGGACCCCAACCGATCAGCTGAGCGGGAGCATGCTGTCAGCGCCACAAATACACAGAGATCGGAGCGGAAGTTTCCGCGCCGACCTTTGTATAGTGGCCGGCACCTGTAACTGCAGGCACTGCTTTCATTGAAATCAATGCGAGGTCTGCCTACAGTTACAAGCGCTGGCCACTACACAGAGGTCAGCGTGGAGACTTCCACTACTTCAACTCCAACCCCGGTGTATTTGCACCCGCTCAGATGACCGGTTTGGGTCCCGAGCGACGGACCCCAGCCGATCAACCATTGTTGACCTATCCTGAGGAAAGGTCATGACTAGTATTCTCCATGGGAAACCCCTTTAAGCAAGAATCAAAAGTAGTATTTATTTCCATATGTTAAAGGAGCTGTACCACGATTACAATGTATCCCCTATACACAGGAGAGGGGAACAACTTGCTGATTTGTGGGGGTCTTACAGCTGAAAACCTTGCTGAGCTTGAGAATGGGGGTCTTGTGTCCCCCATTCTCTTCTCTGTGGAGTTACTGCACTTTCTACTCCCCCCCTTCCCTGCAGTGAGAAGGAGACTGAATGGAGCTCCAGTTGCTTCTCTGATTTTCAATGGGACTGCGATAGAGAGTATCTGATGTCACTAGGGCCAAGGGGGCCCCACTAAGTATTAACATATAGAAATAGATGCCATTTGTGGTTTTTGCTCAGGTGTCCGATCACTCTTGGTAGGACAGTGTATAGAGATGCCTGTAATTCAGCATTCACCATTATTACCAGCTTATTAATTACATACAATGTGTTGTCCCATTGATGTTGATGGGCGAACACACGGCCGGCCACCAGTAAGTAACTGTACGGCCAGTGCAGCAAAGTCTGACATACGACGTCACAAAGTAATACTTCTTTCAACATTTCGTCTATTCATGAGTTTATTTCAGAAGACCAAATATGTCCAACTTTACTTGTTTGGGGAGTGTATTGACTATATCTCCATACTGCACTGCAAATGATCCCCTCTCCCCCAACCATGTTAACTTCATGGTACTGTGGTGTCGCACTAGTGGAGCTTGTAAAGGGTTAAACATCATGTGATGACATCATAATGGTCATACTGGTCTCCTAGCAACATCTAACTACATCACAATGTTCTTCTATGACATCACGGTTCCGTCCGCTATGCTGCTCCGAGTTCTATCTGGCGTGTTCAGAGCTGTATTGGCGACTGTTGCGGACAGACGTGCGATTAAATACAGAGTGATTTTGCAGATTTTGCAGATATGGGATTAAGGGGAGGGAAAAAGCGGGATAGAGAGGAGCGAAAACCATCAGAGCCCCCGAAGAAGAGGCCATGTCGGGAGAAGGAGAGTGGCCAAGAGTCTGGAAAAGACAAGAGAAAGAGAGAAAGGTCTGTGAGTTCCATCAACAGACCTGAGAAGAGGTTTAAGGAGTGCGTCTCAAGGAAAGCCGAGGAGCCAAGACCATCAGAGCCCCCAAAGAAGAGGCCATGTCGGGAGAAGGAGCGTGGCCAAGAGTCTGAAAAAGACAGGAGTAAGAGAGAAAGGTCTGTGAGTTCCATCAACAGACCTGAGAAGAGGTTTAAGGAGTGCGTCTCAAGGGAAGGCGAGGAGCCCAGGCCAGGACCAAGCACTCAGAGCCGACCGGTCAGAAGATGCACCAATATTAGGAAAAGATTCAACTTTATAAGTGTGATCGGCCAAGGCAGTTTCGGCAGAGTATCAAAGGCCATAGACAAGACGACCAATAAAGTCATGGCCATAAAAGAGGTCCTAAAGGAGTCATCAACACCAGAGGAGAGCCTTCACTTGGAGAACAGGATCCTCCAACTAGCGGCAGAAAGTCCTTTCCTGATGCACAGCCAACTGTCATTGGAGACCGCCAAGCAGTGGTATTTTGTGATGGAGTTTGCGTCCGGAGATCTGCATCGCCATCTGAAGAAGCACGGACCACTCCCTACTGACAGCGCCGCCTTCTACGCTGCCGAAATTACATCCGGCCTCCAATTTCTACATGCCAAGGGCTTCATCCATAGGGATCTTAAACCAGAAAATATTCTAATGGACAACAGCGGCCATCTAAAGATAGCGGACTTTGGCCTGGCGCTCAATCAGACCGAGGGCATTACACAGTATGCCGGGACCCCTGGATACGTGGCCCCAGAGGTCCTCGCAGGCCAAACATATAATCTAGCCGCTGACTATTTTTCACTTGGGGTCATTATTTTCCAGCTGACGACCGGACGGCCGAGCTCCAGATGTAACATCGCAAATTTACAAAAATACCATCTTACTGCCGAAACTGAACAAATAATTAAGGAGCTTTTGTGCAAGGACCCAAGGAAACGGCTAGGAACCAACGGCTGTATAAGATCCCATCCCTTTTTTCAGGCTATTAATTGGAAAGATCTAGAAGAGCTCAAAATAACACCACCATATATACCATCAAAGTGAGGCCGGTATTACCATCTGCACCCTGGACCTCTGCCTTATACCTCGTGAACATCAATAGGACCAGTGCTACCATCTGCACCCCTTGTAACATCAGACGCACCCTAGACCTCTGCCTTATACCTCGTGAACATCAATAAGGATAGTGCTACCATCTGCACCCCTTGTAACATCAAAGGCACCCAGGACTTCTACTATAGATAACAGAAGAACATCAAAAAGGCTGGTGCTACCATCTGCACCCCTGTAACATCAAAAGCACCAAGAACATCTGCCATTTATACCAATAGACCATCAATGAGGCTGGTGCTACCATCTGCATCCCCTGTAACATCAGAGGCACCTAGGACCATGGCCATTTATACCAAGAGACCATCAATGAGGCTGGTGCTACCATCTGCATCCCCTGTAACATCAGAGGCACCTAGGACCTTGGCCATTTATACCAAGAGACCATCAATGAGGCTGGTGCTACCATCTGCATCCCCTGTAACATCAGAGGCACCCGGGACCTCTTCCTTTTATACCAAGAGACCATCAATGAGGCTGGTGCTACCATCTGCATCTCGTGTAACATCAGAGGCACCCAGGACCTCTGCCATTTACACCAAGAGACCATCAATGAGGCTGGTGCTTCCATCTGCATCCCCTGTAACATCAGAGGCACCTAGGACCTTGGCCATTTATACCAAGAGACCATCAAAGAGGCTGGTGCTACCATCTGCATCCCTTGTAACATCAGCGGCACCCGGGACCTCTGCCTTTTATACCAAGAGACCATCAATAAGGGTGGTGCTACCATCTGCATCCCCTGTAACATCAGAGGCACCCGTGACCTCTGCCTTTTATACCAAGAGACCATCAATAAGGGTGGTGCTACCATCTGCATCCCCTGTAACATCAGAGGCACCCAGGACCTCTGCCTTTTATACCAAGAGACCATCAATGAGGCTGGTGCTTCCATCTGCATCCCCTGTAACATAAGAAGTACCCAGGACCTCTGCCATTTATACCAAGAGACCATCAATGAGGCTGGTGCTACCATCTGCATCCCCTGTAACATCAGAAGCACCCAGGACCTCTGCCATTTATACCAAGAGACAATCAATGTGGCTGGTGCTACCATCTGCATCCCCTGTAACATCAGAGGCACCCGGGACCTCTGCCATTTATACCAAGAGACCATCAATGAGGCTGGTGCTACCACCTGCATCCCCTGTAACATCAGAGGCACCCGGGACCTCTGCCATTTATACCAAGAGACCATCAATGAGGCTGGTGCTACCATCTGCATCCCCTGTAACATCAGAGGCACCTAGGACCTGGGCCATTTATACCAAGAGACCATCAATGAGGCTGGTGCTACCATCTGCATCCCCTGTAACATCAGAGGCACCCGGGACCTCTGCCTTTTATACCAAGAGACCATCAATAAGGGGGGTGCTACCATCTGCATCCCCTGTAACATCAGAGGCACCCGGGACCTCTGCCTTTTTTATACCAAGAGACCATCAATAAGGGTGGTGCTACCATCTGCATCCCCTGTAACATCAGAGGCACCCAGGACCTATGCCATTTACACCAAGAGACCATCAATGAGGCTGGTGCTTCCATCTGCATCCCCTGTAACATCAGAAGTACCCAGGACCTCTGCCATTTATACCAAGAGAGCATCAATGAGGCTGGTGCTACCATCTGCATCCCCTGTAACATCAGAGGCACCTATGACCTTGGCCATTTATACCAAGAGACCATCAAAGAGGCTGGTGCTACCATCTGCATCCCCTGTAACATCAGCGGCACCCGGGACCTCTGCCTTTTATACCAAGAGACCATCAATAAGGGTGGTGCTACCATCTGCATCCCCTGTAACATCAGAGGCACCTAGGACCTTGGCCATTTACACCAAGAGACCATCAAAGAGGCTGGTGCTACCATCTGCATCCCCTGTAACATCAGCGGCACCCGGGACCTCTGCCTTTTATACCAAGAGACCATCAATAAGGGTGGTGCTACCATCTGCATCCCCTGTAACATCAGAGGCACCCGTGACCTCTGCCTTTTATACCAAGAGACCATCAATAAGGGTGGTGCTACCATCTGCATCCCCTGTAACATCAGAGGCACCCAGGACCTCTGCCTTTTATACCAAGAGACCATCAATGAGGCTGGTGCTTCCATCTGCATCCCCTGTAACATCAGAGGCACCCAGGACCTCTGCCTTTTATACCAAGAGACCATCAATGAGGCTGGTGCTACCATCTGCATCCCCTGTAACATCAGAGGCACCCGGGACCTCTGCCTTTTATACCAAGAGACCATCAATGAGGCTGGTGCTTCCATCTGCATCCCCTGTAACATAAGAAGTACCCAGGACCTCTGCCATTTATACCAAGAGACCATCAATGAGGCTGGTGCTACCATCTGCATCCCCTGTAACATCAGAAGCACCCAGGACCTCTGCCATTTATACCAAGAGACAATCAATGTGGCTGGTGCTACCATCTGCATCCCCTGTAACATCAGAGGCACCCGGGACCTCTGCCATTTATACCAAGAGACCATCAATGAGGCTGGTGCTACCATCTGCATCCCCTGTAACATCAGAGGCACCAGGGACCTCTGCCATTTATACCAGGAGACCATCAATGAGGCTGGTGCTACCATCTGCATCCCCTATAACATCAGAGGCACCCGGGACCTCTGCCATTTATACCAAGAGACCATCAATGAGGCTGGTGCTACCATCTGCATCCCCTGTAACATCAGAGGCACCCGGGACCTCTGCCATTTATACCAGGAGACCATCAATGAGGCTGGTGCTACCATCTGCATCCCCTGTAACATCAGAGGCACCTGGGACCTCTGTTATTTATACCAAGAGACCATCAATAAGGATGGTGCTACCATCTGCACCCTTTGTAACATCAGAGGCACCCGGGACCCCTGCCATTTATACCAGGAGACCATCAATGAGGCTGGTGCTACCATCTGCATCCCCTATAACATCAGAGGCACCCGGGACCTCTGCCATTTATACCAAGAGACCATCAATGAGGCTGGTGCTACCATCTGCATCCCCTGTAACATCAGAGGCACCTGGGACCTCTGCAATTTATACCAAGAGACCATCAATGAGGCTGGTGCTACCATCTGCATCCCCTGTAACATCAGAGGCACCCGGGACCTCTGCCATTTATACCAAGAGACCATCAATGAAGCTGGTGCTACCATCTGCATCCCCTGTAACATCAGAGGCACCTGGGACCTCTGCCATTTATACCAAGAGACCATCAATGAGGCTGGTACTACCATCTGCATGCCTCGTCGTCCAAGCGAGAAAACTAACTAACCACCAGACAAGGCTGCAGCCTACATTCCTCGCCCGGACCGCCAGACTGCTGTTACAGGACCCTGCTGGGTAAGTACAGGACTGTAGACCTTCATGTATCCAGACCTTTACCGTTAACAGTCTTTATTAGACATACAGCTAACACAGGGCCCCCAATATCTAGAGCAATGGACTAAACCCCTGGCCTCAACTGATCTGACATCTGCACTCTACAAACTAGTCAAGGGGCCTCCCTGACCGGCACCAGACCCCATAACTGTAGATACCCCTATGCCGCACCTGGGTGAAACCGATGGTTTCCAATATTTCTGCCTTTAATTATTTCTTGCGTTTTCTCCTACAGCTTACAGACATTGGATAAGACTGAAGTAAGCCGGACAAGAAGCGAACACTCAGCTGCCCAGCCGGCGCTACAGAGCCCAGAGCAGGAAGACCGCGCCGTGGAGCGTCCCTGGAACCAAAGCGCTCTACCCATCCACCACTATTTCTGGAGACCGGGATGGTGACCTGCGGAGGACAACATCTGGGTTCACTGCGGACCGAGAAGACACTTCATAAACTTTTCTTCTTCCTCTTGCTGCCAACCGGCGGTATTACAGAGAGGAAATATTAATAAATACTTGTTCTAAACTAACCGACTATTCCAATTATTGGTTGTTGGGGAACAGTTCTATCTGGTGTGAAATAAGCCATGAAGGCAGCAAGAACAACCGGACCGGGCTGCTTGTTTGTCGCCATTTTCAGATTCCCTAACCCCTTAAGGACATGGCCTATTTTGGGTATAAGGGCTCCTTTACACGAGCGCTGCTCCACAGCTACAGCCCAGCTGGGGAAAAAAAAAATAAAAAAATCGCATGAACAAGAAGCAGTCCAGTTTATGTGCCTGCTCAGATGGCCTGGGCGCGGCATGTATACACCGAGCCCAGGAAACCATGCCTCCCCCTTCCCGACCCCTCGCCACTAGTATGTTAACCCCCCCCCCCCCACACACACACACACACCCCTGCCCCTCGCTGAAAGCTGGCAAGGGGCGAAGAGGGGGAAGGAGTTTATTAGGGCCTCTGCTAAATTCCCTCCCACCTCCATTTTTTGGCAGCTCCCATAGAAGTCTATGGGACCGACCGCTGTATTCCGACCGCAATAAAGTTTCAGAACTACCTTTTCTGGCCGGCTTAAAAACCGCCCAGTATGCGCTCTCTTTTTGGTCCAGCCCTTTTTACGAACCGGAAAATTGGCCATCTGAACTGATGCATTGGAATCTAATGCCTCAGATGGTTGCATATATCAGCCGGCCGTGAAAATGCGGCCGATATACACTCGTGTGAATAAGCCCTAAGGACACAATGATTTTGGGGGGATTTTCATCTTCACTTTTCAAACGCCAAAACGTTTTTCTTTTTCCATCGTCACGGCGGTAGGAGGGCTTGTTTTTTGCGTGGCAAATTGTAGTTTTCATTAGTTTAGATGGAAGAACACATCAATACCGCCATTGTATTTTTTTTCTTTTACAAAGTTAATTATGCAGTATAAATGACACAATACAGTTTTTTCTGCGGGTCGGTACGATAACAAAATTCTTATTTAATTTTTTAGGTTTTTCCTCTTTTCCGCAATAGAACCCCTTGGTATTAGTTTATCTTGACGCCACCAGGAAGTCCTGCTGGAGTCAAGATTGATAGGGGGGTGATGCCCCCTGTACGTTATTGGCTGGACAGCTGGCTTACCTGCAGGTCCCGGCAGCCCACTTACGTCAAGCAGCTGCGGGCTGGCCAGAATGCAGCACTCCGCTCTGTGTTGAAGAGCAGAGTGAGGTTGGCATCACTGAGGCCACACTGCCATGAAGTGGCTTTAGCAGGAGCGTCGCAGAAGCTGCTCCTCCTACGGTCACAGATGTCCTAAAGATTCCGGTCTACAGCAGAGGGACACAGCGTCGGGGGTGCAGGAAGTAAGACACGCTGTCGACACACAGCAGGAGTGCAGCGGGGAGCCGGCAGCAGCGTGCTGCACTCCCTGACATGCGTCCTCCGGAGGCTGCAGGAGGAGAGCAGGGAGCCTACAGGGACTGCGCACATTCCGTTAGTGGCTGCTGCCACATACAGCAGGAGGAGAACAGCAGGAAGGCCACAGCGCCGGGCCCGGAGGACAGGTGGTAAGCTGCAAACAGCTGGTGATTCGCATTGCACATACAATGCCTCACAGAAATAACGTTTAGCACCTTGCAGGACCTTAAACTATTGACCCTATCAGGAGCTGGGGGTGTGAGAGGGGCGTTCCTCCTGTTTAACCCCTAGCTTCCAGTGGCGTCAAGATACACTAATACCAAACCCTTTTTTTGGAAATAATTTTTTGTTTTGCAGTATTCAATGTTCTATAACTTTTTATTTTTCCGTGGATGCAGCTCTGTGAGGGCTTGTTTTTTGCGTGGCAGGCTATAGTTTTTATGGGTACCATTTTGGGGTACATAATCGTGCAAAAAAAGGGAAAAAATCTTCCATGGTCGTGTGGATAAGATCGATATGAATCTGATTTATGAGCTTGAAAAAGGCTTTTTAGTCAAAACGCGTTGCTCATTGTTTCTAATAAAAAGTTTGTGATGTATACGGACATCTAGAAGATTGAGATTCATATCGATCTTATCCACACGAGCGCGGAAGATGTTATCCCTTTTTTTGCACGGTCATTTTTTCTTCAAGCACCTTTTTGGAACGCTTGGTTTTCCCGCGTCTCTCCTTGCCTAAGGATTGTGGCTTAAAGACCTTTCTACACACTGACCAGGACAACAGGTGCCGGTGGGTTTCCCTATCCAGGGTTATCCCACCGCGCACCAGGTGAGTTGTTACCTATCATTTTATCCAAACGGCACATGAATCAGTTTAATATACTTGGCGCACTCCTGACGCATATTATTATCTTCTTTATTTTGGGGTAGATATGGCTTTTTTGATCACTTTTCTTGCATTTTTTGGGAGGCAAAATGAAAAAAATAAGCATTTTTCCTCAGTTTTTTAGGATTTCTCTTACGGTTTTTACCGTGCAGAATAAAAAGTGTGTTCCATTTGTTGTGCAGGTTGTTATGGATACGATGATACCAAATATGTGGGATTTTAATATGTAACTTTTTTTTATACCAATAGGGAAAAACACAAAAAAGGTATTTACCTTTATTTTTCTTTTACACTTTTTATATCTCTGTATGAGACTTGTACCATAACACCGATGATCGCTATGATACAGCATTGCTACACTTCTGTCCTGCAATGCCTTTTTGCTTGTAATAGGGATCATAGGCAAAGGCAAAGCAGGACGGCTGTATCTGGCATCCTGTTGACATGGCAATCCGTCGTCTATCTGCAATTACATTGATTGCGGCATATAAGGGTTAAACAGAGAATGCACCCCTGCTGTTACTATTGGTGACAGCTGACTCCCGCTGCCGGATGGCATGAGATCTCTTCTGATTTTGCGCTATCCTCAGGGCATAGGTGTACATCCTGTTGCGTTAAGTACCCAGCAGCCAGGACGTACAGTTACGCCCTGTGGTGTTAAAGGGGTATTCCCCTCTCAAATGTTTTATGGCTACCACAGTTCCTCTGGGACCCGCACCCATTTCCTATCCTGGACCCTGGACTCGGTGGTCGGGGGTTCAAGAGGACTGAAGGAGCCTTGTCACGGTGGCTCTACTGTCTCCCACCCAGAGGGTAACCGGAAAACAAGTCCCAGGGGCCGAGGGCAGGATATTAATTTGGGAGTGTAGCTTACTTAGTTCTGTAGTTGTCACGGGTGACGCCACTGTTCATTCCTCCGCAGTGAAGCTGCAGATGCAATAAAGTCCACACACACAGGTGGTAGTGAAAACACCCCATTGCTGGGAACGGTCGACAACGGGAAATAACTTGCATGAAGCGCAGTGGATGAAAACAGTTGCAGGAAAAACACACCAGTGCAGGCAGTATAAAATGAGGAGGACAGGGAGGCCGACACAGCACGATACCTGCCCACAGTCTTGGTTATCTGTGTAGCCCCGCTCCTGGAAAACATGACTCCTTAAGAGGACAGAAACTCTCTACCGGTCCCTCACACGACTTGAACTCTGCACGGCTAGCTTTTCATTCACGCACACGTTAGGGTAGGGTTCATAGAAAAAGCATCTAGGCCACCACTCTCTCTCCTCCATCTTCACCACATGCAGGTTGAAGGTACTTGCATGTGGGCAGGCTACTCGGTACAGCTCCAAAAAGCCAAAATTCACGCGCTATCAAGCTCAATCAGAAGGACAAGAAAAAGACCAACAACTCCCAATCATGCACCTTGCAACCACATTTATAGAACAAGGTCACATGACTCTCAGAAGTTACATTTCCAGACAGTAAGCCATTTAGTGCTGCAGCTAGGCAATACACTTCATATTCACACAACATAATGTCCTAATCGATGTGGCGTGTGTGTTGGTATAGTGTAACATATATATGCGAGTCGCCCCAACTTTATCTCAGAAGTGCGAGTGACGTCACCGCTGGCTCATTGGCTCTCGTGAGGCCTGTTTAGTCAGGCAGATACATTGTTGGCTTGTTTAAATGAGCATCGCTCAATCTTCCACGTTCGCTGAATAGGTGACACACGGAGAAAGATAGGGCAAGGACATAGGACTGTCGTACGAGAAACATGCCCGTGAAAATAAAAATAAAATTAATGTCTTCGCTTCGCTTTCACACCTACAAACCCTTCCGCAATGACAGTGGTGTGTTTATGGCATTAGATAGTGTCCGCTGGATTCAGGGGGCAACCATGTAATACATACCGTGTTTCCCTGAAAATAAGGCACCCCCTGAAAATAAGACACCCCCTGAAATTTGCAGAAGTCACAAATATAAGGCACCACCCGATAGTAAGACATAGTAAAGTGTGCAGGCAAGTCAAGAGGCCTGTCCCCTGCTGCCATCCCCGTTGTCTCCTACCTCCAGATGTATAGGTAGATCTGCAGACAGTCAACTGTTATCCTGTCCTTGCTGTGCTGTAAGAGTGTGCTGCTGTGAGCTCCCCTTGCTGGCTGAAAAAGTCCATACTGTACGTTCTGTTCCTGCTGTACATGTCTGCTGGGATGAGCTCCCCCTGGTGGCCAGAAGCTGCAATACCATCCCTGCTTACAAGTGGTACAGGAACTTCTGTCTGCAGACAGGTACGTTACTTTACAGCCCTTATTTTTTTATGGCTCTGTGTGTGAGTCAGGCAACCTGTGTGATTCTTAAGGCTGGGTTCTCACAGAGCGTATTTCCAGCGGAAATCTCGCAGTTTGGCCACAGCGATAAACAGCGAGATTTCCACTGGGAAAGCGCTGCTTCAAAACCCACGGCACTCAGCCGCTTGTTTTTAAGCGACCTGGCTGCACGCTTTTCCGTTTCTGTGGCCGGTGAATCCGCACCACAACACCGGCTTCTCCCAGCTTTGCCGTGACAGATTTGCTGTCCCATGTGGACGAGATTTCTGAGAAATTTCGTCCACAAAGCTGGCCAATTGAGGAATTAGTGGCCACAGACGGATTTGCCACAGTGAAATAAGACATCCCCTGAAAATAAGACGTAGCGCATATTTGGGAGCAAAAATTAATATGACGCGTCTTATTTTCGGGGAAACAGGGTAGTATTTATTCATGTAGGGCGTGGGAGTCATACCCGTCCTCAGCAAGGGGCACCTCAGCATTAGGGCTTCTTCACACAACCGTATTTACGCAGGTTTTTGCACATCTATCTATCAAATAAAGGTGAAAGCCCTCACTGACTGACTGGCCACTAATTCTCTAACTTCCCGGTGTCGTACAAGCATGAAATTTGGGATGATTCTTCTTTAGGTCCTAAATAGGAAAAGTGTTACGTCTGCACAGGACGCGCTCGACAACCACTTGCAGATAAACACAGTAAATGCTCACAGTGCAGCGGCCAAACAAACTGACAAATAATAAACGGGAAGTCTTTCCCTAACTACGTAACGAACAAGGGAGAGAGCCCTGCCTACCACGGCAGACTGATCGCGTCGATAGATGCGGGCCTGCACTCGTTCCTGGGACCTAAGTAACCCTACTTGGCCAAACTGATATCGGACAAAACAAAATAAAACCCAGCACTTAGCTTTAGTAGAATAAGCCGCAGCACACTGAGCCGTCCGAAGTAGAGAGCAGTGGGTACCACACAGTCAACGGGAGACACTAGCTCAGATGGAGAACAAATAACAATACACAGCACCTTAGCTCAGTATCAGCCCAGGTAAATACCCAGCTAATTACCCACAGATCTGCCTACATTACGTCACACCTACTGAGCTAGAAGGTGCAGAACCAAATCTAAAACCCGCACGGACTTCGATAATACGGCAGCGATATGAGCACTGCTGCAACAAAAAGTAAAGGGATCACAGCTCGATTATTCAATGCTAAGTGCAAAAGTATTGGCGCCCCTATGTAATGTACAAAATCTAATTCTCCAACTTCCTGATGTCGTACAAACATGAAATTTGGCACAACCATTTTTTGGGTCCTAAATAGGAAAAGTAAAGAGGTCACAAATCGATTATTTAATGCTAAGTGCAAAAGTATTGGCGCTCTGTAAAATGTACCAAATCCAATTCTCTAACTTCCAATCTCGTACAAACATGAAATTTGGCACAATTATTCTTTAGGTCCTAAGTAGGAAAATAAAGTGGTCACAACTCGAATATTCAATGCTAAGTGCAAAAGTATTGGCACCCCTGTGTAATGTACTAAATTGAATTCTCTAACTTCCTGGTGTCGTGCAAACAAGAAATTTGGCAGGAGCATTCTTTAGGTTCTAAATAGGAAAAGTAAAGCAGTTGCAACTCGATTATTCAATGCTAAGTGCAAAACTATTGGCACCCCTTTGTAATGTACCAAATCTAATTTTCTAACTTCCCGATGTCGTACAAACATGAAATTTGGTAGGAGCATTCTTAAGTTCCTAAATAGAAAAAGTAAAGGGGTCAAAACTCGATTATTCAATGTTAAGTGCAAAAGTATTGGCACCCCTATGTAATGTAACTTTTCGGTGTTGTACAAACATTAAATTTGGCAGGACCATTCTTTAGCTCCTAAATAGGAAAAGTAAATGGGTCACAATTTGATTATTCAATGCTAAGTGCAAAAGTATTGGCACCCCTATGAAATATGGCAGGACCATTCTTTAGGTCCTAAATAGGGAAAGTAAAGGGGTCACAATTTGATTACTCGATGCTAAGTGCAAAAGTATTGGCACCCCTATGCAATGTAACTTCCCGATGCCGTACAAACATAACCTTCTTTAGGTCTTAAATAGGAAAGATATAGAGGTCACAACTTGAAAATTCAATGCTAAGTGCAAAAGTATTGGCACCCCTATATAATGTACCTAATCTAATTCTCTAACTTCCCGGTGTTAGACAAACATCAAATCAGGCATGAACATTCTTTAGGTCCTAAATAGGAAAAGTAAAGGGGTCGCAGCTCGATTATACAATGCTAAGTGGAAAAGTATTGGCACCCCTTTGTAATGTACCAAATCTAATTCTCTAACTTCCTGATGTCGTACAAACATGAAATTTGGCACAACCATTCTTTAGGTCCTAAATAGGAAAAGTAAAGGTGTCACAACTTGATTATTCAATACTAATTGCAAAAGTAAGTGCACCCCTATGTAATGTAACTTTTGAAAGCCCCCAGGGCAGCCATGCATTTCTGTCTACTAGGACAGGACTTTGACTTGTCTCAATAGAATGCTAGCAGAAATACCATATATTGCAATACTGAAGTATTGCAGTATATGGTATAAGCGATCACAAGTTCAAGTTCCCTATCGGGACTAAAAAAAAGAAAAGTAAACACATGAAAAATAAAGTTTTTCATTATTATAAAAAATAAATGGATACTAAAAAAAAACCAAAAAACACAAAAACATATTTGGTACCGCTACGTCCGTAAAAGTCCAATCAATCAAAATAATGGATGATTGACCCCACATGGTGAACATCGCCATAAAAATACACAATGCCAAAACCCTGTATCCAAGATAAAAAGGAAGGAAAAGCGATTAAACAGCCGTATGTCCTCCGACACGGTACCAAGAGACCCCACCGGCCGCCCCGCGAAAACCGAGCCCCCAAACAACTCTATGGTACCGACTCGCGGAGAAAAGCTATTGTGTCATTTTTGCTGCAGCGTGCATGCGGTAAAAGAAAGATGTTGGAATTGCGGTTTTTCCATTTTCTATTCCGCAGGCGCTGTCCGCCCGCTCGGTACGCGGTAGCTCGAGGCAAATAACTGCATTACCTAACGCAGTTCCGATCCCATTAGCATCATTTTAGAATTGCGTAATCAGCGGGAGGAACAGCAACAAGTTCAATCTTCCTGCATATATTTGCGAGCCCATTGCGCTCTATCTTCGCGTATATACCCACAGCCCGTCCGCTATTACGTTGTGTACGGGCTGCGGGTGGAGTGGGCAGGGCCGCCCGTGTGAATACATGCGCAGTACAATCTGACCGCCATACGCAGGGTCACGGCCGGGTGCGCAGCTGCTCACGGCGGAGGGATGTAATTTATTACGATTACGCCAATGCGGCTTCACAACCTCGGGATGCAGGCGAGAAGGTTTCCATTCATCAACAGCCAGCAGAGATACAAACATACAGAGGAATGTAAACACTGCGGGGAGATTTATTTAGACCGGCGGTCCGTACGGCGTCGTTATCGGATTGGATATATGAACACCCTTCATATATTAGTCGCCCCTCGGCTCCTCCTTGCGCCCACACCCTTACTTGGGCGCTGGCGAAGATTTCTGGTATAATTTACGACTGCTTCTGGTGTAAATTATATATAGACGAGTCGGTGCAGGCGGACGGCCCTCCGGACAACTATGTACACATAACCAATGAAACAGTATCAAAAAACTTTGGCGCAAACTCAAACTTTACACAAAAAAAGGCTTTGTAAATCTCCCTCGCGATATATTAGGCAGCGGCAGACTATTCGCCGTTCGTGTAACCGCGTCCTGTCACATGACTGCGGGGAGTACAGCGACGATTTGGGGGCGCAGTGTTCTCTGCTTTCATCATGTAAGTGAATCTGGCGGCGGTGCGACAGGTCAGCGGGTCGGGCGGTCTTGCAGCTATTTGACGCAGTAATTTGCGTCTTCGTGGCTCGTGACGGTGGCGGCGCAGCAATCTTTGGTCATGTGACTTCCGTTGCGCCAAATAATGCAGCGCTGAGACAAACAATGTGTGATATATCAAGGGGACGGCGCTCCTGCCCTTTGTCATCACTTGGCATAAGATGCCCAATATGTCACTATGGGGGACACAACTGGCAGGAGAGGAGGCAGTGACAGGCCACGAGGCTGGGAGCGCCATGATGGTTACGGTAATGTTCAGCACATGGACCCCTGAACGAACCGGAGCTGCACGGCAGTCAATAAAGACTATAGACCCTCCCCTACTGAGGCCCAGAGGACCGGAGGCGTTGTCATAGTTACCTTCACTCCGGCGCCGCGGCCTTTTACGCCAAAGCAAGAAAATCTACGGAAAGTAACAAGTAACAAGTCACAAGCTCCGCCCCTTTCATGAACGCAACCTGGAAGCTGTCACGCTAGGCCTTCTGGGAAATGTAGTCTTGGGGCGGGCTTTTTAGTAAGGTCATGTGACGGGAGCTCGCTCGTGTGGTTACCATGGAGATAATTACGTTGTGTTTTTTTTAGCAGATCATACTGATGATATCTAATGTAGAGGCGGGAAAGCTGAGACTTGTAGTTCCACTTCACTTATTACTGCGATATTAGTGCTTTTCCTTCTGATTTTTCACATTTCTGTTTGTCAGATATTGCACAATGTTTCATGGAAAGCCTCTACTGCCCTCCTAATAAAGACAGGCCTGGTTGTGGGGCGTACAACTATCATGAACATTCCTCATAATAATGTCGTGGTTGATGTGGAGTTTGTGTGTGCAGATATATATATATATATATATATATATATATACACACACACATATATATATATATATATATATATATATATATATACACACATACAAACATATAAGCTCGTCGCCAATGACTTTTTCTCTCATAAGAAAGCACGGAGGTTGCGGTAACGACTGAACGAGCGCTGATTATACCGAACGATGGTTTTTATGCCTGCAGAAAATAAAAGACAAACGTAAAGCGAGCGATTCTCGTTCTGCATTCGGGCGCTGGCCGCGTTCGCACCTAATGATTATCGTTCACTTTTTCTTAAGTAATAATCGTTACATCTAGAGGCGCCCCTGGGGCTTCTTCAGATGAGCGCATGCGCAAATACGCTCGCTGCTAGGGAACGTATTTGTACATGAAGTAATCAAAAGTCTTTTCTACTATTCAAACTTTTTGCTATCGCGTGCGAACAGGAACAGAAAAGACGAAAATTTCTTGTCCAAATGAAAACTACGTGTGAGAAAGATCGGGCAAGGACGTAGGAATGTCGCACGAGAAACACGCCCGTAAAACGAAACCATTAAAACTAACGTCTTCGCTTCGCTTTCACACCTGCAAAACCTTCCGCAATCACAGTTGTCTGTTTACGCCATTAGATAGTGTGAGGGTTATGAACATGAAAACTTATATATGTATACATTTCATCCATCTGTAATATACGTTTCCGGAGGCTGTAGGCCTAAATTGTACACTCTATTCTGTGTCCTATGAAAAGGTCTGCTAAATGCTTGTACATTTAGCCTAGTACTTAATTACATTATGTAGAGGTGTAATCTTAAGTGTCCATCATGTCTCCAAAGATCTTGATTATCTCGTTACACTGATCAAAAGGTTGTATGGAATGCTTTGTACTGCTGTCTAGGTAGGGCATGCAATTAGAATGTAGAGTGTGATGATAATCAGGGTACCAGACACGATGTCTACAAACAAACAAATAAAGCATTGTTTATAGAGAAGACAAAATCACTTACCAGAAAAACAGGTCGACCTCTGTAAAGCAGTTCAACCTCTGATACGCCTACTATTTTTTGTATAAGAATAAGTCAATGTACGAAATAAACGCAGATTGCTCTAAGACACGACCGTGATGCCTGTGTCTATTGCTTTCTCATGGTGGCTGCCATAACCACCTCTGATTTGGAGCCCCACAGCATATTAACGTAACATGGATTTTATCCCTAACAAAATTGGCGCCCGAACGCGGGGCTTGATGGAACAAGAGGACCACCTACACCTCGAACCCCCCCGGACCCAGATGGGATAAGGAGCCACTCGGAACCACGGATTGACAAAAACTGCGCAGTAAGGTAAGGTTTTATCTTGCCACAATCTATCCGTGCTTCCTGGCTGCTCCTTTCCTGTCCGAGGGGTAAGAAGTGCATGCCTCTTATAAATCTTCAAGCTTTTTAAGAATTCATATGGTGGGCTGAATATGCTGTGCGGGTGTTTAACTGTTATTGTCTTTATTTGTTACTTTGCATGGTCAGTGTACAGAATATGCAGGGTGAGGAAGTACAGAATATGAAACCCGCTTGCCGATCTCTGAAAGGCATGGTATAAATTGTACCAGGGAAGCCTAAAATTTTCAGGGGATAAAATCCCTGATGGGATCCTCTTATAGGTATAAGAGAAGTAGTTGAGACGGGGGGAAATAAGCAGGGTTGGGAAGTACCGACACTTTTAGACAAGTGAGGAAGTACTGACACTTAAAAAAGTACTGACACTTTAGTAACTGACATGCAAATGTTTTTGTCTTTATGTGTGTGTATAAATGGAAGGACCTGTATGAGAGTTAGACTGTGTTATATGGTGTATACTGTCCGGTAACCAGAAACGAAATGAAGCAAAAATGACCAAATGCTGAGCCAGACCACAGGGGGTGGAGCTAGGTGATGTAAGGAGATGGGAGGGAAGAACAATAGGAACAGGTCTTGCTCCACCCTACACACAGTCCAGCCTAGGTGAGAAGTGTGTCTCCATTTTAAGTGGATGTTGGTGTATATATATGTATATTGTGGTAATGTATAGAGTGAAGGTCACTCTTAGACTCCATGTTAAGTCTCCCACTTGAACAAATGGAGTGACCAAAGGAGGGGCATCTAATTATCTAATTTTATTCCTGAGACTAGTTGTGTGAGATAATAGCCCAGGATTACCACAGTGTATATATGTATATACAGATTCGTGGAATATGTGGAATTCAAAAATATTGGGTTGTGTTAATTTGAATATTATTGAATTAAGATATTAATATGAGATAATTGTGTACTTGAAACACCTGATAAGTACTTTAGTCAAATTAATAACAAAAGTTCTATTTAAAGTGTAATTCATCTTCAATGAACAACAGTATTTTATTTGAAGAGTGTATAAAGAAATTAATAATAAAAATAATAAGCCTCTTGGTGTATATAAACCGCCAGCCATTGGCCATAGTGCTGGTAAAGAGGATAAGGTATGGAAGACTGCATAAGAAAATAGTGAAACAAACAATTGTTTTATGTGTGTGAAAGAATAAAAACAATAAGCCTCTTGGTGTACATAAACCGCCAGCCATTGTCCATACTGCTGGTAAAGAGGATAAGGTGTGAATATTGGTCCCCATCCCACTTATTAGGGTCCCAATCAACTACAGTATGAACCTTTTATAGTGTCTAACTCTCTATAAAGCGTAATTTGAACTAAGTCTTACTCCTTCCAGTAATACATAAATGGCGCTGTGAACCGGATTACGCAGAGAGTAAT
The DNA here is from genome assembly GCF_035609145.1 of Eleutherodactylus coqui. NCBI lineage: Eukaryota > Metazoa > Chordata > Amphibia > Anura > Eleutherodactylidae > Eleutherodactylus > Eleutherodactylus coqui. Next base: position 128,894,398 of record NC_089847.1, on the reverse strand, counting down.
ACACTAGTTTGTTTTAAAGGAAAATTTTGATAAACTGATAGTTGAAGAATTTCTTGTGATAATCTGGCATAGTGTGAAAATGTCGCTGTTTAAGAAAATTTGCAATAGTATGAAAATGTCGGTAGCTAAGAACAAAGAAGTATCCGATGAATTGTTAATTATGCCAGGGTGGAATAAAGCCCCCTATAATATATTGGCCGCTGAGTGGTCACAGTGTGGTGAATACCAGTATGTGAGTAGAAATGGGCATAAGTTGTATTGTGTTTGTCATTGGGTAGCCTATTCTGAACGAATTGTGTAAAAACCGCGGTACTAAGAGTTTTTCTTATCTATACATAATTCGCTCATTATTGGAAGTCTGGTGTACAGTAAATACAATCCCAATTTCTACTTCACATATTATCAGTCCGTATAGGAATGAATAAAACCCCCCTTAGTGAGTGTGAATTTACAGTTTAGAAGATGGTCACAGGCAGTGGAACCTGTTATACAGCTTTGCTATCTGTCTGGACAAGTTTCTGTGTTCTATAGAAGATAAGATAAATTTCAAAGGGTGGGGAGTACTGGGCTTTAGAAGACCTACTTGTCTTTGCAAAGAAATCTGAATTAAGAATTGGTTATATTTGGCTATACAGGAAGTATGTTGTATTACATATATATATATATATATACTGTTCAGTAGCTGAAAATGAAATGAGAAAAGAATTCAAAGATGTTCTCTCATTGTCGGGTTAGTTCCCTCTTCCATCTTCACCCCCTCCTTCATCTCAATTCCAACCGTCTCCTCCCCACCCTATGCCAAGTCATCCACTCCAAGGTCAAACATTGGACTGGAGGGATGGACCTGCTGGCATTGTGGACAACAGAACCCGGATTGGAGAGAGAGCTGCCCTGCTTGCGGAGCTCCTCGGTGCAAACCGGTTATGCCTATACTCACTAGATCCAAGGCTAGTGAGTGGAAGCATGAGAAGGAGGACAAGGAGGAGATGCAGGGAGCGGAGGGTGATATAGAAGTATATGTAAAACAGGGAAGGCAGTGGGAACGATAATCTAAAATTATGTGAAAAACTATTGTGGCACAGATTAGGGATAAAATTAAACATAGAGAATTGAGAAGCGGTAAAATATTTTTAATTTGTCTGAAACATTGGGGAAAAAGAAAAAAAAAAAAAAATTTGAGAGAATCCTCCTTGTCTCTTTCTAATATCACACAAAGAGAAGGAAGAAAGTGTAAAACAATTCTATGCCCGCCTTCAACAACATTAGTCAGATCTGGGGTATAGGGGCATAGAAAAGATGGGCAAACATGTACTTAGTATGGCCTTTGTAGAAGGTCTATTGGAATCCCTAAGGTCATAGATAATAAACCAGAGTGGAGACAGTCTGAATCTCCGGCCCTTTTTCAGACAAAAGGGCATTTATGTAACTGTCCTGCAGGCTTGGACTCCGCCTGAGGGGACTGTGCTGTTACAATATGTTAATGACTTTCCAGCTTTGTGTTGAGGATCTGAAACATGTCAATCTGCATCTATTTCTCTTCTAAAAAAAAAAATTTTTTTAGCAGAAAATGGCTGCAAGGCTTAAAAAGGAAAAATTACAGCTTTGTAAACAAAAGGTTGTTGTCTAGCTCAAGAAGGCAGACATCTCACAGAACGACGCAGGGCTGCAGTTCAAGCCATTTCTGTATCTTCTTCTGCTGCCAAAGCTTCGCACCTTTTTGGGACTTGTCTCATACTGCCGTCCCTGGCCTTTCATGCGACAGCAGTATTGACGCAAAAACATGGAGGACGTCCACGGTCACTTGGGTATTACTCCATGAGATTGGATCCGGTAGCCCGAGGAGCCCCCTCCTGTGTCTGTGCGGTGGCAGCAGTACAAGCAATGGTTGACAAATCTTCTGAGTTGGTCCTGGACTACCCCCTAGTGGTTCTCACCCCTCATGACATCCAGAGTATACTCACTCAAGTACAACCTAAACACCTGTCTCTAGCTCGTCAAATAAGGTTGCAATGTGCTTTGCTCATGCCCCCCCCCTTTAATATTTCTTTTCAATGGTGAACCCGGCTACTCTTCTTCCAATCGAGTATCCTGTTTCAAATGGGGGAGGGGGAGGCATAGGTGATCAAATGGGGGAGGGGGAGGCATAGGTGATCAAATGGGGGAGGGGGAGGCATAGGTGATCTATGTACTACAGATCAGCTATTTTTAAAAAATTTTTGCAAATAAGAACGTGATCTATTTGGAATAGAATATCAGCATGATTGTCTAGCATTGATGCAACAAGAAAAGTTTAAGTTTTAAAGAGTTATTGAAACCCCTTGTTAATACATATTTTGAGTTGTATTTTATAGATGGTACCAGGGTGATTGACGACTCCACACCAGATATGCAGTGTTCACACAACAAGATCTCTAAAAGCAGAATGCCTCCGCATGTCTCAGTACAAGAAGCGGAACTGAAGGCCCTCACTGAGGCGTGTAGAGTGACAGAAGGTAACCATTTACACTGACTCCTGGTATGTATTCGGCATAGATCATGGTTACGGCCCAACATGGAAGGCCAGACACTTTTAAACTTCTGTAGGACAACCCATTGAGAATGGTGTAGCAGTACAGAACCTTATGAAAGCCCTACTCCTACCAGACAAAGTAGCAATCCTGAAGGTGAAAGCTCATACTAAAGCCAACAGTGCAGAAGCAAAAGGCAACGCCCTAGCAGACTTCAGCGCAGACAGCGGCCCTCAAGCCGTGGAAGAAAGAAGAAAAGAAGATACTGACCGCACAAGTCAGAGACTATGATTTGGACTTTGATAAAAATTTGAACATTGATGTACTAAAGACATTACAGTCACAAGCCAGCAAAGAAGAAAAAGATAAATGGACTAATATGAGAGCAGTAGAACAGGGTGGCGTATGGCAAACAGTCAGTAACTTGCCTACCACGATCCCTGTACCCCATGATGGCCCAGCTGATCCATGGAAAGACTCACCTATCGAAGGCAGCTATGTTACCTACGCTTGAGAGAGAAAGGGTTGCCCCCTGGGTTCTTTGTAGCTGCTACATCATTTGTCCAGTTTTGCATGAGCTATGCCGTAAGCAACAGGGTAGAAGTAAATTGACCACAAAGGCACTTGCCAGGACCACTCTACCCATTTCAGGGATTGCAAATTGACAACATTCAGCTCCCACGTGTTGGGAAGTATGAATATGTGCTTGTTGTTGATGTTTTTCAGGTTGGAGGCGTACTCTGTTACAAAAGTAAATGAGCAGGTAACCGAAAAGAAGCTCATGAATAAGGTAATCTGCAGATACGGGGTACCAGAGGTAATCGAGTCAGATAGAGGTACACATTTCACAGGTGAAATAATGCAACACTTCATGTCTGCCCTGGGTAACTTCCAGGCATTTGACACCCCTTATCATCCACAAAGAGCCAGAAAACCATATTGCATTATAATATTTCTCTTCAGGCAATGAAACCCTGCACCAGAAGAAAACGAAAATGGTATGATACCCTATTAGGGGGAATTGGTACAGGTGTAGGGGTTCTGAACTCTATAGATTTAGAGGTGATGAAGAATAAAATGGCTGGGGTGGGACAGGATGTTTCTAAATTGATAAATGTTCAGGCACAATGCATGCCTTCCTTGTTCCTCCCCCGATGTCTTGCATTAGGATATGATAAGGATGTATTAACGCTTTTTAATCTGGTTTTGCGGTTTAAAAGGATTTGTTTGTAAATATGAGTAAATTCATGAACTATACACAATGTAGCCTGCAATATGTATATATGATTCACGAGAGGGATAAAGCGGTCAGATGTGATGACAAATAATGAAAAATTGTGGAGAAATATTCTCAATAATGTAATTCCAGTAGCATCCTGGATACGGCCCGGGGCTGATGGTGTAGAATGCTCTGATGAGTATAGCACTGGGGAAATGATTTTATGATGTAAAGGACACAAGCCTGATGTGTAAGTCTGTAGTACTACCTGTGGTGTTTGGACCGCCTCTATATGCTTTACAATATTGGTTGCCCAAGTTCACAGGTATGATGATTTATAGTGAAAGTAAAACCCATGGTATAGAGAACTGTGAAGAAACACTGGATGGCCTAGCATGCGGACGGAGTACAGCCGCATATGAGCCATGTTTCCAGCAGCCTTCAATCAGCATATGTGATTGGACGGTGTTACCTGCTTCTTCTATATGCTGATAGAAGTTGGCCCCCAATATATATTCTTTGTTGCCAACCGAACTGGAACCACCAGTATGTATAATCTCATCACTCCATTGTCTGGATGTATACAGAACATATCGGTGATACATTGGTTTACAGAAACTTACACATTTTTGCCAGATGCTGAAGCAACATTAAGGTACTACTGGCACCCAGATGCTATCGCTATGTCAACTCTGACAGTATCCTTGGGTAGAATTGTAAGACTAATGATAGATACGGAATACCTTTAAAAGCATTTGGATGTTACTAACCTCTCCCTTATGGAATTAGAAAAATGTATGGGTAGGAGATAAGCTAGTCAGCCTAGGTACTAAGATCCAGGGACACAGAGTATAACTGGTATGATATTTTTACTGAATGGTCACCTATTGCAGGAAAGATGATGGATTTTATGTTTCACCCTTTACTAATACTGTTTCTTTTGTTCATTCTTTTGAGTGTTTGCAATTTATGGACATTCTGTGGGATACGGAGACAAGCAAATTATCTGGAATCGCTCCCTCTACGATATCGTTAAAACAGTCATACGTAAAAGAGCAACAACAGTGGGGATCCGGCGAAGAGGATAGAAAGACCGGCGAGGGTGGCTTAGCACCCTTGATAGCACCACTACAAAGGCTCTTTTCAAGATGGACTGTTTCAAAATGGGGGACTGTGAGGGTTATGAACATGAAAACTTATATATGTATACATTTCATCCATCTGTAATATACGTTTCCGGAGGCTGTAGGCCTAAAATTGTACACTCTATTCTGTGTCCTATGAAAAGGTCTGCTAAATGCTTGTACATTTAGCCTAGTACTTAATTACATTATGTAGAGGTGTAATCTTAAGTGTCCATCATGTCTCCAAAGATCTTGATTATCTCGTTACACTGATCAAAAGGTTGTATGGAATGCTTTGTACTGCTGTCTAGGTAGGGCATGCAATTAGAATGTAGAGTGTGATGATAATCAGGGTACCAGACACGATGTCTACAAACAAACAAATAAAGCATTGTTTATAGAGAAGACAAAATCACTTACCAGAAAAACAGGTCGACCTCTGTAAAGCAGTTCAACCTCTGATACGCCTACTATTTTTTGTATAAGAATAAGTCAATGTACGAAATAAACGCAGATTGCTCTAAGACACGACCGTGATGCCTGTGTCTATTGCTTTCTCATGGTGGCTGCCATAACCACCTCTGATTTGGAGCCCCACAGCATATTAACGTAACATGGATTTTATCCCTAACAATAGTGTCCGCTAGATTCAGGGGGCAACCGTGTAATACATGGTATTTATATCTGTAGGGCGTGGGAGTCACACCGCTCCTCACCAAGGGGCACCTCAGCATTGGGGCTTCTGTATTTACGCACATAAAATATAAGTGCAGACACAGAGACTGGAACCCATTATATTCCAGTGGGTTCATTTACACGGGCGAGTTTAAAGCGCTCAGAAAACAATGGGACACGCTCTATCATTCTGCGTTTTGTGCAGCAAAGGCCCCCATAGGAGTCTATGGGAGGTGCACAAATACGCGAAGGGAGGTGTGAAATATTGCGCAAAACAGCAGGGAAAAGAACACATCTGGACCTCATTTGGTTAAATCGACTTTTAATTCACGGAAAGGTGTGTGAACTGGCCCCCGCGTGCGCAAAAAGTACTGTACAATGTGCAGATACTCACCAAAACAAGCCCGTTTATGTGCACATCGCTGCGGTGATTATTGTACTTTTACCTGGATAGACCCCTCTGGGACCCCTCCTTTGTGAGGATAAGGGGCTTACATGTATTATTATGTGGACTCTTACCCTTGATGGGTTCTGGACAAGTGGGGGTCCCTGATCTATCATTTTGTCGTATTTAAGGGGCCCAGTTTTAATTTTTGTATTATCATACGATCTGGGTGTGTTGGTGTAATCCGCTATAATTTAGGACAAAGGGCGATGGATCCAACCTCAGGGTCTCCATCTCTTCCCTATAATGTTGTCGTCTGTTTTGTTTCTTGAAGCTCAATACAGTCAGTGATAGTTTCTTAAATCCCTATTGATTCTTCTGTCTCAGTGATAAGGCCAATGGGACATTGAGGAGCAGAGGGCACATGGGATCTGGGCATTAAATGGTTAATATAGTTGCTCCCCCCCCCTCTATTAGGGCTACATCCACACGGGCGAGCGTGATATCTCACCAAGGAACTTAGACTGATGTCACGTTTGCCAATGTGCGATTTTCATGACGATGCAAAGTGTGTTTTTGATTTAAGAAATCATATCGCTTGTGTAAGGTTGCGATCCTTACACGCATGTTTCACATGTGTGATATGATCGCAGGTGTTTCCCATTCACTCCAATGGGAAAGCCCACATCGCACGGCATGAAAACAATGGGCGAGGCATTCCAAGGCCAATACCAGTATGTCCAACTTTACTTGTCACTGCACTTCCCCCCGCAGTCAGTAGGAGACTGAATGGAGGATCGGTCATGCGAGCGCACTAGCGCTCCATTTCAATGGGACTGCGGTAAAGAGTATCTGATGTCATCAGGGCCAAAGGAGCCCTAATGGGGACATAAACTATATTGTAAAACTTTTATTGATTTGCTTATGATAGCAGGGAGAGAAAACACATTAATACTGCCATTGTTTGGGGTTTTTTTTCTTACAGCGTTAATTATGCAGTATAAATGACACAATCTTTTTTCTGTGGGTCAGTACGTCTGCAGTGACACCAAAATTCTCTTTTTCTTCAGGTTTTTCCACAATAAAAACCTCTTATTTGGAAATAATTTTTTTTTCTAAATCGCTGCATTTCAAGTTCTATAACTTTTTTATTTTTCCATGAATGGAGCTTGTTTTTTGCGTGACGAGCTGAAGTTTTTATGGGTACCATTTTGTAGTACATATGGCTTTTTTGATCGCTTTTTTTTGCGTTTTTTTGGGGAGGTAAAATGAGAAGAAGAAAAAAGTATTTTGCCTCAGTTTAAGTTTTTTTTTAATGTTTTTTGTCATGCAGGATATAAATTGTGTTCAATTTGTTGTGTAGTAGACATGATGATTAGTTAGCGTAAAATGTCTATTGATTTGTATAAACTAGATGTATTACGCAGCTGTAGTGATTTAACTCTGTAGAGGCTAATGGCCACGCAATCTCATTATGGTAATTGCTGTACAATGGCATGGTGAAAGATGTGTGCTATAACGTTAGCCTAATGTAAAGCTCCTCTGTAGCCTCTAAGAGTTAAAGTCACATTGCTATACTGAAGAACTGTATCCACTTTGGGCGTTTTCCCAACCCTCCCCCACCCTCATCTTCTGAGACAAAGAAGCTACTTTTGCCTGACCACTTGTTGAGGAGACAAAGACTGACTCATACACTGCACTTGAGAGGGGTGTTGGGAGAGATGTGGGATTCTATATGGCCCAACGAATGAAAACCTATATATGTTATCGATGCAATATGTTATACGCCCATAAAGGGCAGGTATTATGTGTGTTAATAAAGTGAGGGCCTGAGCAATGTACCACCCAGACCCAGTTTAGACCCAAGACCTATAACTTGTGTCTGACTGGTTATTACAAGCCGTGCACATGCCATACTACACAATTAGGAAGCTACAGAATACCCTGAACCTGCTGGAGAAAATACCATCCAGTTCAGTTGTACGTGTTGTTATGGATATGACGATACCAAATATGTGGGATTTTAATTTAAAATGTTTTTTTTATACTAATAGAGGAAAAAGCACAAAAAGGTTTTTTTTTTTTACACTTTTTAGGTCCCTGTAGGGGGCTTGTATCATAACACCTATGATCGCTATAATAAAGCATTGTAGGACTTTTGTCCAGCAATGCCTTATCGCTTGTAATAGCAAAGCAGGACGCCTGTATCTGGTGTTCTGTTGCCATGACAAGCCATCGGAAAAAAATGATACTCCAATTTTCTACGGTAGACTTTGTGAACGCTCCACCATGAACTGTCAAAGAAAAAAAGCCAAGTGACTCCATAAGACTGTTAGGGATAAAATCCATGTTACGTTAATATGCTGTGGGGCTCCAAATCAGAGGTGGTTATGGCAGCCACCATGAGAAAGCAATAGACACAGGCATCACGGTCGTGTCTTAGAGCAATCTGAGTTTATTTCGTACATTGACTTATTCTTATACAAAAAATAGTAGGCGTATCAGAGGTTGAACTGCTTTACAGAGGTCGACCTGTTTTTCTGGTAAGTGATTTTGTCTTCTCTATAAACAATGCTTTATTTGTTTGTTTGTAGACATCGTGTCTGGTACCCTGATTATCATCACACTCTACATTCTAATTGCATGCCCTACCTAGACAGCAGTACAAAGCATTCCATACAACCTTTTGATCAGTGTAACGAGATAAACAGGATCTTTGGAGACATGATGGACACTTAAGATTACACCTCTACATAATGTAATTAAGTACTAGGCTAAATGTACAAGCATTTAGCAGACCTTTTCATAGGACACAGAATAGAGTGTACAATTTAGGCCTACAGCCTCCGGAAACGTATATTACAGATGGATGAAATGTATACATATATAAGTTTTCATGTTCATAACCCTCACAAGACTGGTGTTAGCAGTTTTTCACATTTCTACATTTTAATTGTCGCACAAACTTTCATGGAACGCCTTTACTGCAGCTCTAATGCAGACGGTCCTAGTTGTGGGTCAATACCTTTTTTTGTGTACAACTATCATGTACGTTCCCCGTAATAACGTCCTAGTTAGAGATGAGTGCGCATACTCGCTAAGGACAATTTCTCATTGTCCTTAGCGAGTATCTCCCCGCTCGGCAGAGAAGGTTCGGCTGCCGGCGCGGGTGACAGGTGAGTTGTGGCAGTCAGCATGGGGGAGCGGGGGGGGGGGGGGGAGAGGGAGAGAGAGATCTCCCCTCCGTTCCTTCCCGCTCTCCCCCGCAGCTCCCCGGCCCCCGCCGAATCTTTGCTCCCGAGCGGGCAGGTACTCGCTAAGGGCAATGCTCGCTCATCTCTAGTCCTAGTCGATGTGGCATTTGTGTGTGTATATATATATATATATATATATATTTTTTTTTTTTACATTTATTTATTACATACACATGCGAGTCACTCCAAACTTTATCTCTCATAAGGAGGCACTGAGGTTGCGGTAACGCTGCGATATGACCACAGTTTGTAACGAGCATCGCTCAGTCTTCCACATTCACCGTATAAGTGACTGAAAAGAACTGAATGAGCGCGGTCGAAACCGAATGATAAGCAAACGAGCCAACGATGGTTTTTATGCCTGCAGAAAATGAACGACAGATGAAAAGCGAACGATTCTCATACTTAATGATTATCGTTCCCTTTCACTTTTTTGAACAATAATCGTTATATCTAGAAGTGCCCTTAGGGCTTCTACAGACGATCGCATGTGCAGCGCCCAATAGGGAGACCCCGGACACCTGACATACGTGGGGAGCTGAGAGGGTAGAGTGCTGACTGGTCACGGTGGCATTTACCATGCGCCTTTCCAGAGGGGCACACGCAGCCAAGGCCAGAGTAGCACTGCTGTCCACCTCGGACATTCTGTAGGATAGGGAATGCCCAGTAAACAGGATAACAAGGGTTTTAGTTGTCACGCGTGACGCCACCATTCCTGCATATGGCAATATGACCCTCGGCGAATAAGAAATGCAGCCACAGAGAGTTCTGTAGTACCGCGGGCCTCTGAGAACGGTGAGAGCCCGGTATTAACTTTACTTGAATAATAAGAAGTGGAACAATACAAGGCAGTTCGATAAAAGACTTCACAGTACAGGTAGAGGAACAGACTTCAGAGATTATGAACTTGCAGCCTTGGAGACGCATGGGTGTGACAAATAAAGGGTGTACAGCTATACGGTGATCCAGACTTCAGACACCTGTGTAGGAAAAACAGAAGAGATAGTACCTCTGCACTGGCCTTGAATAAATACAGATTAGAACTCACACATGCTCTCTCTCTAGGGGCTCACTCTCCTTACATCCAGCTCACAAGCAATATGAGAAATCTCTTGACCAATCATCTTCAACACACAATGGCTGAAGGTGCGCCCATGTGTCTGTTTCCTCTAGCAGCCTTAGAAGATGGATCCTGAACTCCTTTCCCGCTCTCAATCACTTACTTTTATAAACTCTCTCATACCACATGCCATGATACATACTGATACATTTACATGCAGGCCTTGGATTTTTTTAAAGGTTAACCTCTCAAGCGCTGCAGCTGTGCAACACACATACGTGAAATGACAAGACAGCTTTGCACAGTGCATCAACATAAGACAAACATGTATGACATTTATGGAGGGGACCAGGATGATGTACTGGGCCACTACAGTTATCCCCTACTTAAGAACAAGCCGACCCCGGCGCCTCCAAAACAGAGTGTATAAATCTGGAGTCGGGCCATCTTGAGTGTATTACTTCCACCTCCTTGAGAAAACTCTGTGCAGTCGCAAAGTGTGCAAGGCGAAACCTGTAAAGACAACCCCTACCCCTGGTCACCTATGTGTTAGGATAAACCCACTCCCCGTGTACTATGACTAAGAGAAGTGTCATTTCCGTATGTGGCTTTTTATTCATGACAGCGTCTAAGGATTATGACTGGCAAGTACATTTGAAAATTACTACTAGGCTGAACTGAATTCAAGGGCACTAGTATTGCTATGGAGCTTCATACATGACTCTTTGCTCCAAAGGCTAGAAAAATAAGATCAGTGGAATGAATGTCACTGTCTTTTCTGAGGATGAAAGACGCTGCTACCAATACAAAAGTATGAAAGGGTGACTGGCAGGAAAGAACAAGAGACAAGTGGTATGAACGTCACTCTCTGAAAAGCGTCAAAAATCAGCGGAGCAGTCAGCAGCTTAAGTCCATACCGCTGTCCGTGATTGTGAGAAGGTGAAAGGAAGGCCCGGCCCCCTGGGACAGGCTAGAACAGGCTGCAAACAACAAGACATGACTTAGGAGGACACAAGAAACCTCCAGTGATACACCTGTATCATTCACACATTGTACGCTGTTTCAGGCATACGGTGGCATTGTGAAAATTAGCACAAATGAATACACTCTAAGGCCTATATTCCTACGGGCGGATTTCCGTGGCGTTGCCCCGCAGCTATTAGGTTCTATTGAACCTAATAGGGCAATGCTCACGGTGCAGAATTCCACTGTGGAATTCCGCCCCGTGAAACCACCCATAATCACCCACGACATGTTCTATTTGGCGCGGGCGTACGCGCGGATGGCTTTCATTGCAGTCAATGGAAGCTGTCCATCACGCTATCTTCCGCGTGAAAAGGCTTCCCCGCCGACCAACGCCCTCACGGGATGCGGGACGTCGGCCAGCGGATCCGGAGATGGGTATGGGGTCTCTGAGTGCGGGGGGGGAGGGGGTTCTCTTTATGGGCATGACTGGGGTAAACACATTCCGAGTCTCTTTAGTATAGTCTTTTTATGATGCAGTCTATTAGAAAAAGGCACAAGCCTTTGGTCTCCTGACCATCTGTGAGACATAAATTTCCTCAGCAGAGTATGTGGACCAATCTGTGGGGCTTGGTAAGCTGCTCCAAGAGCTAACCCCCTGGGGAGGCAACAGAAGCAGGACAGTCCGGTGAGCTGGAATATGGTTTTCTCCAGCAGGCTTTAGGGTATTCTGTAGCTTCCTAATTGTGTAAAAAAAACCAGTATGCGCACACTGACCAAATTAGACGTAAGTTATCAGTCTCATGTCCAAAATGGCTCTCTGGGCAGGAACGTCCAGACAGCCTCTTTTATTGAAAGACATAACACCTGCCCTTTATGGGCGTTTAACAGATTACATGAGTAACATATATATATTCTTATTTGCTGGGTTATATAGAATTCCCCGCCTCCCCCTCTCCCCACCTCTCTCAAGTAGGAGCCTTTGTCTTAACAACATGTGGTCAAAACTGAAACTGAAAGTATCTCTTTGTTGGAGAAGTTTCTGTGTGGGGGATGGGAAAGGACTGGGGAAACACTCAGTATTGAATACAGGTATACATGTAGTACTAAGACTTTTAACTCTCAGAGGCTGCTTGTGGAACATATATATATAGTAGGCTAACATTATAACACACATCTTTCACCATGCCATTGTCCAGCAATTACTATAATAAAAAATTATGCAGTCATTAGCCTCTAAGAGTTAAAGTCACTACAGCTGCATAATACATCTAGTTTAGTACAAATCAATAGACATTTTACACTGACTAATTATCATGTCTATCACACCGGGTCCTGCACACGCTGTATAACTGTCCTGGGTGGCGTGACGACCGGTTCGAGCTCCTTTAGGACAGGCGGACTGGTGAGTGGAGGGCGCAACTCCCTCCAAAGAAGCAGGTGCTCTGGAGCACTAAAATACACTTGTACCCCAGGATCCTCAAAGTCCCGTACGTAGGGACGCAACCCCGGGGGCATCAAAGTGCGGGCCATCCTATTAGCCCTGTGCACCACAATCCTAAGGAGTGGTGGCTGCTCTTCCCCATAGGGAAACAGTTGCGCACTTGTCTTGGCCGCATGATGTCCACGGCTGGGATCGCTGGAAGGAATATGGAGAAGCCCACTTGTTGCCGGTCCTCTTAGGCCTGGCAGGCTGGAGAGTTCACTTATGGAGCCAGGGCTTCTTTTTATCAGTGACCTTCTGATCCACTCACCATGTCCCCGCAGGGGTGTTTGCTGAACCCGGCTCTCGTACATCCTCTGGGTCACCCCAGTAGAACTGCCTCCGGTTTGGCGGATAGCCAGCAGCTACCCCCTAAATTTGCTGGCTGCTTGGAGTAGCAAGGGTATGCATCTTAATTCTCAGCCAACAGGAAGCGTTCTGCCCCCAGGGGTCTACAGCTGCAGGTAACTCTTCCGCTTTTGGGCTACTGTAAGTCAATTTAGTAGGGGTGTTCCTCCTGCCTACTTTGCGCCAAGGATTTGGTGGGGGTCTTTTTGGCAGGAGTGAGCCAGAGAGACACTGGACTGGACATCTTGCATAGCCCCATAAGAAATATATAACATAGACAGTCCATAATTATGTGGCACAGAGGTATTGATGCTGTTCGTGACGCCAGATTTTGGGTAACCAGCAGCGTCCCATAGGAAAACCCCAGACACCTGACATACATGGGGAGCTGGGAGGGTAAAGTGCTGATTGGTCACGGTGGCATTAACCATGCTCCTTCCCAGACGGACACGCGTGGCCAAGGCCAGGGTAGCACTGCAGTCCACCTCGGACACCCCTAAAATAGGGAATGCCCAGAGCCCGGTGTTAACTTTACTTTAATAATAAGAAGTGGAACAATACAAGGCAGTTCAATAAAAGACTTCACAGTGCAGGTAGATGAACAGACTTCAGAGATTGTTAACTTACTGTACTACCACACGGCTCTTCTAGACTTAGGCCCCCTGTCCATGACCGAGGCCGGGGGGGAGACATGTCAGGGCTCTGCGGTGAGCCTATCTGACAGATAGGCTCACTGCGGAGAATCGCGGCATTCCGCGATTTGAATACCGCGAGCGCAGAATCGCTATGATTCTCCGCTTGTGGACAGCGGGAGGTACTTTCCATAGCAATGCTATGGTAAGCATTCACTGCGTTACCCGATGCTGGATTATCGCTGTGGATAACGTAGTGAACAATCACCCGTGGACAGGCAACCTTAAAGACGCACATGTGTGAACAGAAATTGACTTGTAGTACCTCCATCCAGCCTTGGAGACGCGTGGGTGTGATAAAGCGTATACCTCTATGCGGTTATCCAGACTTCAGACAGCCGCATAGGAGAGAACAGAAGAGATAGTACCTCTGCACTGGCCTTGAATAAACACAGATTAGAACTCACAGATGCTCTCTCTCACTCTTGGGGGCTCACTCCATTCACATCTAGCTCACAAGCCATACGGGAAATCTCTCCTCTTCCTCCATCTTCAACACACAAGGGCCAAAGCTGCCCCCATGTGTCTGTGTTTCCTCTAGCAGCCTTAGAAGATGGACTCCAAATTCCTTTCCTGCTCTCAATTACTGACTCTTCTAAACTCTCTAATACCACATGACATGACAGACTTGATACATTTACATGCAGGCTTTGAATTTTATTAAAGGTTAACCTCTCAAGCGCTGCAGCTGTGCAACACACACACTGAAAATGACAGGTTTGCACAGTGCATCAACATAGGACAAACATGTATGACATTTATGGAGGGGACCAGGATGATGTACTGGACCACTACACATGCGCAAATAAGCTCGCCGCTATGGAACATATTTGCACATGAAGCAATCAAGTCTTTTTTTCTACCGAATGACAGGGCCGGACCTATCTTTTCTCGTACATATGAAAACTACGTGCGAGAAAGATAGGGCAAGGACGTAGGAATATCGCATGAGAAACACGCCCGTGAAAACAAAACATTAAAACTAATGTCTTCGCTTCGCCAAATACCAGCATGTCCAACTTTACTTGTCACAGCAAGGAGGAGACTGAATGGAGCATCGGTCATGCGAGCGCACTAGCGCTCCATTTCAATGTGAGGTAGAGAGTATCCGATGTCATCAGGGCCCAAGATGCTATGTGCTAATCTAAAATCTGCGTCGGACAATACACCGCTAGTTAGGGAAAGGTTGCTAAAGGAAGTGGAGCTAGACCGCATGGCTGGACCTTTCCCAGAACCACCTTTCGTGAATTTGCGGGTTTCTCCATTGGAACTGGTTCCCAAGTAAGAAACAGGCAAATCCCGGCTGATTCATCATTTATCCTTTCCCGAAGGGGAGTCGGTAAATGATGGCATATGAAAAGAGCAGGCGGCGGTCTCCTATAAGTCTTTTGACCAGACTGTACAGTTGTTACAGGCAGCAGGGGCTCATTTGGCAAAGGTTGACATTGAGTCGGCTTTTCGCCGACTGCCGGTGCACCCTGACTGTTTCCATTTGTTAGGATGCAGGCGCAACGGGCAATCTTTCGGAGCTATGTGTTTACCGATGGGTTGCTCAATCTCGTGTTTTTATTTTGAGCTATTCAGTTCATTCCTGGAGTGGATGTTAAAATACAAGATGGGTTTAACATGGGTAATACACTATCTAGACGATTTTTTTGCTTATTGGCCCCAAAGCATCGACAGACTGTGCCTTTTTGTTAACATTTCAGAGGTTAATGGGCCAGTTGGGCATCCTGCTCTCGGAAGAAAAAACGGTGGGGCCTGTGTCGTGCTTAGTCTTCTTGGGCATAGAAATCGACACAGGCTCCATGGTTTTCTGGTTACCGGATGGCAAAGTATCCCGCCTGAAGCGGATAGTGGACGAAGTGCGAAGTGCAAAAAAGGTCACACTGCGCCAGATGCAGGTGCTTTTGGGCCTGCTAAATTTTGTGTGTAAGGTGATTCCATTGGGCTGTGTTTTCGCTTGCTGGCTATCATTGGCTACCGTGGGGATAAAAGCGGAGCACCATTATATGGAAAGTTTTCCTGCATTTCTTCAACGGGCAGGTGATCTGCCTGAGGGAGGAAGCATCGGGTCCAGAGCTCAGCCTTTTTTATCGGATGCGGCAGTGATGCGAAGTGATTTTTCGGGATCATTGGTGCAGGGTCTCCTGGCCAGTAGCGTGGATAGAGAGGATGGGTCAAAAACATAATGCTACTGGAGTTTTTCCACATGCGGTGGCTTTAGAGGTGTGGGGGAGGGAGTTGAGAAATCAAAACATTTGTTGGTGGTCGGACAACGAAGCGATGATGCATGTGATCGACAGGGAATCCTCTTCTTACCCCTGGTGTTGGCGGTGCTGCGGCACGTGGTTATGAGATGTTTACAATGGAATGTGTGCTTAAGAGCAAAACATATACCGGGTTTGGAGGATGGGGTTGCTGACGTTTTGTCTCATTCACAGTAGGTGGTTTTCAGGGAACTCCACCAGACGGTTGAGGCCGAGGGGGTATGTTGCCCTAATTTCTTATGGGGTGTGGCAGAGGAGAACTGTTAAAATTGTTGAAAGCCTCGTTGGCCGAAGCCACTTGAAAAAGTTACAGTGCAGTATGGACAAGGTGGTTGGGCTATATGGGAGAGGTACTACAAAAGGGGGATGCGGTGGGGTCGGCGGTTTTAGACATGCTGTCAGATTTACGCAATTTTTTTTTTCCAGTAATGGTCTCGCTGTTAAAGGTTTTAGAGACTACATCTATGGATGTGTTGGAGACGCTTTTGTTTCGGATGGGTTTTGCATTACCCTTTTTTGCGGCCCTTAGGATAGGCGAGCTGGTGTCTATGAGCAGAAGCAAGCTGGGGTCCTTCGGCGGATGGATGTGATAGTCGATGAGGGCAAGGTCCGGGTATGCATCGGACGGGCAAAAACAGATGTGTACGGAAGGGGGGAATGGATTTCCATCATGGCACTGGGTTCAGGATGGTGCCCTGTTTGGTTAGTAAAATAGTACCTCTCCCAAAGAGCAGCCTCCTACTATTTTCTAGTGCACGCGTCGGGCTTCCAGGTAACGAGTTTTCAGTTTTCAGCGGTTTTGCGTGTGGCTTTAGTCAGAGCAGGCTTACAAGCCAAGGAGTTTGGTACGCATTCTTTTTGGATCGGCGTAGCGACTGCGGGGCTGGCGAGGAAGGTATAAACCACCTGGGCAGTTGGAAGTTGGACACAAACAAGTCCTATGTTAGGCTGAATCTGAAGGTTGTGGGCAAGTTATAGCAAGCACATTACAGTGCGGAAGTTTAGACGCTGGGTGGCGGTTGCGTTTTTTGTTAGTTTATAAAAGGCGAGGACAGTGGATTGTTGAGCAGTTGTTTCTTATTGGGTTATTTGTTTCAGCGGAGACATGGCAGATCTGGATCATCGGTCATTCATATGTGCACTCGATGGAGAGACGCACAATGTTCTCCTATGAACATCATGGTTCCGTCTGCTGTGCTGCTCAGAGTTGTATCTGGTGTGTTCAGAGCTGTATTGGCAACCGTTGCGGACAGACGTGCGTTTATATACAGAGCAATTTTGCAGATATGGCATTAAGGGGAGGGAAGAAGAGGGATAGAGAGGAGCCAAGACCATCAGAGCCCCCGAAGAAGAGGCCATGTCGGGAGGAGTGTGGCCAAGAGTCTGGAAAAGACAGGAGAAAGAGAGAAAGGTCTGTGAGTTCCATCAACAGACCTGAGAAGAAGTTTAAGGAGTGCGTCTCAAGGGAAGCCGAGGAGCCCAGGCCAGGACCGAGCACTGAGAGCCGACCGGTCAGAAGATGCACCAATATTAGGAAAAGATTCAACTTTATAAGTGTGATCGGCCAAGGCAGTTTCGGCAAAGTAACAAAAGGCATAGACAACACGACCAATAAAGTCATGACCTTAAAGGAAGTCCTAATGGGGGTGTCAACACCAGAGGAGAGCCTTCACTTGGAGAACAGGATCCTCCAACTAGCGGCAGAAAGTCCATTCCTTATCCACAGCCCACTGTCATTGGAGACCGACAAGCAGTGGTATTTTGTGATGGAGTTTGCGTCCGGAGATCTGCATCGCCATCTGAAGAAGCACGGACCACTCCCTACTGACAGCGCCGCCTTCTACGCTGCCGAAATTACATCTGGCCTCCAATTTCTACATGCCAAGGGCTTCATCCATAGGGATCTTAAACCAGAAAATATTCTAATGGACAACTGCGGCCATCTAAAGATAGCGGACTTTGGCCTGGCGCTCAATCAGACCGAGGGCATTACAGAGTATGCCGGGATCCCTGGATACGTTGCCCCAGAGGTCCTCGCAGGGTATGAATATAACCTTGCCGCTGACTATTTTTCACTTTTATTATTTTCCAGTTAACGACCAGACTGCACAGCTTCAAATCCAAGATCGCAGATTTACCAAGATACCATCTTAATGCTGATACTGAACCAATAATTAAGGAGCTTTTGTACAAAGACCCAAGAAAACGGCTAGGAACCAACGGCTGTATAAGATCACATCCTTTTTTTAAAGTTATTGACTGCAAAGAATTGGAAGAGCTCAAAATAACGCCACCATATATACCATCAGAGTGAGGCTGGTATTACCATCTGTACCCAGGACCTCTCCCATCTATACCAGAAGAACATAAATAAGGCTGGTGCTACCATCTGCACCCCCTAGAATATCAGAGGCACCCAGGACCTTGGCCATTTATACCAGGAGACCATCAATGACCAGAAAACATCAGACACGCGGAACCAATTGTATAGATAGTTGTACACAGCGTGCACGCGCATTGCCTTCAGCAGCCGTGCACTACACAGTACAGTTAAGCAGACGTGCACTACACACTACACTTAAGCAACACGGGGTTAGGTTTAGGGTTACAGTTTAGGGTTAGGTTTAGGGTTAGGTTTAGGGTTAGGTGTAGGGTTAGTTTGAGGGTTTACAGTTAGGTTTAGGGTTAGTGTTTAGGGTTAGGGTTTAGGGTTAGGTTTAGCTAACCCTAACCCTAACCTTAACCCTAAACCTAACCCTAAACCTAACCCCGTGTTGCTTAAGTGTAGTGTGTAGTGCACGTCTGCTTAACTGTACTGTGTAGTGCACGGCTGCTGAAGGCAATGCGCGTGCACGCTGTGTAGTCACGTGGTGCCGATTCCAGCCACCTCATTGGCTGGAATCGGCAGCGTGCATAACTGAAGCGATTAGTGTTAATATGCGGACCTATTTTATGTAAATTAGTTTAATTATCATCCATTTTATATAATTTTGTTCATTTATTATCTTATCAAATAAATTGCGTTGTATCAACCCACTTGTCCTTCTTTAAAGCCGTATCCGAACTTGTTGTCTTTCGAGTTGGCAATACACCAATGCCAACTTGGCAACCAGAAGGTGCTTGATTGTGCCCAGTGACAAAGGCAGAATGCAGATTTATGCCACCTCTACATTGTCTGTTGGTGCCATTGGAGGTCTTCCAACCAGACAAGGCTGCTGTTACAGGACGCTGCAGGGTGAGTACAGGACTCCAGACTATCATTTAGCCAGGACCTTTAGCTGCTGGGCTTCCCTGACCAGTACCAGACCCCATAACTGTAGATGCCTCAATGCTAAAGCCGTGTGAAACATACGATTTCCATTATATCTGCTTTATTTTATTTCTTGCATTTTCTCCCTCAGCTTACAGACATTGGAGAAGACTGAAGTAAGCCGGACAAGAAGCGAATGCACAGCCGCCCGGCTGGTGCTACGGAGCTCAGAGCAGGAAGCCCACGGCATGGAGCGTCCCTGGAACCAAAGCGCTCTACCCATCCACCACTATTCCTGGAGACCGGGACGGTGACCTGCGGAGGACAACATCTGGGTTCACTGCGGACCGAGAAGAGACTTAATAAACTTTTCTTCTTCCTCTTGCTGCCAACCGGCGGTATTACAGAGAGGAGATATTAATAAATACTAGTTCTAAACTAACTGACTATTCCAATTATTGGTTGTTGGGAAACAGTTCTATCTGGTGTGAAATAAGACATGAAGGCAACAGACAACAGACATGAAGGCAACCTGACAACAGACGAAGGCCCCTCGGCCCAGCGGCAGTCCCCTTGGCCCAGCGGCAGTCCCCTCAAGACAGATGAAGGTCCCGGGCCACAGCGGTAGGCCCCGGAGCCCAGCGCTAGGCCCCGGAGCCCAGCGCTAGGAGACCTGGAGGGGCCCACGCCTGTTAGTGACACATCACCCCCGACCCATCACTTACCTGGGCGGCAGGGCGGCTTCTCGGGACAGCTGGGCGGTTTCTCGGGACAGCTGGGAGGCTGGGCGGCTTCTCGGGACAGCTGGGCGGCTTCTCGGGACAGCTGGGCGGCTCGGCGGCTTCCCGGGACAGCGGGGCGGCTCAAGTTACTGCACCCCACTCTAAGAGAGGATGGTACAGAATGGCCGCTCCAGCGCGCTCCCGAGAAGTGACAGCTCTTCTGCGCATGCGCAGAAGAGCTGTAGCGGCTAGCAGGCTGAAGCGGCTCGTGCTGAGAGCAGAAGACCGGACTGCGCAAGCGCGTCTAAAAAAGCAAGCTGCCAGCGAATTTAGACGGAACCATGGAGACGAGGACGCTAGCAACGGAGCAGGTAAGTGAATAACTTCTGTATGGCTCATATTTAATGCACGATGTACATTACAAAGTGCATTAATATGGCCATACAGAAGTGTATAACCCCACTTGATTTCGCGAGACAACCCCTTTAAAGATCTTCGAAAGAAGTGAAGGAACTAAGAGCACATGTGGTCTTATCATCCATCCTCCCAGTGAACCACTCGCCATAATCTCTGAAAATTCATGGAGAACAGAGGAAGTTCCAGAAGACTGAATAGGGACAAATGTTGTCCCCATCTCCAAATAAAGTAAGAAGGTGGATCCAGGAAACTACAGGCCTGTGAGCCTGACTTCTATACCAGAAAAGATGTTTGAACAAATTATTAAACAGCATGTATGCAAGTACTTGGATGAAAATGGAGTAATTAACCAGAGCCAGCATGGGTTTGTAACAAACAAGTCATGCCAGACGAATCTAATTTCCTTCTATGACAGAATTACTGACTGCGTTGATCAGTGAAATGTGGTGGATATAGTATATCTTGATTTTAGTAAAGCATCTGACAAAGTATCTCATACCATACTTATTGCAAAAATGACTAAATATGGGATTGACAAGGCAACTGTTAGGTGGATTCACAACTGGCTGAGTGATCGTACTCAAAGAGTGGTCATAAATGGCTGCACATCCAAGTGGAAGAATGTATCAAGTGGGGACCACAAGGCTCTGTCCTAGGCCCAGTGTTGGTCAATGTTGTTATAAATGATCTGGAGGAGGGAATTGATGGGAAACTGATCAAATTTGCCTACGACACAAAGCTAGGAGGGATAACTAACACTAGGGAAGAGAGAGAGTATTCAAAAAGATCTAGAGAAGCTTGAACAGTGGGCAGCGACTAACAGAATGGTATTTAACAGGGAGAAATGCAAAGTCCAACATCTGGGCAAGAAAAATGAAGAAAGCACATACAGAATGGGAGGAACTGGGCTAAGCAGCAGCACATGTGAAAAAAATTTGGGTATACTAATAGATCATAGACTGAACATGAGTCAACAGTGTGATGCACACAATCACAGAAAATGGCCATATACCTACTGACTAAGGAGGGCAGATAGCTGCATCCCCTCAGCATGCAAGTAGCAAATACCAAATGAGGGAGCTAATTACACCTATGAGGGACACCTGATGAGACAGCGTCTTACACAGCCTTTAATATAGAGGGGGGTTGCTGCTTGGTATATACTCCCACACAGAGTGGATACAGAGTGCCAGACCTTCTGATACATGTAGTCCACCATGCAGACCAGCAACCTATTAATGATGCCATAATAGTTCAGCGGGTTGCCCTGCACCTCAACAAGTGAACCACATTGGTACTGCCACCCTGGGCTCTCCCTGGTGTTTTAAAGCCCATGGTGGACTACATGTATCAGAAGGTCTGGCACTCTGTATCTACTCTGTGTGGGAATATACACCAAGCAGCTACCCCCCTCTATATTATGAGGTTGTGTGAGTGGCTGTCTCATCGGTGTCCCTAACAGGTGTAATTAGCTCCCTGATTTGGTAGTTTGCTACCTGCATGCTGAGGGGATGCAGCTATCTGCCCTCCTTAGTCAGTAGGTATATGACCGTGTTCTGTGATTGTTTGTTTTTAATTTGCCCTTCTGTGATGTAACAATGTGATGCAGCAGCAAAAAAGGCAAACACAATTCTGGGATGTTTTAAGAGGAGCATAGAGTCTAGATCACGTGAGGTCATTATCTCCCTCTACTCTTCCTTAGTCAGACCTCATCTGGAATACTGGGTCCAGTTCTGGGCACCCCACTTTAAAAAAGACATAGACAAACTGGAGCAAGTTCAGAGAAGAGCTACCAGGATGGTGAGCGGTCTGCAAATCATGTGAGGAACGGTTAAAGGATCTGGGAATGCCACGGGAGGTGGTGAGTTCTCCTTCAAAGGAAGTCTTCAGAGGCTGGACAGACATCTGTCTGCGATGATTTAGTAGTCTGCATTAAGCAGAGGGTTGGACCGATGACCCTGGAGCTCTGTCCCTGCTCTACTATTTTATGACTCTCAGCCACAGCCTTTGTGTCCCCTCACCAAGATCCCAGATTCTGTGGGATAGTTGCGGATTTGGGATGCTGTCCTGCAGTCCCGGGTGGCAGGGGGTATGTCCTATCCCCAATCTAAGGGCCCTCTTATCCTGCATCCAGCGGGAATCTCAACAGTTATCATTCAGTGTAAATGTATGACCGGACTGAACGGCAAACGGAAATTTGTTCGCTTCTCGTTTGTCTTCAGTTTTTACATGCATAAAACTGAGCAGCGGGTCGGCGTGTAAACAGGCAGTCAGTCATTTATGTACAACTGCCTGTTTACTGTGAATGTAGTTGGGGTGGAACGATCCCCGGCCGCTCCGCCTCCATTCATTGAGCGATGGTCATTCCTGCGTAAAAGCACAGAAACTATCGCTGGGACGACTTGTCTGGCATCTGTGCCCAATAGGTCATCCCATTTGAAAGTACTCTTGCTCACTTGTAGGCCCAGTCCAGCACCAGCTGCTGTAATCCGTGTCACCCCTGACATCGTCCTCAGCGTCTGCATTCCTGCACGCAGATGCCGGGTGGAGAGGTCAGGGGTCACACTGATTACCCCAGTGACTATTGGACCGAGACTACAAGACAATTTTATTTGTGCTGTTGCTGAGGCTGATGATACACTATGGGGGTCACTCTTAATACTGGGGCTACTAATGGGGGTCGCTATTAC
This sequence comes from Eleutherodactylus coqui, assembly GCF_035609145.1. Classification (NCBI taxonomy): domain Eukaryota; kingdom Metazoa; phylum Chordata; class Amphibia; order Anura; family Eleutherodactylidae; genus Eleutherodactylus; species Eleutherodactylus coqui. The sequence goes on along the minus strand of NC_089847.1, from coordinate 128,871,339 downwards.
TACTGGAGCCACTATGGGGAAAATTATTAATACTGGGACCACTAATGGAGGCACTATTACTACTGGGGCCATTAAAGGGGTCACTACTATTGTGGCCACTTACTATGGTTCAAACAGGTGTTGGGTATGTTCTATATTGGTGCTTTAAAATGAGTGTCACACTTCGCCCCCGGTATAAAGCGATCCTCTGTCTCCCGGTCTCCATCACTCTTGCTGGAGCTGAAGCCTTTCGGCACCGCTGTGTATATGGACTCCGCCCCCGAGCGCCGAAGTGTTGTCAGCGCTAGAGAAGGGGAGGAGTCTATATATACAGCAGTGCTGGGGGGCTTCAGTACCAGCTAGAGCGATGAAGACCCGGAGACGGAGGATACGGAGCGGATATGTACTGGGACTACTACTTCTCAGTAATTCCAGACACGTCCTTAGAGACAGGGAAGGACTTGATAACTTGGCACAACCTCTTTGAAACTCGCCCCATTGTATATTTGATGTGTTAAGTGTCAAGGTAATCTTTGCTACATCTGTAGATCTCCAGCTACAGAATGAACCGGCTTGTAAGATCACATCAGCTCTTCTCTCCCCACTTCATATAGTTACAGTAGCCCTCCGACAAGTCTCTGCTTCTTTGGTCACCAACTGCACGACGCCTGAACAATCTGTCCCTGATTAGTCCATTCCTTCTTCCTACATGACTTCGGGTATGTTCTATATTGGTGCTTTAAAATGAGTGTCACTTTTCCCCCCAGGTATAAAGCGATCCTCTGTCTCCCGGTCTCCATCCCTCTCGCTGGAGCTGAAGCCTTTCGGCACCGCTGTCTATGTGTTTTTCCTTTTCAGTCAGCATGTATATTGTGATATACAACATGTATATACTACACCCGGTATACACGATCCTACCAAAAGTCATTGAACACTAAAAGGGGTTTTCCAATGAGAATACTACTGATGACCGATCCTCAGGATAGGTCATCAATAGTTGATAGGCTGGGGTCCGTCGCTCAGGACCCCAACCGATCAGCTGAGCGGGAGCATGCTGTCAGCGCCACAAATACACAGAGATCGGAGTGGAAGTTTCCGCGCCGACCTTTGTATAGTGGCCGACACCTGTAACTGCAGGCACTGCTTTCATTGAAATCAATGCGAGGTCTGCCTACAGTTACAAGGGCTGGCCACTACACAGAGGTCAGCGTGGAGACTTCCACTACTTCAGCTCTGACCCCAGTGTATTTGCACCCGCTCAGATGACCGGTTTGGGTCCCGAGCGACGGACCCCAGCCGATCAACCATTGTTGACCTATCCTGAGGAAAGGTCATGACTAGTATTCTCTATGGGAAACCCCTTTAAGCAAGAATCAAAAGTAGTATTTATTTCCATATGTTAAAGGAGCTGTACCACGATTACAATGTATCCCCTATACACAGGAGAGGGGAACAACTTGCTGATTTGTGGGGGTCTTACAGCTGAAAACCTTGCTGAGCTTGAGAATGGGGGTCTTGTGTCCCCCATTCTCTTCTCTGTGGAGTTACTGCACTTTCTACTCCCCCCCTTCCCTGCAGTGAGAAGGAGACTGAATGGAGCTCCAGTTGCTTCTCTGATTTTCAATGGGACTGCGATAGAGAGTATCCGATGTCACTAGGGCCAAGGGGGCCCCACTAAGTATTAACCTATGGAAATAGATGCCATTTGTGGTTTTTGCTCAGCTGTCCGATCACTCTTGGTAGGACAGTGTATAGAGATGCCTGTAATTCAGCATTCACCATTATTACCAGCTTATTAATTACATACAATGTGTTGTCCCATTGATGTTGATGGGCGAACACACGGCCGGCCACCAGTAAGTAACTGTACGGCCAGTGCAGCAAAGTCTGACATACAAGGTCACAAAGTAATACTTCTTTCAACACTGCGTCTATTCATGAGTTTATTTCAGAAGACCAAATATGTCCAACTTTACTTGTTTGGGGAGTGTATTGACTATATCTCCATACTGCACTGCAAATGATCCCCTCTCCCCCAACCATGTTAACTTCATGGTACTGTGGTGTCGCACTAATGGAGCTTGTAAAGGGTTAAACATCATGTGATGACATCATAATGGTCATACTGGTCTCCTAGCAACATCTAACTACATCACAATGTTCTTCTATGACATCACGGTTCCGTCCGCTATACAGCTCAGAGTTCTATCTGGCGTGGTCAGAGCTGTATTGGCGACTGTTGTGGACAGACGTGCGATTAAATACAGAGCGATTTTGCAGATTTTGCAGATATGGGATTAAGGGGAGGGAAAAAGCGGGATAGAGAGGAGGGAAAACCATCAGAGCCCCCGAAGAAGAGGCCATGTCGGGAGAAGGAGAGTGGCCAAGAGTCTGGAAAAGACAGGAGAAAGAGAGAAAGGTCTGTGAGTTCCATCAACAGACCTGAGAAGAGGTTTAAGGAGTGCGTCTCAAGGGAAGGCGAGGAGCCCAGGCCAGGACCGAGCACTGAGAGCCGACCGGTCAGAAGATGCACCAATATTAGGAAAAGATTCAACTTTATAAGTGTGATCGGCCAAGGCAGTTTCGGCAAAGTAACAAAGGCCATAGACAAGACGACCAATAAAGTCATGGCCATAAAAGAGGTCCTAAAGAAGTCATCAACACCAGAGGAGAGCCTTCAGTTGGAGAACAGGATCCTCCAACTAGCGGCAGAAAGTCCCTTCCTGATGCACAGCCAACTGTCATTGGAGACCGCCAAGCAGTGGTATTTTGTGATGGAGTTTGCGTCCGGAGATCTGCATCGCCATCTAAAGAAGCACGGACCACTCCCTACTGACAGCGCCGCCTTCTACGCTGCCGAAATTACATCCGGCCTCCAATTTCTACATGCCAAGGGCTTCATCCATAGGGATCTTAAACCAGAAAACATTCTAATGGACAACAGCGGCCATCTAAAGATAGCGGACTTTGGCCTGGCGCTCAATCAGACCGAGGGCATTACAGAGTTTGCCGGGACCCCTGGATACGTGGCCCCAGAGGTCCTCGCAGGCCAAACATATAATCTAGCCGCTGACTATTTTTCACTTGGGGTCATTATTTTCCAGCTGACGACCGGACGGCCGAGCTCCAGATGTAACATCGCAAATTTACAAAAATACCATCTTACTGCCGAAACTGAACAAATAATTAAGGAGCTTTTGTGCAAGGACCCAAGAAAACGGCTAGGAACCAACGGCTGCATAAGATCCCATCCCTTTTTTCAGGCTATTAATTGGAAAGAACTAGAAGAGCTCAAAATAACACCACCATATATACCATCAAAGTGAGGCCGGTATTACCATCTGTACTCGGGACCTCTGCCTTATACCTCGTGAACATCAATAGGACCAGTGCTACCATCTGCACCCCTTGTAACATCAGACGCACCCTAGACCTCTGCCTTATACCATGTGAACATCAAAAAGGCTGGTGCTACCATCTGCACCCCTTGTAACATCAGAGGCACTCAGGACTTCTACTATAGATAACAGAAGAACATCAAAAAGGCTGGTGCTACCATCTGCACCCCTGTAACATCAAAAGCACCCAGAACATCTGCCATTTATACCAATAGACCACCAATGAGGCTGGTGCTACCATCTGCATCCCCTGTAATATCAGAGGCACCCAGGACCTCTGCCATTTATACGAAGAGACCATCAATGAGGCTGGTGCTACCATCTGCATCCCCTGTAACATCAGAGGCACCCGGGACCTCTGCCATTTATACCAAGAGACCATCAATGAGGCTGGTGCTACCATCTGCATCCCCTGTAACATCAGAGGCACCCAGGACCTCGGCCATTTATACCAAGAGACCATCAATGAGGCTGGTGCTACCATCTGCACCCTTTGTAACATCAGAGGCACCAGGGACCTCTGCCATTTATACCAGGAGACCATCAATGAGGCTGGTGCTACCATCTGCATCCCCTGTAACATCAGAGGCACCTGGGACCTCTGCCATTTATACCAAGAGACGATCAATAAGGATGGTGCTACCATCTGCACCCTTTGTAACATCAGAGGCACCAGGGACCTCTGCCATTTATACCAGGAGACCATCAATGAGGCTGGTGCTACCATCTGCATCCCCTGTAACATCAGAGGCACCCGGGACCTCTGCCATTTATACCAAGAGACCATCAATGAGGCTGGTGCTACCATCTGCATCCCCTGTAACATCAGAGGCACCCGGGACCTCTGCCATTTATACCAAGAGACCATCAATGAGGCTGGTGCTACCATCTGCATCCCCTGTAACATCAGAGGCACCCGGGACCTCTGCCATTTATACCAAGAGACCATCAATGAGGCTGGTGCTACCATCTGCATGCCTCGTCGTCCAAGCGAGAAAACTAACTAACCACCAGACAAGGCTGCAGCCTACATTCCTCGCCCGGACCGCCAGGCTGCTGTTACAGGACCCTGCTGGGTAAGTACAGGACTGTAGACCTTCATGTATCCAGACCTTTACCGTTAACAGCCTTTATTCGACATACAGCTAACACAGGGCCCCCAATATCTAGAGCAATGGACTAAACCCCTGGCCTCAACTGATCTGACATCTGTACTCTACAAACTAGTCAAGGGGCCTCCCTGACCGGCACCAGACCCCATAACTGTAGATACCCCTATGCCGCACCTGGGTGAAACCGATGGTTTCCAATATTTCTGCCTTTAATTATTTCTTGCATTTTCTCCTACAGCTTACAGACATTGGATAAGACTGAAGTAAGCCGGACAAGAAGCGAACACTCAGCTGCCCAGCCGGCGCTACAGAGCCCAGAGCAGGAAGACTGCGCCATGGAGCGTCCCTGGAACCAAAGCGCTCTACCCATCCACCACTATTTCTGGAGACCGGGATGGTGATCTGCGGAGGACAACATCTGGGTTCACTGCGGACCGAGAAGACACTTCATAAACTTTTCTTCTTCCTCTGGCTGCCAACCGGCGGTATTACAGAGAGGAGATATTAATAAATACTTGTTCTAAACTAACCGACTATTCCAATTATTGGTTGTTGGGGAACAGTTCTATCTGGTGTGAAATAAGCCATGAAGGCAGCAAGAACAACCGGACCGGGCTGCTTGTTTGTCGCCATTTTCAGATTCCCTAACCCCTTAAGGACATGGCCTATTTTGGGTATAAGGGCTCCTTTACACGAGCGCTGCTCCACAGCTACAGCCCAGCTGGAAAAAAAAATAAAAAATCGCATGAACAAGAAGCAGTCCAGTTTATGTGCCTGCTCAGATGGCCTAGGTGCGGCATGTATACACCGAGCCCAGGAAACCATGCCTCCCCCTTCCCGACCCCTCGCCACTAGTATGTTAAACCCCCCCCACACACACACACACACACACACACCCCTGCCCCTCGCTGAAAGCTGGCAAGGGGCGAAGAGGGGGAAGGAGTTTATTAGAGCCTCTGCTAAATTCCCCCCCACCTCCATTTTTTGGCAGCTCCCATAGAAGTCTATGGGACCGACCGCTGTATTCCGACCGCAATAAAGTTTCAGAACTACCTTTTCTGGCCGGCTTAAAAACCGCCCAGTATGCGCTCTCTTTTTGGTCCAGCCCTTTTTACGAACCGGAAAATTGGCCATCTGAACTGATGCATTGGAATCTAATGCCTCAGATGGTTGCATATATCAGCCGGCCGTGAAAATGCGGCCGATATACACTCGTGTGAATAAGCCCTAAGGACACAATGATTTTTGGGGGATTTTGATCTTCACTTTTCAAACGCCAAAACGTTTTTCTTTTTCCATCGTCGTGGCGGTAGGAGGGCTTGTTTTTTGCGTGGCAAATTGTAGTTTTCATTAGTTTAGATGGAAGAACACATCAATACCGCCATTGTATTTTTTTTCTTTTACAAAGTTAATTATGCAGTATAAATGACACAATACAGTTTTCTCTGCGGGTCGGTACGATAACAAAATTCTTATTTAATTTTTTAGGTTTTTCCTCTTTTCCGCAATAGAACCCCTTGGTATTAGTTTATCTTGACGCCACCAGGAAGTCCTGCTGGAGTCAAGATTGATAGGGGGGTGATGCCCCCTGTACGTTATTGGCTGGACAGCTGGCTTACCTGCAGGTCCCGGCAGCCCACTTACGTCAAGCAGCTGCGGGCTGGCCAGAATGCAGCACTCCGCTCTGTGTTGAAGAGCAGAGTGAGGTTGGCATCACTGAGGCCACACTGCCATGAAGTGGCTTTAGCAGGAGCGTCGCAGAAGCTGCTCCTCCTACGGTCACAGATGTCCTAAAGATTCCGGTCTACAGCAGAGGGACACAGCGTCGGGGGTGCAGGAAGTAAGACACGCTGTCGACACACAGCAGGAGTGCAGCGGGGAGCCGGCAGCAGCGTGCTGCACTCCCTGACATGCGTCCTCCGGAGGCTGCAGGAGGAGAGCAGGGAGCCTACAGGGACTGCGCACATTCCGTTAGTGGCTGCTGCCACATACAGCAGGAGGAGAACAGCAGGAAGGCCACAGCGCCGGGCCCGGAGGACAGGTGGTAAGCTGCAAACAGCTGGTGATTCGCATTGCACATACAATGCCTCACAGAAATAACGTTTAGCACCTTGCAGGACCTTAAACTATTGACCCTATCAGGAGCTGGGGGTGTGAGAGGGGCGTTCCTCCTGTTTAACCCCTAGCTTCCAGTGGCGTCAAGATACACTAATACCAAACCCTTTTTTTGGAAATAATTTTTTGTTTTGCAGTATTCAAAGCTCTATAACTTTTTTATTCTTCCGTGGATGCAGCTCTGTGAGGGCTTGTTTTTTGCGTGGCAGGCTATAGTTTTTATGGGTACCATTTTGGGGTACATAATCGTGCAAAAAAAGGGAAAAAATCTTCCATGTTCGTGTGGATAAGATCGATATGAATCTGATTTATGAGATTGAAAAAGGCTTTTTAGCCAAAACGCGTTGCTCATTGTTTCTAATAAAAAGTTTGTGATGTATACGGACATCTAGAAGATTGAGATTCATATCGATCTTATCCACACGAGCGCGGAAGATGTTATCCCTTTTTTTGCACGGTCATTTTTTCTTCAAGCACCTTTTTGGAACGCTTGGTTTTCCCGCGTCTCTCCTTGCCTAAGGATTGTGGCTTAAAGATCTTTCTACACACTGATCAGGACAACAGGTGCCGGTGGGTTTCCCTATCCAGGGTTATCCCACCGCGCACCAGGTGAGTTGTTACCTATCATTTTAGCCAAACGGCACATGAATCAGTTTAATATACTTGGCGCACTCCTGACACATATTATTATCTTCTTTATTTTGGGGTAGATATGGCTTTTTTGATCACTTTTCTTGCATTTTTTGGGAGGCAAAATGAAAAAAATAAGCATTTTTCCTCAGTTTTTTAGGATTTCTCTTACGGTTTTTACCGTGCAGAATAAAAAGTGTGTTCCATTTGTTGTGCAGGTTGTTATGGATACGATGATACCAAATATGTGGGATTTTAATATGTAACTTTTTTTTATACCAATAGGGAAAAACATAAAAAAGGTATTTACCTTTATTTTTCTTTTACACTTTTTATATCTCTGTAGGAGACTTGTACCATAACACCGATGATCGCTATGATACAGCATTGCTAGACTTCTGTCCTGCAATGCCTTTTTGCTTGTAATAGGGATTATAGGCAATGGCAAAGCAGGACGGCTGTATCTGGCGTCCTGTTGCCATGGCAATCCGTCGTCTATCTGCAATTACATTGATTGCGGCATATAAGGGTTAAACAGAGAATGCACCCCTGCTGTTACTATTGGTGACAGCTGACTCCTGCTGCCGGATGGCACGAGATCTCTTCTGATTTTGCGCTATCCTCAGGGCATAGGTGTACATCCTGTTGCGTTAAGTACCCAGCAACCAGGACGTACAGTTACGCCCTGTGGTGTTAAAGGGGTATTCCCCTCTCAAATGTTTTATGGCTACCACAGTTCCTCTGGGACCCGCACCCATTTCCTATCCTGGACCCTGGACTCGGTGGTCGGGGGGTCAAGAGGACTGAAGGAGCCTTGTCACGGTGGCTCTACTGTCTCCCACCCAGAGGGTAACCGGAAAACAAGTCCCAGGGGCCGAGGACAGGATATTAATTTAGGAGTGTAGCTTTCTTAGTTCTGTAGTTGTCACGGGTGACGCCACTGTTCCTTCCTCCACAGTGAAGCTGCAGATGCAATAAAGTCCACACACACAGGTGGTAGTGAAAACACCCCATTGCTGGGAACGGTCGACAACGGGAAATAACTTGCATGAAGCACAGTGGATGAAAACAGTTGCAGGAAAAACACACCAGTGCAGGCAGTATAAAATGAGGAGGACAGGGAGGCCGACACAGCACGATACCTGCCCACAGTCTTGGTTATCTGTGTAGCCCCGCTCCTGGAAAACATGACTCCTTAAGAGGACTGAAACTCTCTACCGGTCCCTCACACGACTTGAACTCTGCACGGCTAGCTTTTCATTCACGCACACGTTAGGGTAGGGTTCATAGAAAAAGCATCTAGGCCACCACTTTCTCTCCTCCATCTTCACCACATGCAGGTTGAAGGTACTTGCATGTGGGCAGGCTACTCGGTACAGTTCCAAAAAGCCAAAATTCACGCGCTATCAAGCTCAATCAGAAGGACAAGAAAAAGACCAACAACTCCCAATCATGCACCTTGCAACCACATTTATAGAACAAGGTCACATGACTCTCAGAAGTTACATTTCCAGACAGTAACCCATTTAGTGCTGCAGCTAGGCAATACACTTCATATTCACACAACATAATGTCCTAATCGATGTGGCGTGTGTGTTGGTATAGTGTAACATATATATGCGAGTCGCCCCAACTTTATCTCAGAAGTGCGAGTGACGTCACCGCTGGCTCATTGGCTCTCGTGAGGCCTGTTTAGTCAGGCAGATACATTGTTGGCTTGTTTAAAGGGGTTGTCCCGCGGCAGCAAGTGGGTCTATACACTTCTGTATGGCCATATTAATGCACTTTGTAATGTACATTGTGCATTAATTATGAGCCATACAGAAGTTATCAAAAGTTTTATACTTACCTGTTCCGTTGCTGGCGTCCTCGTCTCCATGGTGCCGACTAATTTTCGGCCTCCGATGGCCAAATTAGCCGCGCTTGCGCAGTCCGGGTCTTCTGCTGTCTTCAATGGGGCCGCTCGTGCAGAATGCCGGCTCCGTGTAGCTCCGCCCCGTCACGTGCCGATTCCAGCCAATCAGGAGGCTGGAATCGGCAATGGACCGCACAGAAGAGCTGCGGTCCACGGAGGGAGCAGACCCCGGCGGCCATCTTCAGCAGGTGAGTATGAAGACGCCGGACCGCCGGGATTCAGGTAAGCACTCTCCGGTTTGTTTTTTTAACCCCTGCATCGGGGTTGTCTCGCGCCGAACGGGGGGGGTTAAAAAAAAAACAAAAAACGTTTCGGCGCGGGACAACCCCTTTAAATGAGCATCGCTCAATCTTCCACGTTCGCTGAATAGGTGACACACGGAGAAAGATAGGGCAAGGACATAGGACTGTCGTACGAGAAACATGCCCGTGAAAATAAAAATAAAATTAATGTCTTCTCTTCGCTTTCACACCTGCAAACCCTTCCGCAATGACGGTGGTGTGTTTATGGCGTTAGATAGTGTCCGCTAGATTCAGAGGGCAATCATGTAATACATACCGTGTTTCCCCGAAAATAAGGCACCCCCTGAAAATAAGACACCCCCTGAAATTTGCAGAAGTCAGAAATATAAGGCACCACCCGATAGTAAGGCATAGTAAAGTGTGCAGGCAAGTCAAGAGGCCTGTCCCCTGCTGCCATCCCCGTTGTCTCCTACCTCCAGATGTATAGGTAGATCTGCAGACAGTCAACTGTTATCCTGTCCCTGCTGTGCTGTACGAGTGTGCTGCTGTGAGCTCCCCTTGCTGGCTGAAAAAGTCCATACTGTACGTTCTGTTCCTGCTGTACATGTCTGCTGGGATGAGCTCCCCCTGGTGGCCGGAAGCTGCAATACCATCCCTGCTTACAAGTGGTACAGGAACTTCTGTCTGCAGACAGGTACGTTACTTTACAGCCCTTATTTTTTTATGGCTCTGTGTGTGAGTCAGGCAACCTGTGTGTGATTCTTAAGGCTGGGTTCTCACAGAGCGTATTTCCAGCGTAAATCTCGCAGTTTGGCCACAGCGAAAAACAGCGAGATTTCCGCCGGGAAAGCGCTGCTTCAAAACTCACGGCACTCAGCCGCTTGTTTTGAAGCGACCTGGCTGCACGCTTTTCCGTTTCTGTGGCCGGTAAATCCGCACCACAACACCGGCTTCTCCCAGCTTTGATGTGACAGATTCATTGTCCCATGTGGACGAGATTTCTGAGAAATTTCGTCCACAAAGCTGGCCAATTGAGGGATTAGTGGCCACAGACGGATTTGCCGCGGCGAAATAAGACATCCCCTGAAAATAAGACGTAGCGCATATTTGGGAGCAAAAATTAATATAAGACGCGTCTTATTTTCGGGGAAACAGGGTAGTATTTATTCATGTAGGGCGTGGGAGTCACACCCGTCCTCACCAAGGGGCACCTCAGCATTAGGGCTTCTTCACACAACCGTATTTACGCAGGTTTTTGCACATCTATCTATCAAATAAAGGTGAAAGCCCTCACTGACTGACTGGCCACTAATTCTCTAACTTCCCGGTGTCGTACAAGCATGAAATTTGGGATGATTATTCTTTAGGTCCTAAATAGGAAAAATGTTACGTCTGCACAGGACGCGCTCGACAACCACTTGCAGATAAACACAGTAAATGCTCACAGTGCAGCGGCCAAACAAACTGACAAATAATAAACGGGAAGTCTTTCCCTAACTACGTAACGAACAAGGGAGAGGGCCCTGCCTACCACGGCAGACTGATTGCGTCGATAGATGCGGGCCTGCACTCGTTCCTGGGACCTAAGTAACCCTACTTGGCCAAACTGATATCGGACAAAACAAAATAAAACCCAGCACTTAGCTTTAGTAGAATAAGCCGCAGCACACTGAGCCGTCCGAAGTAGAGAGCAGTGGGTACCACACAGTCAACGGGAGACACTAGCTCAGATGGAGAACAAATAACAATACACAGCACCTTAGCTCAGTATCAGCCCAGGTAAATACCCAGCTAATTACCCACAGATCTGCCTACATTACGTCACACCTACTGAGCTAGAAGGTGCAGAACCAAATCTAAAACCCGCACGGACTTCGATAATACGGCAGCGATATGAGCACTGCTGCAACAAAAACTAAAGGGATCACAACTCGATTATTCAATGCTAAGTGCAAAAGTATTGGCGCCCCTATGTAATGTACAAAATCTAATTCTCCAACTTCCCGATGTCGTACAAACATGAAATTTGGTAGGAGCATTCTTAGGTTCCTAAATAGAAAAAGTAAAGGGGTCAAAACTCGATTATTCAATGTTAAGTGCAAAAGTATTGGCACCCCTATGTAATGTAACTTTTCGGTGTTGTACAAACATTAAATTTGGCAGGACCATTCTTTAGCTCCTAAATAGGAAACGTAAATGGGTCACAATTTGATTATTCAATGCTAAGTGCAAAAGTATTGGCACCCCTATGAAATATGGCAGGACCATTCTTTAGGTCCTAAATAGGGAAAGTAAAGGGGTCACAATTTGATTACTCAATGCTAAGTGCAAAAGTATTGGCACCCCTATGCAATGTAACTTCCCGATGTCGTACAAACATAACCTTCTTTAGGTCTTAAATAGGAAAGATATAGAGGTCACAACTTGAAAATTCAATGCTAAGTGCAAAAGTATTGGCACCCCTATATAATGTACCTAATCTAATTCTCTAACTTCCCGGTGTTAGACAAACATCAAATTAGGCATGAACATTCTTTAGGTCCTAAATAGGAAAAGTAAAGGGGTCGCAACTCGATTATACAATGCTAAGTGGAAAAGTATTGGCACCCCTTTGTAATGTACCAAATCTAATTCTCTAACTTCCTGATGTCGTACAAACATGAAATTTGGCACACCCATTCTTTAGGTCCTAAATAGGAAAAGTAAAGGGGTCACAACTTGATTATTCAATACTAATTGCAAAAGTAAGTGCACCCCTATGTAATGTAACTTTGGAAAGCCCCCAGGGCAGCCATGCATTTCTGTCTACTAGGACAGGACTTTGGCTTGTCTCAATAGAATGCTAGCAGAAATACCATATATTGCAATACTGAAGTATTGCAGTATATGGTATAAGCGATCACAAATTCAAGTTCCCTATCGGGACTAAAAAAAAAGAAAAGTAAACACATGAAAAATAAAGTTTTTCATTATTATAAAAAATAAATGGATACTAAAAAAAACCAAAAAACACAAAAACATATTTGGTACCGCTACGTCCGTAAAAGTCCAATCAATCAAAATAATGGATGATTGACCCCACATGGTGAACATCGCCATCAAAATACACAATGCCAAAACCCTGTATCCAAGATAAAAAGGAATGAAAAGCGATTAAACAGCCGTATGTCCTCCGACACGGTACCAAGAGACCCCACCGGCCGCCCCGCGAAAAACGAGCCCCCAAACAACTCTATGGTACCGACTCGCGGAGAAAAGCTATTGCGTCATTTTTGCTGCAGCGTGCATGCGGTAAAAGAAAGATGTTGGAATTGCGTTTTTTTCCATTTCCTATTCCGCAGGCGCTGTCCGCCCGCTCGATACGCGGTAGCTCGAGGCAATTAGCTGCATTACCTAACGCAGTTCCGATCACATTAGCATCATTTTAGAATTGCGTAATCAGCGGGAGGAACAGCAACAAGTTCAATTTTCCTGCATATATTTGCGAGCCCATTGCGCTCTATCTTCGCGTATATACCCACAGCCCGTCCGCTATTACGTTGTGTACGGGCTGCGGGTGGAGTGGGCAGGGCCGCCTGTGTGAGTACATGCGCAGTACAATCTGACCGCCATACGCAGGGTCGCGGCCGGGTTCGCAGCTGCTCACAGCGGAGGGATGTAATTTATTACGATTACGCCAATGCGGCTTCACAACCTCGGGATGCAGGCGAGAAGGTTTCCATTCATCAACAGCCAGCAGAGATACAAACATACAGAGGAAGGTAAACACTGCGGGGGGATTTATTCAGACCGGCGGTCCGTACGGCGTCTTGTTATCGGATTGGATATATGAGCACCCTTCATATATTAGTCGCACCTCGGCTCCTCCTTGCGCCCACACCCTTACTTGGGCGCTGGCGCAGATTTCTGGTATAATTTACGACTGCTTCTGGTGTAAATTATATATAGACGAGTCGGTGCAGGCGGACGGCCCTCCGGACAACTATGTACACATAACCAATGAAACAGTATCAAAAAACTTTGGCGCAAACTCAAACTTTACACAAAAAAAGGCTTTGTAAATCTCCCTCGCGATATATTAGGAAGCGGCAGACTTTTCGCCGTTCGTGTAACCGCGTCCTGTCACATGACTCCGGGCAGTACAGCGACGATTTGGGGGCGCAGTGTTCGCTGCTTTCATCATGTAAGTGAATGTGGCGGCGGTGCGACAGGTCAGCGGGTCGGGCGGTCTTGCAGCTATTTGACGCAGTAATTTGCGTCTTCGTGGCTTGTGACGGCGGCGGCGCGGCAATCTTTAGTCATGTGACTTCTGTTGCGCCAAATAATGCAGCGGTGAGACAATGTGTGATATATCAAGGGGACGGCGCTCCTGCCCTTTGTCATCACTTGGCATAAGATGCCCAATATGTCACTATGGGGGACACAACTGGCAGAAGAGGAGGCAGTGACAGGCCACGAGGCTGGGAGCGCCATGACGGTTACGGTAATGTTCAGCACATGGACCCCTGAACGAACCGGAGCTGCACGGCAGTCAATAAAGACTATAGACCCTCCCCTACTGAGGCCCAGAGGACCGGAGGCGTTGTCATAGTTACCAAAGCAGTGGGGAGAAGTCACTAGCTCCGCCCCTTGCAGTGACGCGGCTGAGAAGCTGTCGCGCTAGGCCTTCTGGGAAATGTAGTCTTAGTGCGGGCTTTTTTTTAGTAAAGTCATGTGACGGGAGCTCGCGTGTTACCATGGAAATAATTACGTTGCTTGTTTTTTTTAGCTGCTCATACTGATGATATCTAATGTAGAGGCGGGAAAGCTGAGACTTGTAGTTCCACTTCACGTATTACAGTCATATTAGGGGTTTTCCTTTATTGCACAATGTTTCATGGAAAGCCTCTACTGCCCTCCTAATAAAGACAGGCCTGGTTGTGGGGCGTACAACTATCATGAACATTCCTCACAATAATGTCGTAGTCAATGTGACTTTTGTGTGTGCAGATATATATATATACACATACACACACATATATATATATACACACACACACACACACACACACACACATATATATATATATATATATATACACACATACACACACATATATATATATACACACACACACACATACACACATATATATATATATATACATACACACACACACATATATATATATATACACACACACACACATATATATATATACACACACACACATATATATATATATACACACACACATGTTAGCGCGTCACCAATGACTTTTTCTCTCATAAGAAAGCACGGAGGTTGCGGTAACGACTGAACGAGCGCTGATTATACCGAACGATAAGCGAACGAGCCAACGATGGTTTTTATGCCTGCAGAAAATAAAAGACAAACGTAAAGCGAACGATTCTCGTTCTGCATTCGGTCGCCGGCCGCGTTCGCACCTAATGATTATCGTTCACTTTTGTTTTAGCAATAATCGTTACATCTAGAGGCGCCCCTGGGGCTTCTTCAGATGAGCGCATGCGCAAATACGCTCGCTGCTACGGAACGTATTTGTACGTGAAGTAATCAAAAGTGTTTTTTACTATTCAAACTTTGCGCTATCGCGTGCGAACAGGAACAGAAAAGACGAAACTTTCTTGTCCAAATGAAAACTACGTGTGAGAAAGATCGGGCAAGGACGTAGGAATGTCGCACGAGAAACACGCCCGTGAAACGAAACCATTAAAACTAACGTCTTCGCTTCGCTTTCACACCTGCAAAACCTTCCGCAATCACAGTTGTTTGTTTACGCCATTAGATAACGTCCGCTGGATTCAGGGGGCAACCGTGTAATACATGGTATTTATATCTGTAGGGCGTGGGAGTCACACCGCTCCTCACCGAGGGGCACCTCAGCATTGGGGCTTCTGCACACGACCGTGTTTACGCAGGCTCTTGCGCACATAAAATATAAGTGCAGACACAGAGACTGGAACCCATTATATTCCAGTGGGTTCATTTACACGGGCGTGTTTAAAGCGCTCAGAAAACAATGGGATCCGCTCTATCATTCTGCATTTTGTGCAGCAAAGGCCCCCATAGGAGTCTATGGGAGGTGCACAAATTTGCAAGGGGCGTGAGAAACACTGCGGAAAAAGAACACAGCTGGACCTCATTAAATCGCCTTTAAATTCACGGAAAGGGTGTGTCGCATGTGTGTGAACTGACCCTGCGTGCGCAAAAAGTACTGTACATGCACGCTAAACAACCTCGTTTATGTGCACATTTTTGCGCATATTACTGAATTTTTTGCGCTGGCAGGGCCATCTCATTAGGGCAGGGGACACAGCCGCACACCGAATTAAATAGCTATTTAGCCTAATGAATTCCTGATGTATTCTTTTTCCCGCTGAATTACGAAATGTATTGCATTTGCGTACCACCCATAGACTTCTATGGGGCCTTTGGGACGAAAATGCACACTCAAGTGGAGCATACTTCATTTTTTTGCACGTGCCGAATTCATGCGCAAAACTAAAAAATGGGAAGGAATCCATTGAAATCAATGGGTTCTATTCTCTGCGTATGGCGTGCACATATACGCCCTTGTGAATACGGCCCTATGTCAATAGGATCGAGTAAATATGCAGTGAATATATGATAGCTACGTATTCATGTTTATGCATGAAGGCCGGAGAAATCTATGGGACCTACCTACACGTTTTTTCCCATATGAAAAATACAGTAAATACACTAAATATCTATCAGTGGTGTAGCAAGGTCAGGTGGTGCCCGATGTGGAAACTTTTTTGGTCACCCCCACCCCACTAACCAAATGTTGAAATTATTAAAAGAAGGAAAAATAAGATACTTATAGTTGCAAGTGGCAATTTTCTGGTTTATTTGCTTAACATTGTAATCATAAACACTTAAAGGGGTTGTCCCGCGCCGAAACGGGTTTTTTTTTTTTTCAAACCCCCCCGTTCGGCGCGAGACAACCCCGATGCAGGGACTTAAAAAAAAAAACGCACAGCGCTTACCTGAATCCCCGCGCTCCGGTGACTTCTTACTTACCGGTTGAAGATGGCCGCCGGGATCTTCTCCCTCGGTGGACCGCAGGGCTTCTGTGCGGTCCATTGCCAATTCCAGCCTCCTGATTGGCTGGAATCGGCACGTGACGGGGCGGAGCTACACGGAGACGGCATCCTGCACGAGCGGCCCCATTGAGAAAAGAAGAAGACCCGGACTGCGCAAGCGCGGCTAATTTGGCCATTAGACGCCGAAAATTAGTCGGCTCCATGGAAACGAGGACGCTAGCAACGGAGCAGGTAAGTGAAAAACTTCTTATAACTTCTGTATGGCTCATAATTAATGCACAAATGTACATTACAAAGTGCATTAATATGGCCATACAGAAGTGTATAGACCCACTTGCTGCCGCGGGACAACCCCTTTAAATCCTTTGTCTCCCATCTTCGTTCTCTGCAAATTTTGAAATTGCATCATTAAAATCAATTCCTTTCGCTATTTTGTTTTCAATTGGCAAGATGGCTAAGTCGGACTCATCGTGGACCTAAGAGCTCTTGATTAATTTTAGCTTTGAAAAACCCCATTATAGGCCTAGCCATGTGTCCTGTAAGCAAATTGGGGCTACAGTGGGGGGATCGCTGAGCACAGAAGAACTAGTGTTATCAAATTTAGGGTGCATCTCCCCAGTTTTCTCTGCTTGAAACAAAGAAGACTGTCATGAAAGAGACATATTTGTGAAAAAAAATGAAATTTTATTTCCTTTTCGCCTGCTTTATAATACTTTTTGCAAAAGTCTGTGGTATCAGAATGCTCAATATGCAGCTAGATAAATGGGCTAGGGGATCTAGATTTCAAAATGGGGTCATTTGTTGTTTTTTTTTTTTTGGGGGGGGGGGGGGAACTGAAAGCCAACGGGTGTTTCCTCCATTATAAGCCTAGCCATGTGTCCTGTAAGCAGATTGGGGCTACAATCGGTATGTTTCTGAACATGGGACATGCAGGGGTACCAATATTGGTGGGAAAGTCTTCATTCACATGTGTTCTGTACAAAAAAATCTGTTTTTAAACTGACACGATTACCAAAAAATATGAAAATCACAATTTTTTTCTTCTGCTTTTCTAAGACTCATTCAAAAGTGTAGGGTCAAAATACTTAGTATACCCCTAGATGAATTCGTTAAGGAGCCTAGTTTTCAAAATCGGGTCATTTGTGGGGGTTCTCTATCGTTTTTGCAGTTCAAGGGCTCTACAAGTGGGCAATGGGGCCTGGAACACCTTCAAGCAAAATTTCTCTTCTGAAAGCCACTGGCTGCTCCTTTCGGTTTGGGCCCCGTTGTGCATAAAGAAATAAGATTAGGGTCACAACGGGTATGTTTCTGAGCACAGGGCAAACAGGTGTATCCATTTCGGGGTGCAAATACTCATTTTCATGTGCACTATAGGAAAAAATGTCTTTAAAATGAAATGTTTGCAAATATATGAAATTATATATTTTCTCCTCTAAATTGGATTAACTCCTGAAAAAAAAACTGTGAGGTCAAAATACTCATAATACCTCTCAGTGAATACTTTAAGGGGTGTATTTTTTTTTTAAATCGTGTCATTAGTGGGGTATGTATCATTCTGACACCTATCAGCCTTTGCAATCTTGGCTTGGTGTAGGAAAACAAAGTGTTGCTCAAAATTTTAAGCAATGTTAAATTTGTATGTCACTTACATGGTTTTTAAAAAATAAAGTTTTTCAAATGTGCTTCCAGAATAAAGTACAGAGATGGAAATATATATCTTACCAAAAATGTGTACAGTATGTTTGCACATATTTGACTTATTGCAGTTAAAAATGGGAAACAATTAAAAAATGGTCACAATTTTCCCAATTTTAGTGCTTTTAATAAATATACACAAAATCTATCGGTCTACTTTTACCACCTAAATGAAGTACAATATGTGGTGAAAAAACATGACAGAATTACTTGGATATGCAGAACCTTTATAGAGTAATTCTATGTTAAAATGACACTTGTCAGATTTCCAAAATTTGGCCTGGTCATTAAGGTGCAAACAGGCTTGGTAACTAAGGGGTTAAGGTCCCATTGAAAACAATAGGCAAGGCATTCCAAGGGAAACCCTAAAGATAGAACTTGCTGCAGTTTTTTTAGCACTTTTCAGAACATCTGCCTGGAGAATCAGGTGGCAGGATGACAGCACTGGATTGGTTGCCCAATGGCTGGTAAGCAGATCTGGAGCCTATAAAAAGAGGACAAGCAGGACCCCAGCATCCAGATGTTGATTGAAGACCAGACGTCTCCCTACCCTCCCGTCACAAAGTAGTCTACAGTCGCGGTATAGGTTTAAGCGGGCTGTAGTTCGCTTCCCCCAGGTGGAAAATGTTTCAATAGTTTAATTTAGTTTTGGACTTGGCAGACCTGAGTCTGTATGACTAAGTCTCAGGGCATGTTTTATATGTGACCGATTTATTTATATATATATATCTATTGAATACTAATTATAGTTGATGTTCAAGAACATTAAGAAGATGAAGATCATGACCGCTGCCAGCAAGGAAGTTTGCATAAAGGTCAACAATGAGGAAATCAAGGTGGTTGATAATTTTGTATTTCTTGGGTCCCTCATCAATCATAATGGCAGCTCAATAGGTGAGATAAAGCATCAATTAACATTGGGGCGTAAGAGCCATGTGAGCATGGACCCAATATGGAAGTGCAAGGATGTCTCAGTCACCATCAAATGAAGGTTAAGCACAGCCATCTATTTCCTGATTGCAACATATGTGGAGATGTGGACTCTAATCCTAGAATGGTAGAGTTGGAAGGGACCTCCAGGGTCATCGGGTCCGACCCCCTGCTCAATGCAGGATCACCAAATCATCCCAGACAGATATCTGTCTAGCCCCTGTTTGAAGACTTCCTGTCATGTCCCTGCGGCACACGAGCACCACGCTCAGAATGGACGCAGGGTGGCATTCACACTTACTGCAGTTGTTAACAGGATGCATCCTATAGCATCTTTGACTTTTTTTTTTTGCTTCTGACATGCCGCCAAAATCCTTTTTTATTGCTTTTGGCCTCTGTTGCAGGCCTGAATTCATTATTAGCTTTAGCCTTTCTGACACTTGCCCTACAATTTCTGCAGATTGCATTATATTTTTCTTTAGATATTCCCCCCTCTCTTTCAATTTGATAAACATATTTTTCTTCCTTTTCAGCATGTGCATCATCTCAGCGGGGCGTGCTAATGTCGGGGAGAGCACGAGGAAGCAAGATGGATGTCACAGGTGGCTCTGCGATCTCTTCCAGCAATGGTAGCATAGGTGCCTGACTTGGTCGCTGCACAGTGGCAAAAAGGGTTTTACAGTCTATGAATACTAACGGTGGTTCGTCACGTGACGCCAGTGCCTCATCCGGGACTCCCAGAGTTAGTGATAAAATAACTGATACGAGTCCTGGTAGCTTTGATTAGTAAACTGGAGGTTCACAGTTTTACAGTTTTACTTCAGCTCAGTTTTGTAATTACAGCAAAGAAAACAATGGCCGTCTTGTAGCAATGACAGAGATATGACTTTGAAGCAAATGACGCGTTGATCTACAGTTGAGTTCAGTAAAACACAAGTTAATCTTCAGCGCTCTCTCTCTATTTGACGCTAGAGGCTACTCTGTAGAATTACCACAGTCCTGGTTATCTCATGGGGTTTCACTAGAAGACTATAAGGTAGATAATGACGTTGACGTTAAGATGGGCCTCTTTCACTTTCCCTGGCTTTGATTTCACTAGTGTGTATATATGTATGCCTCTTCAGATCTATTTCCTTTTAGCCTGAAGCAGAACCCTGCGTTAGTTTGAAAGCTCGCTGTTACATCATGTATTTTTGTTGGCCATTAAAAGTTACCATATCTACAAGATTACATGGTTACTTTTGCTGGGAACAATCACATTTTGACAGTTCTCATTTGCATGCTCAAATCCCTTCAAATCGTCTGCCCATGAAATAATCCCACATATCACATTAGAGCGTGTAATAGCAGATTACATAATGATTTTATCACAGATTAGTCATTACCTTGCACACGGCTCTGGAAAGAAATCTGAGATTATCTATTTCCCCTTCTGAGAAGACAAGTGCATGATGGAAGAAACTCCTCATTACTTAAAGGGGTTGTCCCGCGCCGAAACGGGTTTTTTTTTTTTTCAATAGCCCCCCTTTTCGGCGCGAGACAAACCCGATGCAGGGGTTTAAAAAAAAAACAAAAACGGATAGTACTTACCCGAATCCCCGCGCTCCGGTGACTTCTTACTTACCTTGCGAAGATGGCCGCCGGGATCTTCACCCTCGGTGTACCGCAGGTCTTCTGTGTGGTCCATTGCCGATTCCAGCCTCCTGATTGGCTGGAATCGGCACACGTGATGGGGCGGAGCTACGAGGAGCTGCTCTCCAGCACCAGCAGCCCCATTCAACACGGAGAAGACTGGACTGCGCAAGCGTGTCTAATCGGGCGATTAGACGCTGAAAATTAGACGGCACCATGGAGACGGGGACGCCAGCAACGGAGCAGGTAAGTGAATAACTTCTGTATGGCTCATATTTAATGCACGATGTACATTACAAAGTGCATTAATATGGCCATACAGAAGTGTATAACCCCAACTTTGTTTCGCGGGACAACCCCTTTAATCCTGTAGTTGCATCCATATAAACTCAATCCGTAACTACAAAATAAAGTCCATTCTGGAGTATCACACCTAATAACCTGGAGGTATGGTGAGGAGTAGTGCAGGGAGAGCAGTCAACTGTGTGTGGACAGAAGAGTTTGTCCAGTTTTTAGGTCTAGGAGCCATTTCATCCATAGTCACATGTAGGTTTTACGGTAAATGTTGCTCAGGCTTCTTTCCCACAAGTGTATATCGGCCACCGTATTCACGGTCAGCTGATATACGCTACCATCTGTGGCGTTAAAGCTCCTGAACGGGTGTACAAATCAAACATCTGTGCGCCCATTCACATGGCATGGGCCCCCGGCGCATATAAGCCAAGGCTACCATGTCATCACCCTTTTCTTCCCCCTCCCCCTTGCAGGCTCGCCTCTGCTCTCCTTACCCCTCGCTCTTTGCAACGGGAGGGGGCTGGATGGGGCAGGACTAAGCAGGAGAAGCCGAGTAGAATGATATATAGGTTATGGAGAAAGATTCAGTAGAACTTGTATTTTAATCATTTATATCTCTACTCATTCTGAGCTGAACAGTCCAATTGGGCAGTCCAACCAGTAATTGGCAGCTACTCCCTCTATGTACAGTCATACACAAATGGCTCTCAATTACTACTAGGAGTGTCCATTGGACTATTCAGTTCAGAATATTTTTCAATAAATATTATAAACTTTGGTTACTCCATCTGCTGCATCGTATTCTGAATCCTGCATCGCACCACCACCCATGGCACCTTAGATTGCTATAGAATTCGCCTGGCGATGCTTAGAAACAAGCAGAGTGACCTGAATATGTAAGGTCTGTATATGGACTAAGTGAACCCATTATCAGCTCTACCACCACTCTGTTGTGTAGGTCAAAAGTCCAACAGACTGTTTTTTGTGTTCTGTTACCCACCATTGAAAGAAGTTGTTTTTATGAAATGCAGATTTCCCTATTTTCCCTGTGCAATGCAATGTGGTCTGAACAGTTCAGAGAAATGATGTTACAGCAAGCTTACGAGACCTCTGACAAAGAGGCCAAGGAGTCTCGAAAGCTTGCTGTAACAATTTATTTTTGTTAGCCATTCTAAGATATAATTTTGACTTAATTGCTCCTACTGAGAACAACTACATTTTGTGCCACTGGATAAAGCGGTACCAAACTTTTTTCTTTTTAGTTCAGTAAAGTTAGTAAGAACTTTTTACCCCTGTCTCCCAGGACTTTCTGTCCTTTTTCCTTGTGACTATCCTTTAGAAGGTGTCCCCACTTGTGGATCCTCCCATCACAAGACGCTGCATTCGACCGTTGCTTTCAGGGCAGAATACCTGTGTAGCATGCCATGCAGTTGAGCAACACTGATCTGGAATGTGAACAAGCACATGGGCCTCTATGTGTTTCTCACCCTTGGGCTTATCACTGTGTTGTGATCACGCAGCTCAATGAGTCTTTATTAGGTAATTCCCAGAGAATCATCAACTTAAATATATTAATCATAGGGTTTAATGATCTAATTTAGAAGCTCATAAGGTTGTGCACTAACCTAGCACTGATCTCCAGATTTTACAAGCCTTTTTACAAGCTCTCCAACCCTGTATAACTCTTTGAGATTGATGGATGTTTTACTCCCCAGCCCTAATAGACTATCCCCAACCCTTATAGAGCACCACATACCTCAGAAGTCTCACCAAACCAGTATACAGCTCCACCATCCAGCTTTATCCTCTCCAAACCGGCGGCGAGGCTGTTGTAACTGGTACATTTCAACACTCTTTGTCTCTATTAATTATCTAATTTCTATGCCAAACCCGACTCGAGGGCTTCAATTGTAGACCTATACCCTGGGCAGATTGAATTTTTCATGTCTGATTTTGTTTTCCTCGGGATAAGTAGTGTCAAATATGTCAGGCGGCCATTTATCTCTCCTTCTCCATAAAATTAATAGGCTTCTTAAAGGGGCTATCTGGGACTTCTACTTGTGGGATCAGTGAGGATCGGGATTCTCGGGTCTGCTGTCAATGGGGACAGAGCTGGAAACACTGTTGAACGAGTTGGTAATGCATTGAATTCAATGGGAGTTCTGCCTGCAATACCAAACTGGGCCACTGCAATAAGGACAGCTTCCTGTCTACACTAATAGCGGCTCGATATCAGCTGATTGGAGGTGATCCTGAGTGGAGGACCACTGCAGATCAGCTATTGATGGCCTATGCTGAGGATAGTCATCAACAGGAAAATCCTAGACAACCCCTTTAACTTGGACTTTCTCATTATCACCCCAAAGATCGTTCAACTGATAATTAATTTATGACTACTATGGATTATACAGCCTTAATAACTTTGCTCCACCCCATTCAGTTAGGCTCACTTACATTCCAGAGATCGATCAACCGCATTGCAGCCGAATGATCATCCATAGGATCATTCATGCAAACAATCCCACCACCTACTGTGAAGAATCCAGGACTCAATGGCAATGGTATAAAATAGAGAAATGAGTCTGTACTCACCTAAGGGCCTTTTTACATGGGAGGACTTGTTGGGCGCAGATGCCCGACAGATCGTCCCAGCAATAATTGTTCATGTGCTTTTACACAGTTAGGATCATCGTTCAGTAAAAGGAGGCAGAGCGGAGCGGGGATCATCCCTCCCACCTCCATTCACCCATCTGTCTTTCTGCATGCAGAAACTGAACAAGAAGCGAACAAATTCTCATTTGCTGTTCACTTGGGGCAAGCATGTGCACTGGACGATTCCAGAAGAAGCTGGTAGTGGTCACATGTACAGTGAACAGCACATGACTGCTGCCAGCTTCTTCAGGGGTCGGAGGGAAATCTAAAGGAATGAGTTTGGACTGATTTCTTTACTTTACACCATTCAATAACTTGCAAAAATTGCATGATCAGCTGGATTCGGCCAACCATGCCATAGACTTGCAATTTTGGCCATGTCCAATGGAAATTTTTGGACATGACAGATAAGATTTTTTGTCAGACAGAAGTCTGCCGTCAGCCACCATGAACAATGATTCATCTTAATTTTGTAGCCTTTGGTTGCTGAAAATGCCGAAATCAGCCATTTTGGGCAAATTTTGTCTCTAGTTTATGGCTACCTTTAGAGGCACACTAACGTATCTCGGGGCTGTGTGTTGACCGTGTCATTCCATAGCACACAGCCTCGTTATAGCCTATGGGCCTATACACACGGATGTTTTTCATCGATGGTCCGCGTGAAAAAAACTCCTAGACAGTCCTATTCCTGTATGTTTCATAGACAAGAAATAGGACGTGCCAGTGTGTTGTGTCCATGAATATTTGGACAACTGGTCTCTGTGTGCCGCCTGATGCAAGTTTCACCCGAGTCTCTTAGGCGCAACTCGGACTCACGGCTAGTGTGTACTTAGCTTTAGAGAAAGCTGTCAAACAGCCAGGCTCCCATAATGCTCTTCTTCTGGTACCCGGAAACCAACTGATATCTGAATTTAGCTTTAGAAGTGAATGGAGAATGAATAATCACGTGACTCATGATCACATGAGCAGCTCTGGCCAATCAGAGAGCAGGTATAATGGATTGGGGGTCTAACACTACCAATGCACTGTGGGGATTAGGTAGTCTAAAGATTGCATCAACCATGTTGGACGGCTGAAAACAGGTCCTGTAACTGGAGGATCGAAGGGGCAGCGGTAATATATTCGCACCCGCTCCGGTACTGGTACAGAATTTTGTCCAGAAGCTGAAGGGACGCTTTTGAGTAACACATTTCCAAAGTTGGGGCTCCGTCACACATTTTGGATGCAGAAATTCAGTTGAGGAAATCCCGTACAATAGAATCCATTGATTTCGATGGGTTCCCTTACATTGTTTGTTTTTGCGTGCGCATTTCCGTCAGGCGAGAAAATATGCGACATGCTCTATTTTTGTGCAGAATTGCGCACCAAAGCTCCCATAGGAGTTTATGGGGGGCGTGCAAATGCACATGAACAGTGAATGAAGATGTGTGGAAAACGTTTCCGCAGCCACCTGTCAGGGCGTTATAAAGTATGCAGCTAATTGCAGGGAAGGCACGGCAGACATCTTGGAGATTGTTTTGGAGAGTTTCCTCCATCGAGTAAAGATGGACTTGCTCATAAATTTCGTAGATCGGAGGGCGTCACTCTAGGACCCCGGAGAATGAATCCCGATCCTCCTCTTTTTCGGAACAACCTCCGCCAGCTCACGTGCCTGCCGAGATCTGCGCAACAGCTGCCAAAAGGGCCTCATCGTCATCGGAAGACATCTCCAACATCAGCTACTCTCTCGCAAAGCCAGAAAGCACCAGGAGCCCCACAAGATGGCGGGATTACAGGGGGCGGGGTCACTGATGACAGCATGGCGTATTGCTAGCCAGATTTTCTGCTAGCGCAAAAGTGCAGCTATTGGGAACCAAAAAAGAACGGAAATATACGCCGTAACGTGCAAAAAATAAACCCATGCATTGCGTAAGTACATCGCGCAGGAGTGCCTGAATTTGCGCTTACGCTCGTGTGCAGTAGCCCTTACTCAACATTTTCTGGAAAGTCTGTCAATTTTTGGTAAAATGTGGAGTTCCCCTTTAAGGGCTCACTCATATGGCTGTAAGTGCATTTGGGCCACGTAGATACGCGGCGCATTTATGCGACCAAAGATCGCCTATGCCCGTGTATTTTTCCCGCTCCGCCATGTTTTTATGTGCGCAAATACACTACATATTTGCACATGCGAAAAATAACGTGCAAAATCGTCTTGATTGGTCTGAATAAAAAACCGTAACCGTCTGCACCGCTGCGATGATTCTACGCCGTGATTAATGGTTTCTGTCCATCTATATATAGGTGAGAAAGAAAACCAGATTCTCATAAGTAGAAAATCCGGATGAGCGTGTCCGCCGGAGGCTGATAGCGACATAATTATTTTCATCCCGCAGTCAGACATGACAAGTGTAATGCAAGTAATGTGACCCGCCGTGAAGTTGTAATCCGGCGTGTGACGGCGGCTGCAGGTATGTGGAAGCGCACATTCCCGCAGCCAGTAAACACACAGGAATTGGACTGCCTGCTGGGAAGACAAGGGTTAAACCATTAAAATCCTCCAGAAGCGAGTTGGGAGACGTTGGGGAGAGCTAATATTTGCCGACACGGAACTTGCGCTGATAACAGATCTGCTATTGGTTTTGGTTCCCAGAGCTGCTAATTACACGTCTGTTCGTGACGCCGCTTATTTTGGCCATAAGGACACAACAATTTTGGGAGGATTTTCATTTCCAAATTTAAAAAGCCAAAACATTTGTATTTTTCCATCGATGCGGCCGTATAAGCGCTTCTTTCTTGCCGTGTGAGGGCTTCTTTCTTGCGTGACAAGCTGTGGTTTTTATTGTGGAATTTATTATTTTCTGCATCAAGTTAATTACAGCAATACTGAAATTATATATTTTTTTCGTTTTCTTAACACTTTTGTACAATAAATACCCATTTTATTTGGAAAAAATATATACCGTATATACCCGAGTATAAGCCAATAAGTTTTACCACAAAAAACTGGTAAAACCTATTGACTCGAGTATAAGCCTAGCTATACATGAGTATATACTAGGTAAGGAAAAAATGCAATACTTACCTCCCAGCCGGCGTCTGTGTCCCCGGCACGATGATCTCCCAGGCAGTGCAGTAAGCTGCTTCAGACTTCTCCCCACTGTCATCTTTTTGCTTAGCTTTGAATTCCCCTGCCGTCAGCGCTATGTAAGTAAGCGCTGTGATTGGATCGAGCGCCAGCCAATCAGAGCTAGCGCTCCATAAACCAATCACAGCCATTCAGTGATGTTATCCACTGAATGGCTGTGAATCATTGAGCGCCGGCTGTGATTGGCTGGCGCTCCATCCAATCACAGCGCTTACCTAACACAGCGCTGACGACGGGGGATTTGAAAGCTGAGCAGGGAGATGACAGCGGGGAAAATTCTTAAACAGCTTGCCACACCACCGTGGAGACCATCACGTCGGGGACACAGATGCCGGCTGTGAGGTGAGTATTGAAGTTTTTTTTTTTTTACCTCACTCGAGTATAAGCCAAGGGGGGCTTTTTCAGTATAAAAAAATGTGCTGGAAAAACTAGGCTTATACTCGAGTATATATGGTATATTGTTGCATTTTTGTATTCGAAGTTCCATAACTTTTTTATTTTTCCAAACCAAGCTCTGTGGGGCTGTTGTTTTGCATAATGAGCTGTAGTTTTTATTGGCATGATTTTGGAGTGTGTAGGACGTTTTTCAATCACTTTTATTGCATTTTTTGGGGGAGGCGAAATGAACAAAAAAAGCATTTTGACAGTTTTTTTTGCTTTTTTTTTATAGCATTTGCCATGCAGGATACAAAAGTGTGTTCAGCTTATTGTACAGGTTGTTATGGATGCAGCGATACCCAACATGTATTTTTTTTAAACAAAAGAGGAAAGTGTGCAATAAAGGTGGTTTTTTGACTTTTTTTAATGTTTTACATTTTTTTCTGTTCCTGTAGAGGACTTGAACCTATGATGCTATGAGCACACTGATGATATAGTGTAGTACTTCTATACTGAAATGCATTATCTAATATCTAATAACTCTAGTTCTTAAGGGGTTAAAAGGGTTGTGCCAGTGGAAAGGGATCCCCTATCCTGTGGATGATTTTCCATCATGACTAAACCCTTTTAAGTTTCTAATTGTCCTTTCCGAGCAGAGCATAGTGTCGTGGCCCAGAACAACGGGGCCCCTCTATAGTGTACGAATGCCTTTGTCTTGTGCTTCATGTTGTCAGTGTCTTTCATGTTGCATGAATATGATGTGTATTGCATTTCTGCAGCACTGAATGGGTTAACTGTCTGGTATGTGAGAATGTCTGTGAAATGTATCTTTTTGTCTGTCATGTGAGCGTGTGATATATATGTGGATGCAAGGCCTTAGTTCTGAGTTCTCTGGTTCCGGTCCTAGTCTTGCAAGGAACTCACACAGACACCTTTAGTTCTGAGTGGGCCTGAATGGAGGAGGGTGAAAGACAATCCCAGCGGACCCTGGGCCTGCTTTACCCAGGAGATGCCAGCGGTGTATTAACCCACTGAGGAACTTAGAGACAGAGTGGAACGGCCATTGCAGTGTGGAGTGTATGCCAAACGTGAGTGCCGACCGGTAGAGAGCTGGAGAGGGAAAGAGGCGTTTGTACCAGGCATAGAGCCCTATAGATAACTGGGACTGTACATTTCCTCCCTGTTGCACCACTTTGTGATTTCTGCACCAATTGTCCTGTTAGCATGAGTTATACTTTGATTGAACTGTAAATAAGTTTCTATAAGTAAAGGAGCTCTGCCGACCATACCCGGTTTTGCAATTTAAACCTGCCCTGTGAGTGTGGACCATTTATTTCACCATCCAGATTCACCGCAGAGGAAGGAACGGGGGCGTCACCCGTGACAACAGATCGCCAAGGTAAACCACGTAGTGGGTTACTCTTTGAAAGACCCACCATCAGTTACTTGCACGGGTCGCGTGCTACCCTCAGGGTGGGAGATGGTAGAGCCCCGCGACAAGGCCCAAACTTTACCCTGCTGTCTCCTAGGTGAGGACCCACTCCTCGGACCCTGCAATAGTAATAGCAATTTTTCAATTCCCGTTTACCGCTTTTCTAACCAGCGCCGATCAATATACAGTCAAACCTCTAATTTTATTGGTAATCCGTCTGAAAGCAATCGGCCAAACTTGAAACCAAAGAAATTAGAGGCAATTATTTCCAATGACTTTGTTCTAGACATTCCAATTTTTGGGAGGGGGGGCTTGAAATATTAGCCCTTCCCCGAAAATAAGCCCTACCTACACTACATGGAAAAAAAATACTAATCTCGCAGGCAGCGTCCCCGCCCCTCTCACTGCTCTCCAGGCACTCCGTCAGGCTTCCGTGTCGGCTTCAGCGCTGAAACACTATTCTCTTCCATCGTTGAATGGCCGTGATTGGCTCATCAAGCGGGGGCTGTGATTGGTTGAGCCAGGGCGCTCCTGAGCCAATCACAGCATTCTCTTCCTGGAGGTGGGGTATTCAACCCACGTTACCAGGAAGAGAATATTATTTCAACGCTGCAGCTGACACGGAAGCCTGCCGGACCACCTGAAAAGCCGCGAGAGGGACGGGGAGGCTGCCTGTGAGGGCAAGTGGGCTGGCAGACGCCGGCAAAATTAGAAGCAGCGGGCAAAGTAGAGGCAGAATTCTGCCAGGAAAAGTCAGCGAAACTGGAAACAGGTGAAAGAAATAGGCGACGAAAGTAGAGGTATGACTGTACTAATGACCACTTGTCCGTGAGTGACTGTGTGAGTTATGACATGTGAGCAGTCGTCGGGGCTCTTGGGTCCGCCCCTGACCACATGATGGTAATGTCATCACAGATCCTTCGTCCCATGCAGATTACAGGTGGACTACATCCCCCACAAGCCAGCGCAGCCTCAGTTGCTATGGAATACTAACGACCACCTGTCTGTAAGTGAGTGACTGCGTGAGTTATATGTGATGATGTCACCATCATGTCATCAGTCACCTGGGACCCTGAACTCCACCCCTGATTACATGATGGGGACATCATCACAGGTCCTTCATCTCTGTGCACTGAATGAGGGATTATGGGCGGACTACATTCCACACAAACCCCCATAGCTCCAGTTGCTATGGATACAGCAGTACTTAGTCTGGAAAGTTTGTACCTTGTTGTGAGACTGCTGCACACCTGTGGGGAGACTCCAATAAAATGGCACCTCACAAATGTCCACATACATAGCTGACCATATTGACCAACAGCATTGAAGCATAGTCCTTCACCGCTATCTTCACATCTCCTGAACGTGATATCATGTCATCTCAAGTGCTAATGCCGGCTACACCAATCCGGCCTTCATCTAATCATGAACCATTGTCCAGTGTTGTAACTAACCGTTGCTGTTGTGTTAACATGTCACCACAAAGGGTCAATACCGCTGTGAAGCCAATGCAGCTTACATGACAGCGACAAGCCACGATCTCACCTCAGCCACCAGCTGAAGTTTGTAAATCTCGTGCAGCAGATATGGGAAAGCAATAAGGGAACATGTCTCCTCAGCGAGCGGCTGAAGTTCATAAATCACATGCAGCTCATATGCGAAAACAACGAGCCAACATGTATCAATATTGCTATTTTGTACATTTACTGATATTTTCCTACTCATAGGTGTTTGCACTTTTTAAATCTCAAATAATGGCAATAATGTACTATTTGCACAGAAATATTTTGACCAACTTCAATCCCTTTCACTATATCATATTACTAAGTGGTGTCACCAGAAGCACTGATACTTGTAGGGTTATTAATGACTACACGGTTCAAGGTAGACGTGACTGCTTCTGTTGGCTTTACTCATCCTGTTTACCATGCTCACTATTCTGGCTAATGACTAATTGTACAAACAGTAATTAAATGTAAATTCTATGGCAAACCAACATATAGGGTGATGTGCCAAGCTTCATTTTTAGGATAGGGAAAGGTATCGCTTTTCCTTAGGGAGAGGCCTAGAGGGTGCGAGGAGCCCATCTGTAACGGCTTATCGGTCGTGACAACGTCGTGGCATGGTGGCTTCAACACAGGCAAAGTCCGGTTGCCTGGTTAAGTAG
The DNA here is from genome assembly GCF_035609145.1 of Eleutherodactylus coqui. Classification (NCBI taxonomy): domain Eukaryota; kingdom Metazoa; phylum Chordata; class Amphibia; order Anura; family Eleutherodactylidae; genus Eleutherodactylus; species Eleutherodactylus coqui. The sequence goes on along the minus strand of NC_089847.1, from coordinate 128,840,579 downwards.
GCCAAGGGTTAATGCATCATGTGGTTTGTTGGTGCTGTCTGCCTTGCTGCATGGATGCATGCTGGATTAGCCATGCCTGAGAGTAAGCTGGAGTGGTGGTTTTCCATTTCGCTCTGCCATTGTATCAGGTGCAGAGTGACTATATATTCTCAGCCCTCCTGGTGAGCAGTGCTGCTTATTCTGTTCCACAGTGGATTACTTGGAGTGTGGAGCTCTACTGTGCCAGGTGGTTTGCAACTTGCAGATACGTAGCTGCTGGATCTCTTCTAGTTGGTTTTGTCGTTTTCCAATCTTGTTTTTGCTTTGTGGCTTGGTGCATCTCTCAGGGGTTCCTATAGGGACAATCAGGCCCCAGAAAGAAGACCACTAGGCCGTCTTTATACAGACTATGTCCCTGCTTTAGGTAGGGACTAGAGATGAACGAGCATACTCGATAAGGCAAACTACTCGAGCGAGTAGTGCCTTATTCGAGTACCTGCCCGCTCGTCTCTAAAGATTTGGCTGCCGGTGCGGATGAGTGGTGAGAAGGGGGGAGTGAGAGAGAGATCTCCCCTCCGTTCCTCCCCGCTCCCCCCCCCCCCCGTGCCGGCACCCGAATCTTTAGAGACGAGCAGGTAGGTACTCGAATAAGGCACTACTCGCTCGAGTAGTTTGCCTTATAGAGTATGCTCGCTCATCTCTAGTAGGGACCCTTCACCCTCCTGCTAGGTTAGGGCCAGGCTTCCTTCCCTCGCCCTGGAGTAGTGCTACCATGCCACATAGTGTGGTGCGCACTGTTCATCAGTGCAATTGTCATTTTTGGTTAGGCCTTGACCTATCTTTCGTGTGCAAAACACGGAAGTGTCCATACACTCATATGGGAGCTGGAAAAAAAGGGAGGGGGAAGGAGTTTAGCTGCCTCCTATGCTCGGAAAAGAAGACCGATGTCCGTATTTTAGACATTAGACGTTATTAGGTGTATTTCTACTGACCAAGGGAATACCGAACAGCAGCGCATTTTTTCTGCAACACGCCGCTCCAGATCACATAAATGGGCGATTTATACACTAATGACGCTCGGGACTCAATCGAGGAAAATCGTCCATTCACGCAATTTTTAGCGGAGTTAGACAAAAAAATTTTGCGCACAGAACTTTTGCGTGATTAGGTCCCTCGTGTAAATGAGCCCTAAGGAAGCGAAAACTGAAAATACTAACATTGCTGGATTTTATATTGACACATTCATACATAATCTCCATGTTTACTCATCTGTGACACAATGTTGATATGTCCAGGTTTCCACTTGTTCTCTCTGTATGTAGAGCATGATAATAACCACAATTATCGAAATTCCTGTTAATTGAACCTCAATGAGTAGAACAATTAGTGTATGGTTTGATTACTTTAATTTGGCATACCTTAAGGTGGTGCTGCAGAGATATTGTTCCATCTTCCTTATTTGCATATATTTCCCAGAGGAGCATGCATGGCCTTATAAGTCTCCTCTCTCACCTTCAAGGTGCTTTCCTTAAGGAGTGATGATACCCCTCCTGACCCACATCATAAGCCTCTCACTAGCCAAGCCAGGATCCTACTGCACACTGATGAGGGGCAAAAACCCCAAAACCGCTGTCTGTGTATGGATGCTGGCTTGGTTTTCAATTCCCAATCATTGCTCTACAGACCTGTATAAAGGGTCAGGCATTGATTTGAAGGGATGCTGCCATCCAATAGCTGGCGCTGCAGAGGTATTGTTCCAGCTCCCTTATTTGGATTTAATAGCTGCTGGTTTATAAAATATTCTAGATGATCAAACTGTAAGAAAAAAGTCTACAAAACTCGCTTGCAGGAGGTTAGCTTGTATTCTTGGGCCCAAATGCAAAATCTATAATAGGACCCTCTGCCTACTGTGTGCCATTAACACTGAGATGGCAAAAGTCAAGGGACAAAAACTGATATCATGTAGGACCCCTTTAGCCGAGCGAAGTGCAGCAACTCAACATGACATCAATTCCACAAGTGGACAGAAGATGTCTGGAGGGATGTGAACCATCTGGATGCCCCGACAGCTTCGGGGTATTTGTAGGTGCAGGATTTCAGATGTGGATGGACCTCTTCACCACATCCTATAAAATGCTTGATTGGGCTCATGTTGAGTGACCGTGCCAGCCACGCCATTCATAGGAACTCTCCAGAACGCTCCTCCAACCAGGATTCTGGAGAATTTGGACCCAATGGCACGGTGCATCATCTGGAGTAGCTTATCATTGTGGAGGTACACAATGTCCAAGAGGACCTGCAAATGGTCACCAAGCAGTGAAATGTAGCAGGTATTGGTCAATGATGTGTTTAGGCAGACCAGCAGAACCAAGCCATGGTATGAGAACACCCTACACTAGTATGGAGCCACTACCAGCCTGTATAGTGCCAACTGGGGCCCATAGCTTCATGGGGTCTGCACCACACATAAACCCCACCATCAACACAAAACAATTAGTACCATGGCTCATCAGACTGTGCCACATGTTTCTAGTCCTCTAGGGTCCAGTTACAATCTCACAAGTCCAGGGGAGGCGCTGTGCCCGTTGTTTTGGTGATAACAGAGGCGCTCTGGTGGGTCTTCTGCTCCCATATCCCCTGGAAGCTACAGAACGCTGCGCTGACCTGCAGGATATACGTGTGGGGTCTCCTGCACAGACCTGCAGGATATACGTGTGGGGTCTCCTGTGCTGACCTGTGGGATTAATGTGGTGGTCTCCTGCGCTGACCTGCGGAATTTACATGTAGGGGTCTCCTGTACTCAATGTATTTTCTGCCTAATGACTTCTATGACATATTTCCAATACACATGTGATACTGCGGATCGAGGAATGTTAAACGACCGCATGACTTCAGAAATGAAGCTGCAGTGGCCCAGAGTTAGTGGGGCCCCTTCATAATGTTATATGTCTGTCTCGTGCCATTTGTCTTGTCAGTGTCTTATGTGTAGTGTGCATTTGCTATGTGTATTGCACCTCTGCAGCACTGAATAGGTTAATGTCTGGGTTATGTCTGGAAATGTATCATGTTGTATGTCATGTGACTATGTTTTATATATATGTTTGCAAGGATGCTGGTCAAAGGCGAACAGCTGTAGCAGTCTAGTGAGTAGTCTTCTATTCTGCTTGCAAAAAAAACAACTAGTCAGTCTGCAAGTGAAGAACCTCACAGACAATTGATTGGTCTATGCGTGGAGAATGGAGGAAGCTGAGTGATTCCTTTCTGCTTGACCTGGGACCTGTTTACCTGGGATATGCCAGTACTACCGCTAAGTGCTGAATGAAAGGAGGACCATTGCTTGGCTAGGAGTAAGGCACAAGAAGCGTGAATGTGGACAGGTAGAGAGTAGGAGAGAGAGAGAGTCGCCGGGAGCGTCAGCACACAGATAACTAGGACTGTGGATTGTCTGGATTATCCTGAGAGTCCTCCCTGTCACACCACCTTGACTTGTACCCATGCCAAACTACTGTTGTAAGCTGGGATTTACTGAAGTTATAGTAAGCGGACACTACTGACCCGGTTTGTCCAGGAAGTTTTCCCTTTGTGTGGACTAAGTTATTTAACCATCAAGATCCACCGCAGAGAATGGAACAGTGACGTCACGAGTGACAAAGAACTTTAAGGTAACTCCTGGTTACTTTTCCCTGTGATCTCCCCCAGTAGTAACTTGGTTAAGTCCTGAGCTACCCCAGGGGAGGAGATGGTAGAACACCGTGACAAAATCCTTATCAACTCAACCATCTCCTCGGCTGTGAACCCACTCCTCCGATGCTGCAGAATGTCCCATCCATCTAGCACCCGCTATTATGCCTCATCAGATAGTTCACGTTGCCTTCCGATGAGCCAGCTGTCCGGTGTTCACCCTCACAAGATAACCTCTCACAAAATATACAGGCGTTCCCAAGTGTCACTTGAGGTTGTCGCCACTTTATCATCAATTTATAGGACATCCGGTGTGTCAACATATAATACTGGTGCTTTCTTATTTGGCAGATGGCCCCCTCTGTCCCAACACCCAGGTGTGAATGCTATCTTGGCACCCCTTATAACTACATAGTGTGCTCACTTATAAGGCCTCCTTCACACGGGCGACACTGCATCTCTGTGAGAAAATCGCAGCGATATCGCATCGCTGCACTGATTTTCTCGCAGTAATACCGCGATTTTGTAGTGCTACAAAGTCGTATGTGACGCTACAAAATTGGGCGACTTTGTAGCATCACATGCGAGGTTTTTGCGGGGGGGGGGGGGGCTTGAAATATAAGCCCTACCCCGAAAATAAGCTGTAACTAAAGAAGAAAAAAAAAGTATACATCACCTCTCCTGAGCTGTCCGGGGCGCGGCCGCAGCTTCTCCCCAGGTCCCGGCACTGATCTTCTTCTTCATCTTCTGGCTGCTGGAAGCGCTGGCTGTGATTGGCTGACACTTAGCCAATCACAGCCAGTGCTCGAAGAATGGCTGTGATTGGTTCAATCACTGCCATTTATCGAACGCTTGCTGTGATTGGCTAAGTGTCAGCCAATCACAGCCAGCGCTTCCAGGAGGCGGGGATTTTTGAATCCCCGGCCAAAAGAGAAGAAGAAGATCAGTGCCGGGACCTGGGGAGAAGCTGTGACCGGGCTGACAGCGCGTCTAAGGTGATGTATGTGTATTTTTTTTCCTTGCAGTTAGGGCTTAGATTATAGCTTTGACTGTAGCATTTGTTACTGTCAAAGTTGCTTCGCATCGCATGCAAACTGCGTTTTCGTGCAATGCGATGAAACAGAGAGAAAGGCTCCATAGGGAAACATGGGCTACAAATCCTGAAGTATCGGATCCAGTGCGTTCGTTCAGATGGGTGATTTTCCGGTGCTTAAGATAATCCATCTGAAAAAGATAGCACATACGCTGCGGATTCTATCCCGCCCCTTTATGCATGTCCGGAAAACATAGGTCAGCCAACAGCGGTCCACACTGCTAAACTCCCTCCCACCCACTCCCTCCCACCTTCCTCCCTCCCTTAGCCGGCAGCTACCATAGGCTTCTATGGGAGCTCATATTGCTAGGATCAGCCAGCAAAGGAAAGAGGAGGGGGGTGACCATATGAATGGGTGAGAAAACGCAAGATTTAGCCGTGACTTAGACGCAGCTTTCTCTTGTTCATGTATTTTTTGGCCACCACGATGCGGGTGGACGAAAATCGTAATGCCCATGTGAAAAAGGCCTAAAGGTAAAGAACCCTGCGGGACAAAACCTGGTATGTAAATTTTTGCACTCAATCTTCTCCTATCACTCAGATTCCTGATCAGGGGGATCTCTGTTTTTTTCTTCTCCTCCTCTCACTTTTCTCTTGATGCCACTTTCGATGATTGATTTGTAGTTCGCCATTATTAGAAGACATAACTAATCAATTTGCTTCAGTGAACATAAATCAGCTCTCGCTTCGTTAACTTGTGAATCAGCACAAATGTCAAATCAGGTGAAATCATTGGTGAGTTTGCCTCCCCAACGTGTAATACATCTAATTAGTATACAGCAAAACTAATTGAATGCAAATCTAATGCTGTTGTTGATGTGTCAGGAAATCCTGGCTAGCCAGACCAAAGTCATATAATCCGCTCTTTTCTCACTGTGGACACATTAAAAATGCTTACTGTCGCCCTCATCCACTCCCGGCTCGATTATTGCAACTCGTTGCTGATCGGCCTCCCCGGCACCAGACTCTACCCCCTCCACTCCATCCTGAATGCGGCAGCCAGGCTCATCTTCCTGTCCAGCCGCTACTCGGACGCCTCTGCCCTGTGCCGGTCACTGCACTGGCTGCCCGTTAAATACAGAATTCAATTTAAACTCGCTACCTTCATCCACAAAGCCCTCCACAGCGCAGCGCCCCCCTATATCGCCTCCCTCATCTCAATCCATCACCCAGCCCGGGCTCTCCGCTCTGCTAACGAAACCAGACTGCATGCCCCTTTAATTCGAACTTCTCATTCCAGCCTCCAAGACTTCTCCAGAGCAGCACCAGTCCTCTGGAACGCGCTACCAAAGGCTACCCGAGCAATCCAGGACTCGCGGAACTTCAGGCGTTCTCTAAAAACACACCTCTTCAGGGAGGCATACCGAATTCCCTAAACAAACCCCTCTGTACTCCCCCTGATAACATGCTCCCTGACCTACTGACTGCAATCCCTGCTAGCCGTCATAAACCGCTCCTGCAGTCATCCCGATTCTGCCATTACACGGCTAAATGTCTGACCATTGTCTGTGTATAGCATCGCTCACTCTCCATCCCACCATACCGCGCACATCTCCAGCCCCTTTACCTTCTGTATCACCCCACTATTCGTAGTATGTAAGCTCGTTGGAGCAGGACCCTCACCACTATTGTTTCCATCAATTGATTACTATGTAACCGTGGTTCTGTAATGTTTGTACTTTTGTCTTTCTGTATTCCCCCTGTCTATGTAAGCGCTGCGGAATATGTTGGCGCTATACAAATAAAGATTATTATTATATAATACATGCCTTCAAATTACACACTAAGGTGTGGTGTGGGGTTCAGTTCAAGTGAATGAGAACGTAAGGTAGTATAATGCAGTATATGTACGGAACAGACCCTTTATCACCCCCATCTACTAGCGTTGGACTCCTTTGGTCTTCAGGACCGCAGCACTTCATCATGATGTAGATTCCACCAGGTGATGAAATGGTTCAGCAGGAATATAGGCCCATGCGGACAGGAAGCTTCTTGTAGTTGCTGCAGATTAGATGGCGGTGCTGACATGTTCTGACCGCATATATCTATATTACACTCAAGTTCAGCACTAACAACCAATCAAGTTGAACCGGGGAACCCAAACAACCAACGAGGTTGAATCAGACAAGCCAAACAACCAATCAGGTTGCTGGAATTGTGAATCAGAACCAATGAGGTTGCTGGAATTGCTCCATAGTGCCGAACTTGGGTGTAATATAGATATAGGCGTTCTGACCAGCTGACAGGAAGGGGTCATCAGTTCATGCTGCTTGTGCCAAATTCTGACCTCCCATGGGACAACAGAAATCTGGATCCATCTGACCAGGAGATGTTTTTCTGCTGCTCAGTGATACAAGTTTTGCGCTCTCTTGCCCGCTGGAGTCGCCTTTCTGTTTCTCTTAGACACAATGGCGCTGGAACTGGTTGTCTGCTGTTATAGCCATTCGTGGTAAAGAACAGATTTGTTTGCTCGGATATGTTAGTTGGAGCCCCAGCGTTGTATTCCACTGCAATTTGCTTGACTGTGCAGAACCTGTTCATCAGAACAATTCCTGACATCCTCCATTGACCAACACACTGCTGGAACTGGTCATCTGCAGTTATGGTGCAGGGGCGTAACAAAAGGCTGAGGGGCCCGTGTGCAAAAGTTCACCTGCCCCCCCCCCCTCCATCTGCACCTATACCCAGAGGTGTAACTTGAAGATTCGGGGCCCCAATGCAAAATCTGTAACAGGGCCCTCAACTGTAATGCTTTATTCATACTACTCGGCTCCCTTTATGTAGAAGAGAGACCTTATGGGCCCCCAAAGGGTTCAACCACATCCGCTGAATTCCCTATAGTTAATCCCACAGTGCTAAGGATTGGCGAGTTGTGCATTTGGACACGTTAGTTGGAGTACCAGTATTGTGTTTGGCTGCTACTGTTTATAGTGTTTGTTGATCAGAAGAATTCCTGACACCCTCCTCTGACCCCTTTCAGTGACAAGTTGTTTCTATTCACAAGATCCCTTAGGTGGATGTTTTTCCGAAATCACACCATTCTCTATATACTCTCCACACTGTTACACAAGAAAACCTCATGCGATTCGCAGTGACATCCCGTCCCCAGCTAGCCTAGCACCGATGACCTTGTGGGAAGTCGCTCCGATCGCTGGATTTTCCATCTAATGTGCATTCACAGTAAAACTGATCCACGAAAAACTTGCCACGTGATTTTATGCTCCGGGGTCATTTCCATACAAAGAAACGCCAATTGTGAGCGGACCGGGGTTCTAATAAAGGGGCCAGTCAGTGTATATGCAGATTGAATGTAACCCAGTTCAATACAGTATAATATATAATAACCTGAGGTGAATAAACAGTCAACTGTAAGTGTATATTACACCCAAATAACTGGTCGTAAAAAGTCCCACAACAAAACCACAAAGTGTGCCTCGGACTCCGCACAATAATATCCTCTAGTACAGTAGACTCGGGAGGGTGGATGCAGCGCTCCGTGTATCCATACGGCAGACAACCTCCTTACCTTATAATGTCATACACTTTAATTAGGGTGTTTTTTGTTGCAGTGTTTTACATACCTGAGCCTCAGGGCGGTGCTGGTGACACCCCTGCTATATAAATGTCATGCCTAATAGGTTCAAGAAACACATCTGCAATCATGGCGGGAAGATGTATGTATAGTCCTTACTATCAAAGAGGTGCCCACGAAGCTCACGATGCTCAGGTAACGACCTTCATCTACTGCAGTATGTTAGCAATAGTCTCTATAAGGCAGTCAACTTTGAGATGACGACCCCTGATGTAGACCAGATATAGTTACAAATCCACATCCATATTGGACATCTTCTTTGAGATGACTGCACTTTTAGTAAACTTTTTTGCATAGTTGTCTTAAATAGGTTCCAAAATATGTGCAGTAGAGTGAGATGATGTCTAAGATGGTCTTTTAAGGAGGGATCTTCTCAAAGAAGAAGGTTACTGTACATAGGATAAAAGGGAATTGAAATACATCAATCTGGGCTTCATCATGGGTGGTCTTCTGAAGAGGTGGTCCTCCGGGGAGGTGTCATTGTATATAACCTTGGTAGTTATTGTTTTATCTGAAGGAACCAACCAATGCCTAATCAGTATTGGCTGCTAAGCCTCAAGTCAGGGTCTTCTAGATCAATGGTGGTTGCATCTCTGAGCGTACACATTTGCAATCATGGCGGGAAGATGTATGTATAGTCCTTACTATCAAAAAGGTGCCCACGAAGCTCACGATGCTCAGGTAACGACCTTCATCTACTGCAGTATGTTAGCAATATCCTCTATAAGGCAGTCAACTTTATTAAGTGGAGCTTTTCTGAAAGACCAACTTTGAGATGACGACCCCTGATGTAGACCAGATATAGTTACAAATCCATATCCATATTGGACCTCTTCTTTGAGATGACTGCACTTTTAGTAAACTTTTTTGGATAGTTGTCTTAAACAGGTTCCAGAATATATGCAGTAGAGTGAGATGATGTCTAAGATGGTCTTTTAAGGAGGGATCTTCTCAAAGAAGACTGTTATTGTACATAGGATATAAGGGAATTGTAATACGTCAATCTGGGCTTCATCATGGGTGGTCTTCTGAAAAGGTGGTCCACCGGGGAGGTGTCATTGTATATAACCTTGGTAGTTATTGTTTTATCTGCAGGAACCAACCAATGCCTAATGAGTATTGGCTGCTAAGCCTCAAGTCAGGGTCTTCTAGATCAATGGTGGTTGCATCTCTGAGCGTACAGTGTATGTTTTTGTTTATGTACTTGGTGATAGAATATTGTAATACAGTGATTTAGGGAAAGCCTATCATGGATCTTAGGTTGGGTTTACATGTTGGGATCTACTCAACAGTTGGACATTTTGGTCATTTGAGATTGTAGAATGAAATGGATTTCTTTGTGGAAGGTCAAAATGGTCCAATCCATTAGATACAGTCATTATCTGACATACATAGAACATTTTCTAATCTGATCACAGTTATTGCTATGATAGTAGAGATGTAAAGAGGGTTTCCAGGCCCAAACTGACCTATTCTCAGATTGGTGGGGGTCTGCTGCTCGGGAACCACACCGATAAACTTGCTGCTGGCCAAAAGGCTCAAAACATTGTCCATTCACAGTGGCCGGGTATGACAGGGCATTCTCTTTAACTGAGGTTAAATGGGTTATCTGCCCTCTTTTTCACTATCTTCTGGATAGATCATCAGTAGTTGATGGACAGGGGTTCGCCATTTAGGACCATCAGATGATTGTCCAGTCTGCTGTCCAGTGCAGCTTCCCAGATGTTGTCATCAGGGGAGGAAATGTGGAATCAATGGGAGAGCCGCGCAGCTATGGCATCGGATGTGACGTCTTGACCAGCAGGAAATGGAGCTGACTTGTACTGACAGCTAATGACAACATCCAGCCGAATGCACTAACAGCGAGCCGGATGAACAGCGATGGATGAGAATCCCGAGTAGTGGACCCGCGTCCATCAACTACTGATGGCCTAAAGGGCAGACAACCTCTTTAGTCCTGCGGATAAATCATCAATAGCTTTGGACCAGAGAACCCATTGAGGTACTGTATTGATATGTCTGTCATAAAAGCTACTGTTAACCTGTGATTGGTGAAGGTCTAGACTGCAACCCAATATAGGGTTTTTTTGTTATTTCGGCTGTCCAGTTATACATCTACGATTCAGATTGCACAACTATTTTTTTGAATTTCCAATACTGCAATTCATCGTGATCACAAAAATTTGCTCAACTACACGACTCCTTTCATCTGCACATTTACGACTCTCTGGTACTTCTTCTTTTAGTCTAGCTTAAAGTGTAACTAGACTTTTTAAAAACCTCTGACGTGTCAGAAGCTTTGATTGGTGGAAGTCTGGGTCCTGAGACCCCTCCAATCTCTAAAAGGAGCATTCAGAAGTGCTAATCTGAGTGCTGTGCCCATTCTGCTGCTATTGGCGAGCAGTGATGGACACAGCTGAATGGGCACACCGCTCAGATGAGTGCTTCTTACTGTTTTAGTGATTATGAGGGTCTCAGCACCCCGACCCTGATCACAACTTTGGTCTGGGTTAAGGCCAGTGGAGGTCCCTGTGTAAAAAATTGAGTGGGTGGCCTTCCATTCCAGCACTATGACAATCCAGACCTCATCTGACCCCATTTTGCAGCCATATATGGGAGAGTTAGCTGCAGATATATGTTGCCTTCTCCTCTGAAGTCTATGATAGTATGCAGATAACTGAGTCTAAAACTCTCTGAGGGTGTATTCACACATCATGGATTTTGGTTCAGATTTCCTGCTGCGGATTTGGATGTGGATCTGCATCATTTGATGTGGATTTTGACAGATATTTGCAGAAGATCTCAGCCTTTCAGTTGAATTCTGCTGTGGATCCACATCAATATCCCCATCCTTAAGGCTAACTTAACAGGGACGAAGGCGATATTGGGCCATGCATCACGGCCAGATATCGCGCTCCCCACCATGTGAAATCCCCAGAGAGGCGAGGCATTTTCATGTGAAAACAGCCTCTCATCACTTCGGGGGTGCAGGGATCCTCCGGCACAGCTGTCAGGGCCGTGGCAGAGGATTGCGGAGCTCTCCAATTGCTTTCAATGGGGCAGGTGCTGCTGTCGCCAGCCCCATTAAAAACAATGGGGCTATGATGCCAGATAGAACAAGCCGCGATTTGTTTCCCACATCACGGTGCCATGCAGGAAAACATTGCTCATGTGTATGACCCCATTCAAAAGAATGGGGTTCATATTTGTACTTCTCGCAACGCACCAATCTCACATGATTTTCTTAGGCATGAGAAGCCAGCCTAAATTCAAAAGAGAGAAAGACAAGCACCCTACAGAATCCATCTCTTTTGTGCTAGATTGGATCGTTGAATGGCTAGGATGAATGGTGGAGACTCTCTAGTTCCCCAAAGTAATGGATAATCCAAGGCAACAGCCCCTCCCCATAGCCTGGCCTCTGATTCTCCATTTCTTAAGAGGAGGCAGTGGGAATGTCAGACACCTCTTACGCCAATTCCTTGAACCAAACTGGAAAAATTCGATATGGCTGATTTGCCTGGAATATATATTCCATTATTACCGGCATATATTCTATTATTACCCAAAAATGTGGTAAAAAGAAAAAAGTTTGGTCCTATGTTATCTGTTTTTGACTAAAACGGCACCAAACTCTTTTCTTTTTACCAAATGGAAGATATCATGATGTACGGCACACTGATGGGACCAACAATGTTGGTTCTTTGTAGAGATAAGCGAGCATACTCGTTAAGGACAATTACTCGAGCGAGCATTGTCCTTAGTGAGTATCTCCCCGCTCCGTAGAAAAGGTTCGGGTGCCGGTGGGGGGTGGGGAGCGACGGGGGAGAGCAGTGGGGGAACGGAGGGGAGATCTCTCTCTTCCTCTCTTCCCCCTACTCCCCCCTGCTCACTCCCGCAACTCACCTCTCACCCGCGCCGGCACCCGAATCTTTTCTTCCGAGCGGGCAGGTATTCGCTAAGGACAATACTCGCTCGAGTAATTGTCCTTAGCGAGTATGCTCGCTCATCTCTAGTTCTTTGTCAACATCAGTCTAATGTTTATGGGTGGCATACGATTATTACATGACTCCTTGTTGGCACCTCTTTAGAGCTTCCATGTTGACTGGGCACGTGTAAAGACTATATAACAAGCTCTATACCGTCTGCTATATAATTAAAGGGCAATGAGGTCACTCATCGTTGTCAGTCTTATAATCTCTACATCGTGTCAGGCTTTAACAATATTTTCTTTATTGCTTTTGGAAACAATCAGTAACTGAGTAAGTTATTTAATTACTACTAATATGCCATGTGTGAGCTGTAATCTCCGCTATCACATACCTTATAGTTGATATAATGACCTGATCCTTTTAATTTCATTACGGCGCTAAAACCAAAATATTTGCACCCTTAGAGATGATAGGAATAAAGGTGATGGGACTAAAGTTGGCTGTAGATGGGAGGATCTACACCTGGTTGACTATTACGATGCTCATTGATAAAGGAACAAGCATAGAAAGATACAATCATGGATCGGATTGGTTTTTAATCTGTTACTATACATTCGTATAGATGTCTTTGGTTTCATTGTCTGAAAGCTAAGCATATGCTATGATCAGACATGATTGAGTAAAACCTTATATGAGGACCTAGTCTTGTTGTGACCAAAGCTTTATGGTGTTGCCCAGTTGTATGTAGGTCAAGTCGTCAAGATCAGATCGATGGAGCTCCATAATCCATGACCCCTGCTGATCAGCTGTTCACTGTGTCGGTAGACTTGTGCACTTGTAAGCTGATTTTAGCCAGAAGTGGACAGTTCCGTTCCTACTTCAGTGGCCAGGCTTGGTATTGTTGGCCAAGTTCCCATTGAAGTAAATGGCTCTAATACCAAGACTGGCCACCGCAGTAAGGACGGAGCTGTCTGCTTCCTGCAAAAATCAATTGAGTGCACAAGCTGTGCTGGCCTCGGCGAACAACTGTTTGGTGTGGGTCCTGTGCGGCCAACTACGGATAACCAGTCCTAATAAATGTCATAGACCTGATGATAATTATTGTCAACAATCATTATTTATGGTTAGAATATTATTAATGATTAATTAGGGGTTGGTGCTCTGTTACATTAGTATAGATCCCCGGTACATCCTGCTTTCTAGAGATGACCAGAGACTTTAGATTTTTGTGAATCTTGACCCAGATCAGTCAACATGAGTTAGGTCTGCTATCTGTGTCTGCCACTCTATCGCTATTCCGGGCCGACACAAGCATCACTCTGCTTCATCTGTTTAAATGTACCCTTTATTCTATTTTCTACTAGCAAGGAAGGAGTGCTCAAAGCCCAGCTGCAGCTTAAGTGGCAATTGCCTTCCTATTTAAGGTAGCTGGGGATACCCCACCTGGCCTCAGAATTGATGTGTGTTTGTTCCAGACACTCAGCATATATAGGTCATCAGTCTCATGTATCTGTATCAATATCTGTTTGTCTTGTATGCTCTTTGCTTTGTGCTTCTGCCTGTGTCAGTCTGTCCATTTGCTCCCAGTCTTTGCATCATTCCCATCTCCTTGGTAAGTCAGTCCTGTTCTGTGTGCCCTGTGTCCTGTCAGGGATAGTCAGCCCTGAGGTTCCAGCGCAGGGTCATTCTTATCAGGACAATCGCCCTGCTTCTAGGTGGGGGTCTTATCATCTTCCAGCTTGGCTAAGGGCAACTTACCCACCTTATTAGTCCCCTATTCTGTTTCTCTGACATCTGGGGTCAGCTGCCAGCCATTCCAGGTCTGGTCTAATAGCCAGATTTGGATGGTTAACACAGTGGGTCCACCCCCTGAGCCCTAAGAACATGGGTGACAAAGTTTGGAAAGTGTAACCATGCCAGCTAAATGGCAGAAAATGACTTCATCTACAGCAGTTACCTTTTCCGGTTTCTAACCATGTCTGCCGGTACTCAGAGAGCTCCAGGGTTAACAGTAGGGCCAAACAGGTTGATAACCTACACTGCACGAAATATAGATATGAAGTACTGGTCAACGCAGTTAAACACAAATGCAACTAGGGGCTCACTATTGCCGGTAGATAGCAATGCTGTCTGTGCATTAACATAAACCATCTTGCATCTATAGCTACAGCTACTTGCAAACATTTTGCCAGCATGTAGTCACAATTGAGGCTCCAATCGATATACTGCTGTATGCAACTTTAGGATACCTGTACAGCTGTACGAGAAGGATCATGGCGCCTCAATGCTGCTCATGTATATTTCTTTCAACTAATTAGCCAAGATGGGCACACTATATGCTATGTAAAACGCACTGTTTTGCATCCACCTGATTGGATACTCAGGGACCTTTCCACCAATTATGTACAATTAGCCTCAGCTGTATATCTACAGTTGGGGAGGTCCAAGACGACTGGTCAAACACGACCCTTTGGGGATAACATGAAGCAAATGTTAGCACAAACAAAACTATTTGCTATACGATAGGCTTTTGGGGTTCAAATTCTTAGAGGATAAGCCGAGCTCAGGAGATTAATGTCAAACCACACAATCAAGAATGGGATCCAAAGTTATTTATTGATTGACAGGCAGCAGTTTTTATAGGAGCACATAGTTCAAATCTATTATAATTAATTTATTACCATTGGTCAAAGAAGCATAAACATAATATGAATATGCAAGATAAGGAATTTAACATCTAAGATGCCAGGCAAACGGACACAAATTCAGAAGCAATCATATGTGATTAACTTCTTTGAATACAAAAGTGCAGTAAGTATAAACAATAAACTGTTTAGAGAGTAACAGGAGAACAGGGTGCAATGACCCGAGACATTCAATCTAGAGCCTTGGAATGTTCTAATCATCGAGGTCCCTTTTATTCTTCAATACATTTGAGCAAATCTTGTTAAGGGAAAAGTACAAAACAGTGACACAGACTATATCATACAAAATGGAAGGAGCATACTATAAGACAGAAAACGGAAAAAATTGAAGAATTCTGACAAAAATGTATTTGCATTTGAAAGTCAAACTTCAGACAAATTAAAAGTGAGTCGTCCGCCAGCCTTGCAATGAATGCGAATGATTTACACCACTTGATAATCTTCAGTTCATCACCGACCTCACCCAATGCTTCCTAGAAATGCTTACAGACAGAAGTGGGATGATACAGCAGAGAAATATTTAAGCCTAAATTAGCACCAGCCGAGCTCATAAATGTTTTATTAGGATTGTGTCATCACTAAGACCGCTGGGCTATGCTCCGCCCCTCAGTCTGGGCCCTAGGCAAACTTAGTGCTTTAATTTTGCCTGAAGCATTCGGATGAATTCACCTAACTCTTTTGCAGAAGGCAAAATCTGTAGCAATTCTGTGGCAAATCTGCATTAACGGGCTTTTCACATGGGCCGGAATTAGGATGCGCAGACCTTTCTGCATCACAATGTTATTCCTATGGGGCTTGAATTCCGCACCTGTTAAAATCTGCGCATCTTTACTTCAAAACTGCAAGATTAAATTCTATGGTAGAAAAGCTTTTTTCTCCAGGAAAGACAGTGGCTGAGGTAAGACTCCTATTCTCAGAACCTAAGGAGGACCCCGACACCACCTTGGAACCCCACAGACTAGATTAGAAGCAATATCATGGGCTGGCTATGACCTTTCCTGTCTACTCAGCTCAGTAAGTGAGGTGCTGCTCTTTGTCCTCGTCCTCTTCCTGGCTCCTTGTTCATGCCCGACGTCCATGACCCTTTGCTCCCTCACAATGCCACCAGGCAGTTCCCTTCATGCCCAGAGTGCTACCTGGTTTTACTATGCATGTTTGCACATGCGTAGCACAAGCTTTGCAGATAGACAAAAAAAAAATCAGTGTTTTCTTCCTGCCAGACACTACAGATGGCAGCAAGAAACACCAATTTTTTTATGGACTTACCATAAATTCATGGAAGGTTGGCAACCCTGATGATCACCACCAGCCTACATTCGCCTGGTGCCCCCCATACAAGCTGCTAGTTGACGCATGGGCTGCACATAGCCAAGACTGGCCATGGACTCTTTTCCATTGCTATGTGAATTAAGTTTAAAGGGGTTGTCCCAGGATTAATAGTTATGTGGTGCCCAAGCAGAGGCCAGTCATTGCGGGTGAGACCACGGGGTACTCAAGGTGGTTGTCACAGGTGGCTATGTGATCTCCCCCCAATAATGGTTGAGCATGGCCCAGTGCGCAGTGCAAAAAGAACAGGTAGATATAAACGATAGTGAACATTCCTATCGATGTTGTCACGTGACGCCAGTACCTCTTTCCAAGTAAACGGTTACTTGTTGCTAAATAAGAGTCCACAGACAAAGATAGTTTTCAAAACCGGAGGAACATGGTTTTCTTTATTCATGGAATCCAACTTTGATTTTTCCAAGAACACAGCAAATGGACAGTTTCAGAAATAACACTTCTGACAGGCTTCCTTCCGTTTCACTTCTGTTACACACACACACGTTTTCTCTAGGAGGCACTTTCCTTCCCGATTCTAGGTGTCCTCAGTCCAAGTTATCTGATAGATGATCCCTGGGGGGTACACTCCTGACACAGTGGGTCAACACACAACTCTTGCCTTTCTTGTCGGCTAGTTACTGCTCTCGTTTGGCCCTAGCAGGAGCCATCACTCTAAGCTTCAGTTCCCGGAGGGGAGATATCCCACGGCAAATGAGATAGGCCCATGGCTCTGCGCAGACAGAAGCAAAACAGAGCTGCAGCCTCCCGCTGACACATTCTCCTCCACCGATTACATCTCTGCACACTCCTCTCTCTCTTTAGACTCTGCCCCTCAACTACTTCTAAACTCTCATGAGATCACGCACAACACAACTTAGGTGAGACAGAGTTGCTACAACACAACTTGTTAGCACTTACACAGAACACAAGTAAACACAAGACAGTTACACAAAACGGACCTACTGCTACTGTAAAGACTTCCCAACTCTGGGCCACTACAGTTATTCCCTTTCCATGGAATAGGGATAACTTTCAGTTTGGTTGGGTCTTGCTTTGGAGCCCTCATTGATCCCAAGAATGGGGTCCTGAAGGTCCCTGCATGAGTGGGGTAGTGCTCGAGCATGTGCACTGCCGCTCCAGTCATTTCAGTGGGACCGCTAGAGATAACTGAGTGCTTGAAGAGAGTCAAGTCTACAACAGCTATGAGCTAGGATTTTAACATTGATGGCCTCTCCTTATAGATTGGCGTAACCCGACGATTAGACCAGTTCGGCACATCATGTAATAAGCATCAGGGCCTCTTAACTCTACCTGAGTGTAGATGTGAGGGGAGATAAGTATCCAGCAGTCAGTGGCTTTCTCCTTTCTATATCTTCAGAATATATAATACTTTGGCTGAGTGTATATGTCTATGGGGTGTCGGGCAAGAAAGTTGTCAACTGAACGATCTCATGTGTATGGCCACCTTTAAGCATCAATGTGTGATAAGCGGGGGTCTACCAAGCACCAAAGCCGCTTCATTGTAGTACTTGACACAGTGCTGCTTTTGTCCATAGATCTGTATCAGGGGCGTAGCTATAGGCGATGCCAGGATAGCATTTGCTCCTGGGCCCAAAAGTCTTAGGGGGCCCAAAGGCCCCTTTATCACATAAGAGAATGCCAGTATTATATACACAACATGGTAGGTAGGGGCCCTGTTACAGACTTTGCATTGGGGCCGTAGAGCTTCTACTTACGCCTTTGCCTGTATCTGCACATGCGTCCCTCTTGCTCTGACTACCAGGATGTTGGCATGCGGGGCATAAGGGACATCATCCATGTCACTCAGAGGCATAAAAGCTGGATTCCTCAGAAGCCCCCTGGACTGTTCAAACCTAATTAGCATACTGCATGGGATTTTTTAAAACGTCGTTTCTACAGGTATGAAGGCTGTGACAGGTACACACATGACACATTATACACATTGGAATGCTTTTTTTCATGATTGATTTCCTGCTACAAAGATAAAATGTGATGTCAGGTCCCTTTAAAGGGGTTGTCCCACTACTAGCTGTTTTGCTGCAGGAAGCAGACAGCTCCGTACATTGCGCAGTGGCCCGGTTTGGTACTGCAGGCACAGCTTCCATTCACTTCAATAGGGCTTAGCCTGCAGTACCAACCTCAGCCACTGCACTGTTTGCTTCCTGCAGCAAAACATCTAGACATTGGGCAACCCCTTTGACTGCACGTCCTGGACGCACAGTGACATTTTTACTGGGGCTACTTTAATAATTTCCACTTTATATTCTCTCTCCATAGCCTGAGCTTATGACAACAGCAACTGGGCTGCCCATTGGAAATAAAAACAGTTCATTGACAGTGGGCCCTCAAGGGCCAATGCTTCTCCAGGATTCAGTATTCATTGAAGAAATGGCTCACTTTGTCAGGGAGCGAATTCCGGAGCGGGTGGTGCACGCTCGCGGCGCCGGTAAGTTCTAGAATATAAACATTGTCTTCTTCCATTCGTTATAAAGCTGCTTTCAAAATTCTCTAGTTGCCCTTGGAAACAGACAGCAGTTTAGCTCCACCCACTGCCAGACATGTGACCTACCATGTCTAATAATGCTACTGTCATCTAAACTCCCATAATGCACAGTTTTAAACTTATGCACATGCACGTATTTTCTGTCCATATTAGGACTCAGTCAGACGGGCGTTTCAACGTGTAATTTTTTGGGGAGCAGAACGCAAACGCACAAAAATTCACATGACCGAAGCGGGCGGCACGCAAAAAAACCCACACTTGGCTGTGTTTTTCCACACATAAAGAGCGCTTTCGCTATCCTCTGCTGCAGCTGTGACAGCTGCAGCAGGGGATTCCTTGGATGTGAAACCCCTGGATGCTGTCAGATTCAGGGGTTTCACCTGTGGTCAATGGGGCCGGCGGCAGCCCCATTGACATACAGAGAACATCGATCCTCTGCTACAGCTGTGGCAGAGGATTTCTTAATCTCCGCAGGGAGTCCCCTTGTCACTGAAAACTGGGCACTCCCAGCGGAGTTGAAGAAATCCTCTGCCACAGCTGTCGCAGCTGTGGCAGAGGAGCGCAATGTTCTTCCATTGAATTTAATGGAGCCAGCAATCCATTGAAAGCAATGCGCTGCCGGCAAGCCATGTAGTGATTTTCGGGGAAGGGCTTTAAATAGAAGACCTTTTCTGAAAATCATCCCTAAGATGTGTAAAAAATAAATATATATATATATACTCATCTCCTGCAGCTGCCAAGGCTCAGACATGTCCAGCAGAGACTTCTCCTGTACTGCTCTGACGTACTCTGAAGGGGCTGCCTCTGATTGGCTGAGCATTGTGACCAATCAGAGGCAGCTCTCAGCTATTGAATAACAGCTGAGAGCTGCCTGTGATTGGTTCCTGCACTCAGCCAGTCAGAGGCAACGCTCACCCATTTACTGAATTCAGTGAAGTTCGTGAGTTGCATTGCGATAAAAAGAAGGCTTTATAGGGAAACATGGGCGGTAAAAAAAAATAATTACAAAGCGCAGAAAGATAGGACAGGCTGCGATTTTAAAAAACAAAAACACACAAAATGTGCAGAATAGTGAAAACAGTACATTTTTCATGGACCAAAATTACACAAGCTCGTGTGCATGAGGCCTTAGATTCGGATGTGACTGGAGAAGATCGTTCATGTCAGTGTCTGCACGGGAGTAGTTATCAAAGGAGAAAGTATTTTATGTGACGTCATTTATGGCGTGCTGCAAATTTAAATCCAAAGTTGGAATTTTCCTTTAAAGTCGTTATTCACATGAATTTTTAAATTTGCTTCTCCTCTAATATGGCAGACTTTGTCGTCTTCTGTGATTACTTTATGGGATGGGCGAGACATTAGGGAGTGGGGTGATAGAGGATCCCATTACGGTACCTAACTGGTCAATGTGAGCATTATACTTCTTCTATATTCCAGGTGCATTTGGTTGCTTTGAAGTCACTCATGACATTACCAAATATTGCAAAGCCCGACTGTTTGAGCACATTGGGAAGAAGACACCTGTAGCTGTCCGATTCTCTACTACAAGTAAGCTTTGTTACAGCAGCAGTTTGTGCTGCAGAGCTGTTCTTCCTTCTATAATCAATGGCAGAAGGTTGTAACTATTGTCAGCCATTTTTGGAGGCTATATCAGCTTTCTATGGTCACCCAGTCATCTACCTGCATACAAGTATACAAGACACAACAATTATCTTGATTTCCTTCCCTCCTCCCTTTCTTGTTTCTCCATGTCTATTGATGATATGCATACGTCTCCAAGGGTAGGCCCACACGTAGTGGACTTTCCATGTAACACATGTACAGGGGAGTACCTAGAAAATCTTGGGCCCCATAGCAGAACTTTGAATGGGGCCCCCCTCAAGCATGAACATTGACCATATAATGCACTCCGCAAATTGTAAAAGTACCATTATATCCAGTAATCACATGTCGATAGAAATGGAGATAGTCAGCAGCACGCAATGACACACCACGTGTGGGAAGCTTCAGTGGACCTGCACGCTCAATGCTGGATCCTGACCACGGATCAACATACCAAATCAGTCCATAGAAGAAACCTGAGCAGCAGATAGGTGCAAAACGAATCCTCCCATCCAGAGGACGCCTCTTCATTAAATCATTAATCATTAATTTGCCAAGTCTTGACAAAGGCTATATGTTGTAGCTGAAACGTTGGCTCTATGTGACTTAATAAAGGAGCATCCTCTGGATGTGAGGATTCGTTTTGCACCTATCTGCTGCTCATGTTTCTTCTATATCCAGTAATCACAGGTGACATCCTTTCTAACTGGAGTCAGTCACTTTTCTAGTCTTTTCCATCTAGCCCTGATCGTCATGACAATTTCTCCTGGCCTCAATTGGTCTCTGCAGAATTTGACATACAGACCTCTTTGGCTCCTTGATTTTTCAGCACGTTCATTATGTTTCCCACACCTCTACATAATCTCCCCATCTATGGTGTCTCAGATAGTAATAATGCCACCTGTCGTGCCCCCGACAATAATAATATCCCACTTTTGTGCCCCTTGTTGGCCCCACACATTAAAGGGGTTGTCCCGCGCCGAAACGGTTTTTTTTTTTTTCAACCCCCCCCCCCGTTCGGCGCGAGACAACCCCGATGCAGGGGTTAAAAAAGAACACCGGACAGCGCTTACCTGAATCCCCGCGCTCCGGTGACTTCTTACTTACCTGCTGAAGATGGCCGCCGGCATCTTCTCCCTCGGTGGACTGCAGGGCTTCTGTGCGGTCCATTGCCGATTCCAGCCTCCTGATTGGCTGGAATCGGCACGTGACGGGGCGGAGCTACACGGAGCCCCATTGAGAAAAGGAGAAGACCCGGACTGCGCAAGCGCGTCTAATTTGGCCATTAGACGGCGAAAATTAGACGGCAACCATGGAGACGAGGACGCCAGCAACGGAACAGGTAAGTGAATAACTTTTGATAACTTCTGTATGGCTCATAATTAATGCACAATGTACATTACAAAGTGCATTAATATGGCCATACAGAAGTGTATAGACCCACTTGCTGCCGCGGGACAACCCCTTTAAGTACTGCTTTTAATGCCCTACACACAGTAAAAGTGCCTCCTTGTCCCCTGGTTAGTAATAATGCCTCCTTATGCCCCTGTTCATTATTGGTGCCCCCCTTATACACCCATTAAGTAGTTATAGCCCCCCTTTATGCCACTGTTCAGCATTTATAGCCCCCCTTTATACCACCTCTCAGTATTTATAGCCACCTTTATGCTATAAAATAAAATAGGCCAGTATACTCACCTCTGACCCCACAGTTCCGCTCTCTGAGATGCGGGCCCTGAAGCAGCTGCTATAGTGGTAGTTATGTCCCTGTACATGTGCATATTGCTGCATACTGTGCTGTGGATTACATTGGGACAGGAAGGGAGAGCACCTAGAAGGTGTGAGAAGACTTGTAAGGCCATGCATGCTCCTCTGGGAAATATGCAAATAAGAAGAATGAATAATGCCTCTACAGCGCCACCTATTGGAAGGTAACATTCCAGCAAGTCAATTTCAGACCTTTTAAACCCTTAACCCATTAATGACGCAGCCCCCTTTTTTTTCCATTTTTGTTTTTTCCTCCCCCTTCAAAAAAAATCGTAATTCCTTTATTTATCCATCGACGTTGGTGTATGAGGGCTTGTTTTTTGCGGGACGAGTTGTATTTTTCAGTGGTGCTATTTAAAGTACCATATAATGTACTGAAAAACTTTTAAAAAATTCTAAGTGGAGTAAAATGAAAAAAACAACAACTACATTTCGCCATCTTTTAGTGCGTCTTGTTTCTACGGCGCACAAACGGCAACAAAAGCGACCTGATACCTTTATTCTATGGGTCGGTATGATTACTACGATACCGAACTTGTACAGTTTTTTCTTACTATACTACTACTCTTTTTTTTTCAAAGACATTTAATTTTTTTCAATTATTTTCTGCGGTCATTTTGTGCGCGCGATAACTTTTTAATTTTTTCGTCGACGTATTTCAGCAAGGGCTCATTTTTTGTGGATGTCCTGTAGTTTCCGATAGTATCAATTTGGAATACATACGACTTTTTGATCGCTTTTTATTGCGTTTTTTCTGGGAGACTAAAAAAGTGCATTTCTGGTGTTCTTTATTTTTATTTTTCGGACGACGTTCACCGTGCGGGAAAAATAATGCGCTGCTTTGATAGATCGGACTTTTACGAACGCAGCGATACCAAATACATATTTTTAGTTTATAATTTAGATTTTTTAACAATAGATATGGCAAAAGGGGGGTGATTTAAACTTTTATAACTTTTTTTTACAATTAAAAAAACTTTATTGATTTTTTTTACATTACTTTGAAGTCCCTCTGGGGGACTTTAACATGCGATGCTTTGATCGCTCCTGCAGTATGACGTAATGCTATAGCATTACGTCATACTGCAATTTAACAGGCAGCCTATCAAGCCACCCTGTGTGGATGGCTTGATAGGCAGTCTGCTAAGGCAGCCCTGGGGCCATTCATTAGGCCCCCGGCTGCCATGACACCTGCACCGCTCCCCCCGATCTCACCGCGGGGGCCGTGCGGGACCCCCGAACATCGCTCGCGGGATTTAAATGCCGCTGTCAGAATTGACAGCGGCATTTAAATGGTTAATAGCCGCGATCGCCTGAACGGTCGATAGTGTGACCTTTCCGCAATGTCAAATGCAGAAGGGCTGCGGGTCGGACGGCTTCCCGTGACTTCAATAGAAGCCGTCCACATGGAATCCGCGCAAAAATAGAGCATGTTGCGAGTTTTTTTTTTCCACAAGCGGAAATCGCAGTTGCTGTGTGTTCATGTGAGCGGACACGCGAATGCTCTATATATTTCATTGTGGAATGCTGCAGACCGTCCGTGCGGGTGACAATCGCGGATTTTGCAATTAAAACTCGCTTGTGTGAGACCGACTTTAGGCTTTAGTGTTCCCACTGATCCCTGCTGTTGCAGCAATAGGCCAGCTGTCAGTCACAGCTGACTCCCGCTGTAAATGGCACGGGCTAAGCTGTACAGGATGTAAGTTTATGTCTAGTTGCGGCAAGTACCAGCCATCCAGGACGTAAACTTACTTTACATAACATTAACCCTTTCCAATCCACTGTCTGACGTGTAAAGACATTCTGATTGATGGCTGTACAGCTCCAATGTCGTAAGACGTCCAGCAGGGTATTCTTACTGTAGATTACTGGCTGCTCTGTTGTTGGGAGCCTCTCCAGCATGTCCTGTACCGCAGTACTGGCTCTAGCCAGCAGATGGCGCCATTGTATAATGGCAGAAAGAGAAATCCCCCTAGGCAACTCTGAATCTAAAATTGGATTGCAAAGAGTTAAGGGGTTAACAAGCCTTGTAATAATGGCTGGGGATATAAACCAAAGCCAGAGTCTTCTCCAGAAGGAAGAGATAACCGTGTACCGACAGACTGTGTCGGGGTTTATACAATTGGTCATTAACCAACATGGTCAGCATGGTAACCGGAGGCATTGTTCCATCTTCCGATTTGCACCCTATGCATTGTAAACTCTGAAGACCCCCTCCACATGTACTGCACATATATTGCCACGTGTTTGATTTGTGGAATCCGACCCGCTATTCCGCCATGTCTGAACATACCCTTATGGCCACTCCTGCGTATACTCCGTAGTAGAAGCAGTGAGACGTGATCATTTGTGCACTCCTGTCTTGTCTTTGACCCATTTTCCGTGATTATTTCCACAGCTGGAGAATCTGGGACGTCTGATGTGGTCAGAGACCCTCGTGGATTTGCCGTTAAATTCTATACAGAACAAGGAAACTGGGATATTGTAGGGAACAACACCCCAATATTCTTCATCAGAGACCCCATCATGGTTAGTCTGTGTCCCATTAGGATTCTATTTCTTCATCTCACTTGGAGGACGTTTGATGGCTATTATGAGCCTCCACCAGCATATTGTGCACTTTTTTGGGTTGGTCTAAATCATGGACGTCTAACTGCTGGTGCAGGGGCCACGTGCGAACCTCATGCTTCTGATGTGTGGATCCCAGGGGAAAACTCTGCACATGTACAGTGCATAGATGGAGAACAGTAAACTTTCCTTCACTGCACATTTGCGGTGCAGCTCCGTTCATTTCAATGGGGCCGATGGAAATAGCCGAATTCAAGTATTCAGCTATCTCCAATAGCCGCATTGAAGATGAATGGAGCTGCACCGCACATGCGTGACTGCTGCTCCATTCAATCTCCATATCACTGCGGATGGGTGCAGTGAGTCCACAGTAATGAGAAGAGGTGGACACAGGACGCCCATTCTCGTGGTCAGTGGGGGTCTCAGCGCTGAGAACTCAATCGATCAGACTTTTATCGCCTATGAATCGGTGATAAAAGTCGATTGTGGTACAAACCCTTTAATGACAAGTTCCTGTTAATCTCATGTGCAGCCCTTTGATGGAGTCAGGGCAGTATTTGAGGCCCCCACGGTATGTCAGGTTGACCACCACTGGTCTACAGTCTCCATTGTGGTTGACTCTATACACCCATAAACAGCGATCTATGGATTTGTGTATGGAGAAATCTAAGATTATCCAGACTGTTCAGCTCCATTTTAAACTCTTCCGCCACTTATTCATACATACAATACACTATCCTGCCAAACGTAACTAGACATCTGAGAAGAATGAAAAGTAGTATTTATTTACATGTGATATTACTTAGTGGGGCTGCTTTGGCCCTAATGACACCAGTCACCAGAGACTCTCCGTATCATACTTTCTACTAATATCTGATACACTTCAGATAGTATTTCCCTCCATTCACCCTGCAAACGTCTGCCAGGTTCTCAAAGAAGATGGACACTGTTCATATTTCCTGACTCGACATTCCAGTCTGTCCCAAAGATGTTCAGTAGGGATTAGGCCGGGACTCTGTGCAGCCGGTCCAATCATGGGACATCCATATCCTCAAACCAACGTAAAACAATGTTGGATTTGAAACAAGGCGCGTTGTCTTGTTGGAAGTATGGCCGACCATTCCCAGAGTATTACCACGTTGTGGGCAGCACATTATTGTCTAGAATGTCAGGGTATTCCTCCATGTTCATGGTTCTTGTCACTACAACCAACGGACTGAGACCATGCCGTGTAACTAGAGATGAGCGAGCGTACTCGGCCACGTCCCTTTTTCGCCCGAGCGCCGCGATTTTCGAGTACTTCCGTACTTGGGCGAAAAGATTCGGGGGGCGCCGTGGGTGAGTGGGGGGTTGCAGCGGGGAGTGGGGGGGAGAGGGAGAGAGAGGGGGCTCCCCCCTGTTCCCCGCTGCTACCCCCCGCTCCGCCACGCCTAACCCCACCCCCGGCGCCCCCCGAATCTTTTCACCCGAGTACGGAAGTACTCGAAAATCGCAGTGCTCGATCGAGTAATTACTCGAAACGAGTAGGTTCGCTCATCTCTACATGTAACACACCCCCAGACCATAATAGAAACTCCACCGTACTTATCTGTTGGCCCAACACAGGCTCCTCTACACACAGATAGGTCCATCTGATGTGAAGATAAAGTAGTGCGATTCGTCCCTCCATAGAAGGTCTTCCATCGCTCAACTGTCCAATGACGACGCTCCTTGCACCATTGTAGACGGGCTGATGTATTGCACTTCGTAATGAACGGCTTGTGTGCAGCAGAATAACCTATATATCCAATAGCCTGTAGTTCCCGTCACAAACTATGGTGACCCCTCCAAGGGTCTACATCTTATGTAGCATGGTTTAGGACATGTGACATGCTAATAAGACGCAATCCAGTCTAGTGATAGGGCGTCCAAATACTTTTAGTAGGATACTGTATATTAGGTTGTCTCTCTCCAGTACTCCATAATATGTAAGTACTCAGAACTAGAGATGAGCATGGCTGTTGGTTGTAGGCCATGGCTTGTGTTCCTTCATGAAAAGGACATCTGGAAGCAATGGCTGGTTGCTGGTGTAGCCCATACATTGACAAGCTTACCATGGACACTCCATATTATGTCCTCCTACATCATTAGTCTCGCAGGAGGCCCATCATGAAGCTTCTTCTGTATTTTACATCTTCACAATCTTTTTTCTTGTAGTTTCCATCACTTTCGCACGCACAGAAGAGAAACCCCCAGACGCATCGTAAAGACCCCAACATGCTATGGGATTTCCTGAGCCTGCGTCCTGAGACCCTACATGAGGTACCAGATATTATAGGTTGGGAGGGATCAGCCAACCATTAACCTAATCCACAGGTAGATCCAGGTGGCTGGGGTCAAGTTGGAAGCCATCTCCTCCCCTTGGGCTATAATGGTGACTGCTAACTGTTTAACTAAAGCCTTGGCCAACAACAATGGAGATCAGTAAAAACCTCCAACCTCAGAAAGAATGATCCAGTCCAGTCTCAGAAAAGAAAGTTTGGCCTGGAAAGATGAAGTTATGCTGCAGGGGGTGGAGGGGCTGATGGGCACCGCAATGTGTGAAGGTCAATTTTGCTGCTTTTATTTCGGCTTCATGGCTGTGGGTATTATGACTGGTATTAGGGGGCACAGTGGCTGCTGTTATGTGGGCACTATTACTGTTTTACTTTTACATTATGGCTTTGGGCATTATGACTGATATCAGAGGGCAAAATGCCTGGTATTATGTGGGCACTATGACTGGTATAATGTGTCTGCTATGACTGATATTATGTGGGCACTATAGCTGGTATTATGTGAGCACTATAGCTGGTATTATGTGGGCACTATAGCTGGTATTATGTGGGCACTATGACTACTATTATGTGAGCACTGTGACTGGTATTATGTGAAGAGTATATCTGGTAATATGTGGGCACTATAGCTGAAATTATGTGAGGATTATAGCTGGTATTTTGTGGGCACATTTTTAGCTTTTATTCGTGTTCTGCGGCTTACATTACACGGGCACTACGAAGCTCTGATCGGGGTGTATTGTATCTCCTGCTCTGATGAGATAGTTATAACACTGGTACCGCCTTGTACCCCGCTCGTATAGCGCCCGTTCGGCCCAGTCAGATTGCTGTATGAATGACTGATAGGATAATAGTTCATACAAAAGCCTGTATATATGAGTGGCACGTAATCCTGCCCGCTGCCCGCTGTTTACCATTAATGTCCCTCCTCTTCCCCACATGTAGGTCACCCACTTATTTTCGGACAAAGGGATTCCTGACGGATTTCGCTACATGGATGGATTTTCGAACCATGCGTTTAAACTGGTGAATGCCCGGGGCGAGGCCGTGTTCGCTAAATTCCACTGCAAGGTATCTTCGTATCCGCCACACTGTTACATTCGTGTGAAAGGTCCCCGATACTCGGACAGCTTTGACGCTGATTAGCAGAGCTTTTTTTTTTTAAATGTATAAAAACAGGTAATAATGGATTCCTGGTCCAAAAAGGAGAAAATCTGGGTGTCCTGTAGAGAGTTATCAGCGCTAGTGAGAAGTTCTCTAAAGTGACTATACTCAGATTTCAGGTTCCACTAGGGTTGCCACCTTTGTCACGAAAAAGTACCGGCCATGGTAAAAAAAAGGGGCGTCGGGCGTGGCCTAGGGGGGGGGGGGGGGGGGGCGTGCATGGCTTATCACAGCATTATTTCCCTCCTTTATCTCCTGGATCCCGTCTAGTGGCTGTGTGCATGTGCGGGATTCAGGCCAGCGAGTAGATGACGTTTAGTGTCAATCACACGTCATGTGCTAGCAAGTACATCAATCTACATCACACACACAGCTCCACTACATCAATCCTGACCCCTACACACATCACACACAACTCCACTACATCAATCCTGACCTCCACACACATCACACACACAGCTCCACTACATCAATCCTGACCTCCACACACATCACACACAGCTCTACTATATCCATCCTGACCCCCACACACATCACACACACAGCTCCACAAACATCACACACACAGCTCCACTACATCAATCCTGACCCCCACACACATCACACACACAGCTCCACTATATCCATCCTGATCCCCAACACACATCACACACATAGCTCCACTACATCAATCCTGACCTCCACACACATCACACACACAGCTCCACTACATCAATCCTGACCCCCAAACACATCACACACAGCTCTACTATATCCATCCTGACCCCCACACACATCACACACACAGCTCCACAAACATCACACACACAGCTCCACTACATCAATCCTGACCCCCACACACATCACACACACAGCTCCACTATATCCATCCTGATCCCCAACACACATCACACACATAGCTCCACTACATCAATCCTGACCTCCACACACATCACACACACAGCTCCACTACATCAATCCTGACCCCCAAACACATCACACACAGCTCTACTATATCCATCCTGACCCCCACACACATCACACACACAGCTCCACAAACATCACACACACAGCTCCACTACATCAATCCTGACCCCCACATACATCACACACAGCTCCACTACATCAATCCTGACCTCCACACACATCACACACACAGCTCCACTACATCAATCCTGACCTCCACACACATCACACACACAGCTCCACTACATCAATCCTGACCTCCACACACATCACACACACAGCTCCACTACATCAATCCTGACCCCCAAACACATCACACACAGCTCTACTATATCCATCCCGACCCCCACACACATCACACACACAGCTCCACAAACATCAATCCTGACCTCCACACACATCACACACACAGCTCCACTACATCAATCCTGACCTCCACACACATCACACACACAGCTCCACTATATCCATCCTGATCCCCAACACACATCACACACACAGCTCCGCTACATCAATCATGACCTCCACACACATTACACACACAGCTCCACTCACTCTCTCAATCCATCCATCCATCCATCCAGAATTCCACATTTCCAACACACACACACAGCTCCACTACATCCATCCGTCCAGACTGACACACACACACACACAGCTGCAGAGTCCTACATTTACTTAGCCCCCATGGTCATGTGATTCCTGACTCCTCCCACACAGTGTATCACATGACATGACATCATCGGAGGCCCTGGAAGCTGTCGGCTCTGCAGGTCTGTGTTTCCCCTGACGGAGGAGAGTTACCCGGCGCTAGGGGGCAGTGCAGGCTTTAAAAATACTGGCCTGTAATAGGGCCGGTAAAAAAATACCAGCCAGGCCGGTGGTTTAAAGGCCGGGTGGCAACCCTATGTTCCACCCATAACTCTGGTCTGTGTTCCCTGGAAGACCCGTCCTGTATGTGCATTACCCCGGCAGACAATGTCTTCAAGACGAACCAGGCAATGCCTTATTTCTCCACTGGAGGCGCTGCAGGGAAATTTAACATCTTCTTCCATGCCCTTCTGAAGATTACAGCCAAACTCTGAAGGACCCAACAGCAGGACACTCTCTAATCAGCATATTTTTGGTGGACCAAATAGGGAGAACCCATATGGAGAACCTCTTTAACCGTTTCAAGAGATTTTTCAGTTTTTCATCCCTGCCTTCCAAGAGTCATAACTTTTTTATTTTCCTAAAGGTTTATGAATTCTAGTTTTGCAGGACACGTTGTAGTTTTAATATCAGCATTTGATGTCCCATATAAAGTACTAAAAATGTTTTAAACAATTTAAAATTTTTTTCAAAAAAGCTACGGCACCAATTGTTGGGGGGTTGTCTTTTTTATGACATTCACGGTACAATGTAAATAACATGTTCCTTTTATTCTCTGGGCTAGTGGCAGTATGGCCACGCCAGATGTATGTAGTTTTGTAGATGTTAATATTTTCTACTTTTAAATAACAAAAAACTTTTTTTTAGCTTTTGTTGCCACTTTCTGCCAACTTTTTTATTTTTCCGTGGACGGCACGGTGTGAGAGCTCGTTTCTTGCAGAGTGAGCCGTACATTTAATTAGTACTATGTTGGGTTACATACAACTTTTTGATCACTTTTTATTCACGTTTTAGGAGGCAGGATGCCCAAAAAGCTGTAATTCTGCAATTGTGTACGGATGCGGCAAATTTTAAATTGATTATGATGTCAGGGAGCAGAAAGTTATCTTATCTTCACCCATTAAAAAGCTATTGTCCTTTTATCTCTATACAAGCCAACCCATTGTAAAGCAATTCAAAGTGTAAATTAACCACCTTGATAGCATGTCAAGCTAAGGAATAATACATCTGTGCTTTCCTTTTTTTATGGCATTCATAGATAAATAGCGCTAAATTGTAGTAGTTCCCACTTTTACGGACATACCAATTAGGTTTTTCAAATTTTTTTTATGAGAAAAGGGTTTCTTTGTAACTTTAATTGGGCACCTTTACTACTTAGATGCAACAGTCAACATTGACAGCGGCATCTAAGTAGTTATACAGCTGTGATGGGAGTTAGCTCTGATCGTGGACATTGCCTGTTGAAAACAACCAGTGCCTGCCAGAAGTGGGTGGGCTTGGCTCCCAAGCTTGCTTCATACAACCCCCTCAACCACATGACTTCTATTTAAAGGGGTTGTCCCGCGCCGAAACGTTTTTTTTTTTTTTCAATAGCCCCCCCGTTCGGCGCGAGACAAACCCGATGCAGGCATAAAAAAAACAAACCGTCCAGTACTTACCCGAATCCCCGCGCTCCGGCAACTTCTGACTTACCTTGTGAAGATGGCCGCCGGGATCTTCACCCTCGGTGGACCGCAGGTCTTCTGTGCGGTCCATTGCCGATTCCAGCCTCCTGATTGGCTGGAATCGACACGTGACGGGGCGGAGCTACGAGGAGCCGCTCTCCGGCACGAGCGGCCCCATTCAGAAAAGAAGAAGACCGGACTGCGCAAGCGCGTCTAATCCGGTGATTAGACGCTGAAAATTAGACGGCACCATGGAGACGAGGACGCTAGCAACGGAACAGGTAAGTGAATAACTTCTGTATGGCTCATAATTAATGCACGATGTACATTACAAAGTGCATTAATATGGCCATACAGAAGTGTACACCCCCACTTTGTTTCGCGGGACAACCCCTTTAAGTTATGTAGTAGTGAAGGGGTGCAGCAGATTCTAATTGCTCCTGTATATTAGTCAATAAATCATATTCTTCTTATAATGACTCCTTCTGTTCCCTCCAGTCTGACCAGGGGTTGAAGAACCTGACCAAAGAGGCTGCAAGGACTTTAGCTGGAAAGAATCCTGATTATGCACTAAAAGATCTTGAAGAAGCGATAACGAGGAAAGATTTCCCATCCTGGACGTTGTGCATCCAGGTCATGACCTTAGAGCAAGCCAAGAAGATGCCATTTAATCCTTTTGATATCACAAAGGTAAAAAAAGGAATATTAAACAATTTCTAGTAGAAACTCCAAGTCATCCTGTCTATTGTGCACAACGGTTTGTATTTTGTGAATGGACAACACTGTTTATTGATGGAGGGTTCCTTAGAAATGCAGGTTGGGCACGGCACTGTTTCTCCTTGGGGAGAGCATCAAGTAGGCTTGAGAAGACTTAGAGCCATGCATGCCCCTCTGGGAAATTTGGTATGCAAATGAGAGATGGTATAATGCCTCTGCAGCGCCATCTATTGGAATGTAAATGTAGCTTTCCTATAAATCAATATCTGACCTTCTAACAAGCCTTGTAACATGACTGGGGATATAAGCCCAAACCAGAGTATTCTCTAGAAGAAAAAGAAAACCTTGTACAGACAGATGTTTCATTGTTCTTGCCCCTCATCCATGTACAGTGGGGTTCTGGTTGACTGGGTGAAACGCCTGTGACATGGGTCGAGCAGGTACTGTTTCTCCTTGTGTAGAGTGCCAAGTAGGCGTCCCCCGCTGGGCCCTCATTACACACCTTTTACCTAGCCAACCAGAACCCAGCACTACCTGTTGGAAGCTATTTTCCAATAGGTGGCGCTACACTTCCGACCTGGTCCCAGTAGTTTTAGTGACCCTGTAGTGGCTCTAGTAATAATAGTAATCCTGTAAGGGGCCGCCGAAGTAACAGTAAACCTCTTAGGATCTCCAGCAGTAATAGTGACCCCATAGGGGCCCCTGTAGTAATAGAGCCCCCATTTATGGACCCAGTAGTACTAGTGAGCCAAATAGTTGCGCTAGTAATAATAGTAACCCCCATAATGGCAAAATTATTAATAGTAACACCCATAGTGGCCTCAGTAGTTATAATGACCCGTGTAGTGGCTCCAGTAACAATAATGACCTCCGATAAGCAACCTGAAAAGCAGTGCACTGACTCAGTCTACAGGTCCAAGCTGCTGGTGGCCACTACTATTGTAATCAGTCTGTGACCTCTGACCTCATCCCGGCTGTACAGGCCGGTGACTGTGTGCAAGAACACAGATTCCAGGGGGTGAGGTCAGGGGTCACAGACTGATTAGAGCAGTGATGACAGAGTGAGTTAACTGCTTGTTGGGTTGCTGCCAGGTCAGGTCACATGAATGGTAAAAATAAATTACCGGCCAAGGGGCAACCCGCCACCCCTCCGGGGTCCTGAAGGCTGCTGCCTCAGGCGGCAAGCTCAGTTCACCTCTTGGTAGGGGAGCCCCTGGGTCTCCAAAGGAATTATAGATATACATCTGAGGGCAATTTTACCTTCTCTATGGATGCTTCGGGTATGTAATGCAGGAACTGTACATTATTCTTCACAGCTTTGGTACGAGGATCAGTTCCCTCAAATACCAGTGGGGAAGTTTACATTAAACAGGAACCCAGTCAACTACTTTGCTGAAGTGGAGCAGCTGGCCTTCTCACCCCATAACCTGGTGCCAGGGATGGAGCCCAGCCCGGACAAGATTCTGCACGTAAGAAACAGCTTATTACTATATAGTAGCATCACAGAAGGGGAAATCAAGAATTAAAAACAATCACAGAAAACGGCTGTTACTTACTGGGTGAGGAGTGCATATAGATGCATCCTCCTCTCACCATGCAGGTAGCTGACTACCAAATGGAGGAGCCAATTACACCTGTGCAGGACACCGATGAGACAGCCACTCACACTGCCTCTTGATATAGAGGGGGTGGCTGCTTGGTGTACACTCCCACACATAGTGGATACAGGGTGCCAGACCATTCTGATATATGTAGTTCACCGTGCAGACCAGCAACCTAATAATGACGCCATGATAATTCGGCGGGTTGCCCTACACTTCCATCAGTGAACCACACTGGTACTGCCACCCTGGGCTCCCCCTAGTGTCTTAATGCCACACTGCATGTGAATGATAGATAATAAATGCAAGGCATTGGTTGGATTTTGGCCAAGATACATGAGCCCACTAACCACTTCACGGTTCCTTGCGTTGTAGTGGGTCCCGACACTAATATAAATGCATCACAGAAGGGGAAATCAAGAATTAAAAACAATCACAGAAAATGGCCATTACTTACTGACTGAGGAGTGCATATAGATGCATCCTCCTCTCACCATGCAGGTAGCTGACTACCAAATGCACAGGTCTGATTCGCTCCTCCATTTGCGTGGCAAACTGTAGTTTTTAGTGATACCATTTTTGGGTACATTTAATGTATTCTATCACTTTTATTAACTCTTGGAAGTCTGAGAGAATAAAACATCAATTCTGCCTTTATTCTTTCGGG
The DNA here is from genome assembly GCF_035609145.1 of Eleutherodactylus coqui. Taxonomy (NCBI): domain Eukaryota; kingdom Metazoa; phylum Chordata; class Amphibia; order Anura; family Eleutherodactylidae; genus Eleutherodactylus; species Eleutherodactylus coqui. Next base: position 128,806,092 of record NC_089847.1, on the reverse strand, counting down.
TTTTTTACAGCATGAATCATGCAGAATAACGGACATAATAAATGGTTTCTGTCGATTGGAAGGATTATGACAATACCAAAATTCTATAATATTTTTTAGGTTTTTCCACTTTTGCACAATGAAAAACCTTTTTATTTAGATTTTTTTTTTACATAGCTACTAGAGATGAGCGAACGTGTCCGTAACGGACACATCCGCACCCGGACACCGGCTTTAGCGAACACTGGAGTGTTCGCGCGTAAGTGTCCGGGTGCCGCCGGGGGGCGGGGAGATGCGCGGCGGCGCGGGCGGCAGTAGCGGGGAACAGGGGGGAGCCCTCTCTCTCTCCCTCTCCCCCCCGCTCCCCGCCGCACCCCCCCGCGCTGCCACGGCGGCCCCCGAACTTTTTCGCCCGAACACCGAGGTGTTCGCAAAGTTCGGTGTTCGGGCGAAAAAGGGGCGGGGCCGAACGTGTTCGCTCATCTCTAATAGCTACATTCAAAGTCCCGTAACTTTTTTAAATTTTTCCATTGATGAAACTGTGTAGGTCTTTATTTTTTGCGTGACGAGCTGTATTTTTTATTGGTATTATTTTGGGGTACATACAGCTTTTTTGATTACTTTTATTGTGTTTTTCTGGGAGGCAAAATTAACCAACAAGCATTTTGGCTCTGTCTTTTTTTTTTTTTTAAATTTTTTTATAGCATTTGCCTTGCGGGATAAAAAGATTCTTCCGTTTATTGTATGGGTTTTTACAGAAGCAACAATGACAAACAAATAGGTTTTTTTTTAAAACAAAAGAGGGAAGTGCATAAAATAGTTTTTTTCTTACTATATTTTTACTTATTTTTTAAACATTTTTTATATCCCTGTGGGGGACTTGAACCTGCAGTGCTATGATCGCTCTGATAATTCAGAGCACTACTTCTGCATTATCATAGCAATCACAGGCTATGGCAGACCTGGACGTCATTGTATCCAGTTGCCATGGCCACCCATGGGCCTTCCGCGATTACATGGTGGAGAACTAATGACATCACAGAGGGCGCGCCCTCCATCTGTGAACCTTTTACATGCCACGATCAACATTCATCATGGCATGTAATGGATTAGCAGTGGGGATCAGTGTTTTCAGCAATCCCTACTGTTTCAACAGGAAGTTGGCTGTCAGTCACAGTTGGCTTCTGCTGTAGATGGCATGGGCACAGCTTCTGAGCCTGTGCCATGCACAAAACGCAACTGTATGCCCATTCATCGGGAAGGGGTTAAAGAAACCTTTTCGCATTTGCTCTGGGGATTCTGCTTTTCTGCCCCATTTGTAGAGCAGGAAAGGAAATCTCCGCTGCCGAACGGTTCCATCTCTGGGTGGAACCAAACAGCGGCGGTTGGACCCCCGCTTTCCACCCAGCTGCCGGAGGTCCCAATGCAGATCTGATACCGGCCTTAGAATTTCTGCCCGTACAGAAATCTTTGGATTCTGCTAGTAAAGGTGACCTACAAATACTCCGATCTCTCTTATTTAATATTATTTCCTTTTAACCCCCTTAAGGCGCGCATGTTTGGCTATCCAGACGCTCAACGATACCGGCTAGGAGGGAACTATCAACAGATTCCTGTAAACATGCCAAAGTGTAAAGCAGCAAATATGGAGAGAGACGGGTTAATGGCAATGGGCAACAACCAAGGTACGTTGTTAGGTAGTGATTGTTCAGTGACCATCACCTATGCTCTGTGATCTGTGCAGGGAGGAAGAGGAGGTGGGCTGTGACATCTACTGTGAAGGGTGGATCCTGTTTTCTCCATATATAGTGTCACCTCTCAGTGTAATCCTGCCTGTGATGATAATGAGATGACGGCTGAGGAGTGACCTCCAGAGAACAGGAAGTGTCAGAGTATTATTACTCTTAAAACTATGCTTAATAGGAAAACATAGATGTCATCCTCTGATATCACATTCCGGATATTGTGACCCGGCCCGCTCACAATTGGCACTTCCCTGTACGGTAATTCTCCCGTGACCCCGGAGTGCAGCATAAAATCACGTGAAAAGTTTTCCGTGGATTAGTTTCAGTCTGAATTCACATTAGATGGATAATCCAGCGATCGGAGCGACTTCCAACTAGGCCGGTCATCAGTACTGGACTAGCCAGGGCCTGGATGTCACTGCCAACCGCAGGGGGGGAGGGGGGTTCTTATGTAACAGTGTGGAGAGTATACTGAGAATAGCATGGTGGAGGAAAACATCCAGCGAAAGGGGATCCTGTGGAAGGAAGCAACTTGTCACCGAAAGGGGTCAGAGGAGGATGTCAGGAATCGTTCTGACCAACACAGTCAGGATCAGCCGAATACAACACTGGTACTCCAACTAACGTGTCTGAATACACAACTCGCCGTGCCTTAGCATGGATGGGCTAGAACAACAGACGGCCAGTTCCAGTGCTATTGTTTGTAAGTGAAACAGGTAGGCGAGACCCCAGGGGACAAAAGAGCACAAAACGTGTATCACTGAGGAAAAACATCTCCTGGTCAGATGGATCCAGATTTCTGTTCCCCCCTGCTGATGGAAGGTCAGAATTTGGCGCAAGCAGCAGGAATTGATGACCCCTTCCTGTCAGCTGGTCAGCACATCTATCTAATCCTCGATATCTACAAGAAGCTTCCTGTCCACAGGGGCCGATATTCCTTCAGAACAACTTCATCGCCGAGTGGAATCTAAATCACGACACGTTGCTGCGGTTTTGAAGGCCAAATGTGCTACTAGATGGGGGTCTATTCAGTCTATCGAGGTAACAGATGGGGGGCACAGCTTGAGAAACCCACTATTATTGAAAGAAGACAGGTGCTACATAGAATAGCTCTTGCTGGGTCAGACCTCTCCATGCATTACATTGCGTGGCCCATTGATTTCAATATTACCCTATGTGATAATGTAATTATAATGCTGTATAAATCTTTAAACCTGAACATATTATTTCATTTTTCCCTTAGGGAATGCTCCGAACTATTATCCAAACAGTTTTGGAGGTCCGCAAGACAAACGTGAGTTCTTAGAGAGCAAATCCCATCTAGAAGGGGATGTCTTCCGGTACGATGACTCTGAAGATAATGTGTCTCAGGTAAATATGACTCAGCACTGTGTATATCACTATTACTACTGGGACCACTATGACAGTTACTATTACCACTGGGGCCGCTAACTTGGATCAATATTACCACTGGGGTCACTATGGGGGTCATTATTACTATTGGGGCTGCTAACAGGGTCACTATTACTACTGGGACCACTAACAGGGTCAATAGTACTACTTGAGTTTACGGGGTCACTATTACTACTAGGGCGACTAAAAGGGGTATAATTACTAATGAGGCCTCTATGGGAGTCGCTATTATACTAGGGCCACTATTACTATTGGGACCACTAACAGGGTCAATATTTCTACATGGTCATTATTACTGTTGGGGTCAATATTACTACTTGGACCACTAATGGGGTCAATATTGCTGCTGGGGCCATCAATAGGGGTCACTATTACTATTGGCACCCCTAACAGGGTCATACTTAAACTTGGGCTATTACTACTGGAACCACTAATGGGGATTACTATTGCTACTGGGACCACTAATGGAGTGCACTATTACAACTGGGGCCACGAATAGGGATCACAATTATTACTGGAGCCACTATGGAGGTCTCTATTACTATTGCGACCATTAACGTAGTCAATATTACTACTTAGACCATTAATGGGGTCACAATTACTACTGAGGCCTCTAACGCAATCAATATTACTATTGGGGCCACTATCAGGGTCAATATTACTACTTGGACCATTAACAGAGTCACTATTACTACTGAGGCCACTAACGGGGGTCACTATTACTACTGGGACCACTAATGGGGGACAACATTACAACTGGGGCCACTAACAGGGATCACTATTAATACTGGGGCCACTAATGGGGATACTATTACAACTGGGACCACTAACTGGGGCATTGTTATTACTAGGACCACTAAGACGTAGTGCTATTACTAATGGGGCCACTAATGGGTATCACTATTATTACTTGGGTCACTATTGGGGGTTACTATTACTACTGGAGTCGCTAATGGGGCTCTATTGCTACCATGGCAACTAATGGATGCACTCTTACTACTGTGACCACTAATGGGAGACAACATTACAACTGGGGCCACTAACAGGGATCACTATTACTATTGGAGCCGCTATAGAAATCACTATTACTACTGGGGCCACTAATGGGGATCACTATTATTACTTGGGTCACTATTACTACTGGAGCCACTATAAGGGATCACTATTACTACTGTGGCCACTAATGAAGGACAACATTACAACTGGGGCCACTAACAGGGATCACTATTACTATTGGAGCCGCTATGGAAATCACTATTACTACTGGGGCCACTAATGGGGATCACTATTATTACTTGGGTCACTATTGCTACTGGAGCCATTATAAGGGATCACTATTACTACTGTGGCCACTAATGAAGGACAACATTACAACTGGGGCCACTAACAGGGATCACTATTACTACTGGGGCCACTAATGGGGATCACTATTATTACTGGGGCCACTATTACAGGGAGGACTACTAGGGTCGATATTACTACCGGGGCTATTAACAGGATCATTATAATTACTGAGGCCACCAACAGGTTCACTATTACTACTAAGACTACTAATGGGGCCCTATTACTACTGGGGGCACTGTTACTACTGGGGGCACTGTTACTACTGGGGGCACTGTTACTCTGTCACTTCACACAAGTCTCAATGGTTCAAATACGTGTTGGGTATCTTGTGTATTGGTGCTTTTAATGTCTGTAAAATGACAGGTTTTTTTGGGTGGTGGGGCGCCATTTTACACTTTGCCTCAGGTGGGGCATCTGCGGTTTTACGCACCTGGTCTTGGGGTTTTGCAGGCCTACTAGTATTTGGAGACTGGTCCTAAGGCTGGAAGGACCGGTCCTGTTCAGTGTTGGGGATTGGGGTGATCTAGGTCATGTCAGTAGGTGGTCTTCGCCTACTTGGAGGGGTTGTTTCGGTTATGCGCTGACCGTAGGCTGATCTCCCTGCAGTCCTGCTCCCACAAGTCTGTTGTTCTGGGTCTCTTACCAGGTGAGAAAAATGTACTGTGAAGATATGTCAGAAGAGGAACGGCAGAGGCTTTGTGAGAACATCGCAGAAAGCTTGTCTGGAGCTCAACTTTTCATTCAGAAGAGAGCGGTAAGCTACAATGAAAATCTAGGCCACCTGGGAGAGCTGCAGTGTAAAGCATAGGGGAGGGAAAGAGAAACAGGCTGCCTTTAATGGGATGGAGGTGGATTTGGATCATGGCTGGGACTCAGCCAACACTGCAGAAAACAGCCATTACCAATAGGCGGTGACTTATTATTATGGGTGGTAATGCCTTCTATGACTTATTCCTGGGACACGTGACACTTCAGATCGAGGAATGATAAATGCCCGCACAATTTTGGAGATGGCACGTCCCATCCATCTGGCGCCCACTACCATGGCTCGCCCCAACTCCGATAATTCATGTCACCTTCCCATGAGCCCTCTGGCCGGTGTTCACCCTCACGAGATAACCCCTCACAACTTATACAGGTGCAGGTGTCCTCAAGTGTCACTTAATGTAATGCCACTTCATCGTCAGTTTACATACCGCTATCCCATGACTTCTGGCGTGTTACTAAGAAGGTCCAACTTAGAATCTGGATGACTTCTGTGCTTGCTAACATGGATTTGTATTTGCAGGTGAAGAACTTCACAGACGTGCATCTTAATTATGGGCGGCGAGTGCAGGCCGAGCTGGATAAACTGGCAAGAGTCAAGCAGGTAACATAGACTGGTGCTTTATGCCAATTACCCCCTACCTAAATGAATTACCCCTGAGCTGAGGTTACAGGTGCTCCACCTGTAACCTCAGTTTGAACAAGTTTTGAACAATTTCTGCTCCTCTGCTAGTTTCTCTTAATATCATAATTTCTACGTTAAAAATGTTGCTGCTTTGCCGTTGTAAATCCCATTTGAAGTGGCCGCCACTAGGGGGCTCCCTTCCAGTGTCTCTGCAATCTACTTTCTGGTTTTGGGTGCAGAGCTTTTGTAGTAACAGGGATAGAATGACGTTGCTCTGTACTCACAGGCTGTAGGCTGACAGATCTGCAGACACTGTGATAAGGATCTGCACAGTGTCTGCCTTCCCTGCTGTTACAGCCTGTAGGTGTCTGTCTGTCTGCACACATTGCACACACATTATAGTGGGCTTATTAACCATTTGACCAGAATGTCTGTAATAGTGGGTTTACCTAGAACGACTGTTGGCTAAATGACTGCATTTAGACGTAACGATTATCACGCATTTTCGTTCATGCATACTAATTTTGTGCAATAGTCATCCTGCGTAAATGGCCCATAAATGCCTGATCGTCCTGGGAAAGCAGAGGGGTAAGTATTCAGATACCACTCCCTGCTAATTCGACCAGAGACAGCGTAATGCAGCGTACCAAGTAACGGCAAGGAAGTCAGGACAGTGAACTACTGGCAGAATGCTGGGCTACTTACACATCCCCTGCTTCAACGTGTATTGCTAACAGCAGAAGAAACGAAAAATGGAGAAGACCAGCTGAAAATCAGATGTTATAGACATAAAACGGGGTGTAAACAGCAGCACATGAGGGTGAGGAGAGCCTGGGGGATTGTAGAAAACTTGTGGAAAACTCAGGTACTCTTTAATCATTGTGAAAGTTAATAATTAGGAGAACCTTCCCTGCGTTGTCTGCCCCCTGGTGAACTAAAAAGTAGTAAAGTATAGGAGATAAAATGAAGACACGTTTGAGAATAAATAGATACATGAGTGTTACAGTAATACTTAGAAGCAAATACAATCTAGTAATAGTTATCCTTCAATGGAAGTCTTCAGAGGCCGGCAACATCTGCCTGGGATGATTTAGTGATCCTGCACTGAGCAGGGGGTCGGACCCGATGACCCTGGAGGTCCCTTCAACTCTACCAGTCTAGCATTCTAGGATTCTATTCTGCAGTTCATTCTTTCCCCAGCAGGTGTCCCCATAATCCAAATCAAAATAAACTCAGGCTACTTAAAATTAGTCCTAGGAATACTGGTAGTAAATATCCCTCATATGATAAGAAGGTGAGATATTTTTATGATATTTGAATAGAATCTAAATGAGATCTACAGCAAAGGAGAAAAAAATTATTGGGGAGAGGGAAGGGAAAACAAGGCTTCTAGTCTTACCTTGTGCAGATGAGAATAGGGCTGATCCCTCTGCAGTGTGACAGCCCTTCAGATATTTGTAGACAGCTATTAAGTCTCCTCTCAGCCTTCTCTTCTGCAAGCTAAACATTCCCAGATCCTTTAACCGTTCCTCATAGGACATGATTTGCAGACCGCTCACCATCTTGGTAACTTCTCTGAACTTGCTCCAGTTTGTATATGTCTTTTTTAATGTGGGGTGCCCAGAACTGCACCCAGTATTCCAGATGAGGTCTGACTAGGGAAGAGTAGAGGGGATAATGACCTCACGTGATCTAGACGCTATGCTTCTCTCAATACATCCCAGAATTGTGTTTGCCTTTTTTTGCTGCTGCATCACATTGTTACGTTACAGAAGGGCAAATCTAAAAACAAACAATCGCAGAACATTGCCATATACTTACTGACTAAGGAGGGCAGATAGCTGCATCCCCTCAGCATGCAGGTAGCAAACTACTAAATGAGGGAGCTAATTACACCTGTGCAGGACACCGATGAGACACCACTCACACAGCCTCTTAACCCTTTGCAATCCAATTTTGGATTCAGGATTTCCTAGGGGGCTTTCTCTTTCTGCCATTATACAATGGCGCCATCTGCTGGCTAGAGCCGGTACTGCGGTATGTGACATGCTGGAGAGGCCTCCGACAACAGAGCGGCCAATAATCTACAATAAGAATACCCTGCCGGACGTCTTCCGACATTGGAGCTAAACAGCCTTCAATCAGAATGTCTTTAGACATCAGACAGTGGATTGGAAAGGGTTAATGCAGAGGGGGGTAGCTGCTTGGTGTATACTCCCACACAGAGTAGATACAGAGTACCAGACCATCTGATACATGTAGTCCCCCTTGGGCTTTAAAACACCAGGGAGAGCCCAGGGTGGCAGTACCAATGTGGTTCACTTGTTAAGGTGCAGGGCAACCCGCTGAACTATTATGGCGTCATTAATAGGTTGCTGGTCTGCATGGTGAACTACATGTCTCATCAGGTGTCCCTCACAGGAGTAATTAGCTCCCTCATTTAGTAGTTTGCTACCTGCATGCTGAGGAGATGCAGCTGATTGCACTCCTTAGTAAGTATATGGCCATTTTCTGTGATTGTGTGCATCACACTGTTGACTCATGTTCAGTCTATGATCTATTTGTATACCCAGGTCTTTTTCACATGTGCTGTTGCTTAGCCCAATTCCTCCCATTATGTATGTGGTTTTTTTTTTTTCATTTTTCTTGCCCAGATGTAAAACTTTGCATTTCTCCCTGTTAAATACCATTCTGTTAGTTGCTGCCCACTGTTCAAGCTTTTCTAGATCTTTTTGAATACTCTCGCTTTCTCCCCTAGTATTAGCTATCCTTCCTAGCTTTGTGTCGTCTGCAGATTTCATCAGTTTCCCATCAATTCCCTCATCCAGATCATTTATAATAACGTTGACCAACACTGGGCCTAGGACAGAGCCTTGTGGTACCCCACCTGATACATTCTTCCACTTGGATGTGCAGCCATTTATGACCACTCTGAGTACAATCACTCAGCCTGTTGTGAATCCACCTAACAGTTACTTTGTCAATCCCATATTTAGTCATTTCTTTCAATAATTATGATAGGAGATACTTTGTCAGATGCTTTACTAAAGTCAACATATACTATATCCACCGCATTTCCCTGATCAACCCAGTCAGTGATACTATCATAGAAGGAAATTAGATTTGTCTGGCATGACTAGTTTGTTACAAACCAATGCTGGCTCTTGTTAATTACTCCATTTTCATCCAAGTACTTGCATACATGCTGTTTAATAATTTGTTCAAACATCTTTTCCGGTATAGAAGTCAGGCTCACAGGCCTGTAGTTTTCTGGATCCACCTTCGTACCTTATTTTGACATGGGGACAACATTTGTCCCTATCCAGTCTTCTGGAACTTCCTCTGTTCTCCATGAATTTTCAAAGATTATGGCGAGTGATTCACCGGGAGGATGGATGATAAGACCACATGTGCTCTTAGTTCCTTCTCGTCTTTCTGATTTCTTTAAAGTCTCTGCAGATAGCTCCAATGCCCTTTTTTGCCGTGTTATTTGTCCCTACATGTATTAGTAGGAATGGGTAGTGGTCTGTAAGATTGAAGTGTCTTGATAGCCTATCAAAGGACATTGGAACTATTTGCAGAGACTTTAAAGATCTCAGAAAGAAGTGAAGGAACTAAGAGCACATGTGGTATTGTCATCCATCCTCCCAGTGAACCACTCCCCATAATGTTTGAAAACTCATGGAAAACAGAGGAAGTTCCAGAAGACTGGATAGGGACAAATGTTGTCCCCATCTCCAAATAAAGTAAGAAGGTGGATCCAGGAAACTACAGGCCTGTGAGTCTGACTTCTATACCGGAAAAGATGTTTGAACAAATTATTAAACAGCATGTACACATCTTTAATTTGTGCACCTGAAAGACAGCACACCTCTCATGAGGTTATGTCAGGTCTTAGCACAAAGGGGCATGGCCAAATGTAAGAAATGGTCCTAATATTATTTTCCCCATAATCGCTCCAGCAGTAATAGCGACCCCCATTAGTAGCCCCTGCCTTAATAGGGACCCCCCATAGTGTATTTCCAGCCGCAGCAACCCCATAAACAAAATTCACTTGTAGTTGTGGTCCGGTAGTCGCTGGTGTAATCAATGTGACCCCTGATCTCACTTTCCCGGGCATCAGCATACAGGAGTGCAGACACCGGGGAGATGTCAGGGGTGACACAGATTACAGCAGCTGCTGCTGGACTGGGACTACAAGTGAGTAAGGCGGCTTTCACACGGGATGACCTATTGGGCGCAGATGCCAGGCAGGTCGTCCTAGGGATAATAGTTTCTGTGCTTTTACACAAGAATGACCATCGCTCAGTGAATGGAGGCGGAACAGCCGGGAAACATGCCAGCCCTCCTCCATTAACCGTAAACAGGCAGTCATTTATGAATGACCAATGGTCTGTTTACACGCCGATCCGTAGTTCAGTTTTATGCATGCAGAAACTGAACGATGAATGAGAAGCGAACAAATTCTCATTCGCCGTTCAGTCCGGTCGTGCATTTACACTGAATGGTAATCATTGAGATTCCTGCTGGCTGTCCGTGTAAAAGGGCCCTTAGATTGGTGACGGGACAAACCTCCTGCCACCCGGGACTGCAGGACAGCGTTCCAAATCTGTAACTGTCATGTATTATCCGGGATGATTGGAAGGCATGACCACTGCGGGGCACAAAGGGTGTGGCTTAGCACAGAAGGCGTGTGGCCAAATGGAAAACCTTTGCCACGCTACACATGACACTAAAAGTTCCCTCTTCTCATTGTCCAGCAGTTGGGAAGTCTGCAGAGCGGCTCCGTCTTATGGAGTCACTTGGCTTTTTTCCTGACACTTCATGGTGGAGCGTTCACAATCTGCACCGTATAAGAAGTGGAGCATCATTTTTTTCCCTTCCATTAAAGGCATGTTCCCATGTTGGCCAAACATAACTGAGATGAATATGAGGAGGCCGGGTATCTGGGCTGACGAGAACTGCCAGGCTGGGCTCCGCTGCACTGTTCCCATAACTCCCATAGAGTCCTGCCTACAATGTAGCAGAGTTGGTTGTGTTGTCTCTGCAGCTCCCAAGTCACAGGAACAGTGTAGCTGTTATAGCTAAGATATAGCTATTCATGAAGGAATAGCTAAGGGCTATGTGTGATTGGCTGAGCGCTCAGCCAATAGCTAAGCAGTAGCTGCTATTGGCTGAGCCCTCAGCCAATCTGCACAGCCCTTTCAGGAGGCGAGGATTTTTAAATCCTCGACTGCTGAAAGAGCTCAATAGCAGTGCTGGGGAGCCAGCGGGAGGACGCGGCTGAGAGCAGGAGAGGTGAGTATAATTTAAAAAAAAAAATTTCACACTTTTGGCCGATTATCGGGGAAGGACTTATATTTTAAGCCCTTCCCCAATAATCATTCCACGGGGTAGCCAAAGCAGTGCTTTCAATGGGATAGGCAGCTGTGCCGATCCCATTGAAAGCAATGGAATACAATGCCCGGGACTTCTGCCACAGCTGTGACAGCTGTGGCAGAGGATTCCTTCATCCCGGCGGTCTCCGCGGGGATGAAGGAAACTCCTGCCACAGCTGTGGCAGAAGTCCGCGGCATTCTTCCTATGCTTTCAATGGGGCTAGCGCTGCTGTCACTAGCCCCATTGAAACCATTTGCAATATGCCGGTTCTATACCGGCCTCTTTCTTGCGCTGCGATGCGAGATTTTTCTCTTTCTCTCGCAGCGCAAGAAAGAAAATATCGCCAGTGGGTGGGAGCCCTTATAGTGGAGCTACAGGAACAGCTGTTTCAGTCCTCTTAACCTCCCCCCCCCCCTTCCCGACTACCGAGTTCAGGGTCCAGATTAGGAAATGGGTGCGGGTCCCAGAGGAGCTGTGGTAGCCATAAAACATCTGAGAGGGGAATACCCCTTTAAGGGATGTGAAGATGGCGACAAACAAGCAGCCCGGTCCGGTGGTTCTTGCTGCCTTCATGTCTTATTTCACACCAGATAGAACTGTTTCCCAACCACCAATAATTGGAATAGTCGGTTAGTTTAGAACTAGTATTTATTAATATCTCCTCCCTGTATTACCGCCGGTTGGCAGCAAGAGGAAGAAGAAAAGTTTATGAAGTGTCTTCTCGGTCCGCAGTGAACCCAGATGTTGTCCTCCGCAGGTCACCATCCCAGTCTCCAGAAATAGTAGTGGAGGGGTAGAGCGCTCTGGTTCCAGGGACGCTCCATGGCGCGGTCTTCCTGCTCTGGGCTCTGTAGCGCCGGCTGGGCAGCTGAGTGTTCGCTTCTTGTCCGGCTTACTTCAGTCTTATCCAATGTCTGTAAGCTGTGGGAGAAAATGCAAGAAATAATTAAAGGCAGAAATATTGGAAACCATCGGTTTCACCCAGGTTCGGCATAGGGGTATCTACAGTTATGGGGTCTGGTGCCGGTCAGGGAGGCCCCTTGACTAGTTTGTAGTGTGCAGATGTCAGATCAGTTGAGGCCAGGGGTTTAGTCCATTGCTCTAGATATTGGGGGCCCTGTGTTAGCTGTATGTCTAATAAAGAGTGTTAACGGTAAAGGTCTGGATACATGAAGGTCTACAGTCCTGTACTTACCCAGCAGGGTCCTGTAACAGCAGCCTGGCGGTCCGGGCGAGGAATGTAGGCTGCAGCCTTGTCTGGTGGTAAGTTAGTTAGTTTTCTCGCTTGGACGACGAGGGATGCAGACGGTAGCACCAGCCTCATTGATGGTCTCTTGGAATAAATGGCAGAGGTCCCGGGTGCCTCTGATGTTACAGGGGATGCAGATGGTAGCACCAGCCTCATTGATGGTCTCTTGGTATAAATGGCACAGGTCCCGGGTGCCTCTGATGTTACAGGGGGTGCAGATGGTAGCACCAGCCTCATTGATGATCTCTTGGTATAAATGGCAGAGGTCCCGGGTGCCGCTGATGTTACAGGGGATGCAGATGGTAGCACCAGCCTCATTGATGGTCTCTTGGTATAAATGGCAGAGGTCCCGGGTGCCTCTGATGTTACAGGGGATGCAGATGGTAGCACCAGCCTCATTGATGGTCTCTTGGTATAAATGGCAGAGGTCCCAGGTGCCTCTGATGTTACAGGTGATGCAGATGGTAGCACCAGCCTCATTGATGGTCTCTTGGTATAAATGGCAGAGGTCCCGGGTGCCTCTGATGTTATAAAGGGTGCAGATGGTAGCACCAGCCTTATTGATGGTCTCTTGGTATAAATGGCAGAGGTCCCGGGTGCCTCTGATATTACAGGGGATGCAGATGGTAGCACCAACCTCATTGATGGTCTCTTGGTATAAATGGCAGAGGTCCCGGGTGCCTCTGATGTTACAGGGGATGCAGATGGTAGCACCAGCCTCATTGATGGTCTCTTGGTATAAATGGCAGAGGTCCCGGGTGCCTCTGATGTTACAGGGGATGCAGACGGTAGCACCAGCCTCATTGATGGTCTCTTGGTATAAATGGCAGAGGTCCCAGGTGCCTCTGATGTTACAGGGGATGCAGATGGTAGCACCAGCCTCATTGATGGTCTCTTGGTATAAATGGCGGAGGTCCCGGGTGCCTCTGATGTTACAGGGGGTGCAGACGGTAGCACCAGCCTCATTGATGGTCTCTTGGTATAAATGGCAGAGGTCCCGGGTGCCTCTGATGTTACAGGGGATGCAGATGGTAGCACCAGCCTCATTGATGGTCTCTTGGTATAAATGGCAGAGGTCCCGGGTACCTCTGATGTTAAAAAGGATGCAGATGGTAGCACCAGCCTCATTGATGGTCTCTTGGTATAAATGGCAGAGGTCCCGGGTGCCTCTGATGTTACAGGGGATGCAGATGGTAGCACCAGCCTCATTGATGGTCTCTTGGTATAAATGGCAGAGGTCCTGGGTGCCTCTAATGTTACAGGGGATGCAGATGGTAGCACCAGCCACATTGATTGTCTCTTGGTATAAATGGCAGAGGTCCTGGGTGCTTCTGATGTTACAGGGGATGCAGATGGTAGCACCAGCCTCATTGATGGTCTCTTGGTAGAAATGGCAGAGGTTCTGGGTACGTCTGATGTTACAGGGGATGCAGATGGAAGCACCAGCCTCATTGATGGTCTCTTGGTGTAAATGGCATAGGTCCCGGGTGCCTCTGATGTTACAGGGGATGCAGATGGTAGCACCAGCCTCATTGATGGTCTCTTGGTATAAATGGTCAAGGTCCTAGGTGCCTCTGATTTTACAGGGGATGCAGATGGTAGCACCAGCCTCATTGATGGTCTATTGGTATAAATGGTAGATGTTCTGGGTGCTTTTGATGTTACAGGGGTGCAGATGGTAGCACCAGCCTCATTGATGGTCTCTTGGTATAAATGGCAGAGGTCCCGGGTGCCTCTGATGTTACAGGGGATGCAGATGGTAGCACCAGCCACATTGATTGTCTCTTGGTATAAATGGCCAAGGTCCTAGGTACTTCTGATGTTACAGGGGATGCAGATGGTAGCACCAGCCACATTGATTGTCTCTTGGTGTAAATGGCAGAGGTCCTGGGTGCCTCTGATGTTACAGGGGATGCAGATGGTAGCACCAGCCTCATTGATGGTCTCTTGGTATAAAAGGCAGAGGTCCCGGGTGCCTCTGATGTTACAGGGGATGCAGATGGTAGCACCAGCCTCAATGATGGTCTCTTGGTATAAATGGCCAAGGTCCTAGGTGCCTCTGATGTTACAGGGGATGCAGATGGTAGCACCAGCCTCATTGATGGTCTATTGGTATAAATGGTAGATGTTCTGGGTGCTTTTGATGTTACAGCGGTGCAGATGGTAGCACCAGCTTTTTTGATGTTCTTCTGTTATCTATAGTAGAAGTCCTGGGTGCCTTTGATGTTACAAGGGGTGCAGATGGTAGCACTATCCTTATTGATGTTCACGAGGTATAAGGCAGAGGTCTAGGGTGCGTCTGATGTTACAAGGGGTGCAGATGGTAGCACTGGTCCTATTGATGTTCACGAGGTATAAGGCAGAGGTCCAGGGTGCAGATGGTAATACCGGCCTCACTTTGATGGTATATATGGTGGTGTTATTTTGAGCTCTTCTAGTTCTTTCCAATTAATAGCCTGAAAAAAGGGATGGGATCTTATGCAGCCGTTGGTTCCTAGCCGTTTCCTTGGGTCCTTGCACAAAAGCTCCTTAATTATTTGTTCAGTTTCGGCAGTAAGATGGTATTTTTGTAAATTTGCGATGTTACATCTGGAGCTCGGCCGTCCGGTTGTCAGCTGGAAAATAATGACCCCAAGTGAAAAATAGTCAGCGGCTAGATTATATGTTTGGCCTGCGAGGACCTCTGGGGCCACGTATCCAGGGGTCCCGGCATACTCTGTAATGCCCTCGGTCTGATTGAGCGCCAGGCCAAAGTCCGCTATCTTTAGATGGCCGCTGTTGTCCATTAGAATATTTTCTGGTTTAAGATCCCTATGGATGAAGCCCTTGGCATGTAGAAATTGGAGGCCGGATGTAATTTCGGCAGCGTAGAAGGCGGCGCTGTCAGTAGGGAGTGGTCCGTGCTTCTTCAGATGGCGATGCAGATCTCCGGACGCAAACTCCATCACAAAATACCACTGCTTGGCGGTCTCCAATGACAGTTGGCTGTGCATCAGGAAGGGACTTTCTGCCGCTAGTTGGAGGATCCTGTTCTCCAAGTGAAGGCTCTCCTCTGGTGTTGATGACTCCTTTAGGACCTCTTTTATGGCCATGACTTTATTGGTCGTCTTGTCTATGGCCTTTGATACTTTGCCGAAACTGCCTTGGCCGATCACACTTATAAAGTTGAATCTTTTCCTAATATTGGTGCATCTTCTGACCGGTCGGCTCTCAGTGCTCGGTCCTGGCCTGGGCTCCTCACCTTCCCTTGAGACGCACTCCTTAAACCTCTTCTCAGGTCTGTTGATGGAACTCACAGACCTTTCTCTCTTTCTCCTGTCTTCTCCAGACTCTTGGCCACGCTCCTTCTCCCGACATGGCCTCTTCTTTGGGGGCTCTGATGGTCTTGGCTTCTCGGCTTTCCTTGAGACGCACTCCTTAAACCTCTTCTCAGGTCTGTTGATGGAACTCACAGACCTGTCTCTCTTTCTCCTGTCTTTTCCAGACTCTTGGCCACTCTCCTTCTCCCGACATGGCCTCTTCTTCGGGGGCTCTGATGGTTTTCGCTCCTCTCTATCCCGCTTTTTCCCTCCCCTTAATCCCATATCTGCAAAATCTGCAAAATCGCTCTGTATTTAATCGCACGTCTGTCCGCAACAGTCGCCAATACAGCTCTGACCACGCCAGATAGAACTCTGAGCAGCATAGTGGACGGAACCGTGATGTCATAGAAGAACATTGTGATGTAGTTAGATGTTGCTAGGAGACCAGTATGACCATTATGATGTCATCACATGATGTTTAACCCTTTACAAGCTCCATTAGTGCGACACCACAGTACCATGAAATTAACATGGTTGGGGGAGAGGGGATCATTTGCGGTGCAGTATGGAGATATAGTCAATACACTCCCCAAACAGGTAAAGTTGGACATATTTGGTCTTCTGAAATAAACTCATGAATAGACGCAGTGTTGAAAGAAGTATTACTTTGTAACGTCGTATGTCAGACTTTGCTGCACTGGCCGTACAGTTACTTACTGGCGGCCGGCCATGTGTTCGCCCATCAACATCAATGGGACAACACATTGTATGTAATTAATAAGCTGGTAATAATGGTGAATGCTGAATTACAGGCATCTCTATACACTGTCCTACCAAGAGTGATCGGACACCTGAGCAAAAACCACAAGTAGTATTTATTTCCATAGGTTAATACTTAGTGGGGCCCCCTTGGCCCTAGTGACATTGGATACTCTCTATCGCAGTCCCATTGAAAATCAGAGAAGCAACTGGCGCTCCATTCAGTCTCCTTCTCACTGCAGGGAAGTGGGGGAGTAGAAAGTGCAGTAACTCCACAGAGAAGAGAATGGGGGACACAAGACCCCCATTCTCAAGCTCAGCAAGGTTTTCAGCTGTAAGACCCCCACAAATCAGCAAGTTGCTCCCCTCTCCTGTGTATAGGGGATACATTGTAATCGTGGTACAGCTCCTTTAACATATGGAAATAAATACTACTTTTGATTCTTGCTTAAAGGGGTTTCCCATGGAGAATACTAGTCATGACCTTTCCTCAGGATAGGTCAACAATAGTTGATCGGCTGGGGTCCGTCGCTCGGGACCCAAACCGGTCGGCTGAGCGGGTGCAAATACACCGGGGTTGGAGCTGAAGTAGTGGAAGTCTCCACGCTGACCTCTATGTAGTGGCCAGCGCTTGTAACTGTAGGCAGACCGCATTGATTTCAATGAAAGCAGTGCCTGCAGTTACAGGTGCCGGCCACTATACAAAGGTCGGCGCGGAAACTTCCGCTCCGATCTCTGTGTATTTACGGCGCTGACAGCATGCTCCCGCTCAGCTGATCGGTTGGGGTCCTGAGCGACGGACCCCAGCCTATCAACTATTGATGACCTATCCTGAGGATCGGTCATCAGTAGTATTCTTGTTGGAAAACCCCTTTAAGTGTCCAATTACTTTTGGTAGGATCGTGTATACCGGGTGTAGTATATACATGTTGTATATCACAAAATACATGCTGACGGAAATGGAAAAACACATTATGTGAGGCTACAAGTTACATCCTCAATGTGGCTCTCCTTGAACACAGACCCCTCCATGCTTCCGGATGATACCACCCACCCAACAATGACGTCAAGTGGGATTGGTCACATTACAGCACAGGCTTTCCCTGTTGGTGGTAATCTCCTTCAGCTCTTCTCCCATGAAACCAGGAGACCGGTGCCTGTGTTACTGAACCCCTTGATCTGCACCACCCCAAATACATTAAAGTCACCATTAATCTTCAAGTGCTCACTGATATTCCGCAGACTGGAATGACGACACTTGACTTCCCATGTGGTCCACCATGGGCTTAAAAAAAAACAGGGAGAGCCCAGGGTGGCAGTACCAATGTGTTTCATTTGTTGAGGTGCAGGGCAACCCGCTGAACTATGGTGTGATTGATAGGTTGCTGGTCTGCATGGTGGACTACACGTATCAGAAGGTGTGGGATTCTGTATCCACTCTGTGTGGGAGTATACACCAAGCAGCCACCCCCTCTACATTAAGAGGCTGTGTGAGTGGTGTCTCATTGGTGTCCTGCACAGGTGTAATTAGCTCCCTTATTTGGTAGTTTGCTACCTGCATGCTCAGGGGATGTAGCTATCTGCCCTCCTTAGTCAGTAGGTATATGGCCATTTTCTGTGATTGTGTGCATCACACTGTTGACTCATGTTCAGTCTATGATCTATTAGTATACCCAGGTCCTTTTCACATGTGCTGCTGCTTAGCCCAATTCCTCCCATTCTGTATGTGCTTTTTTCATTTTTCTTGCCCAGATGTAGGACTTTGCATTTCTCCTTGTTAAATACCATTCTGTTAGTTGCTGCCCACTGTGCAAGCTTTTCTAGATCTTTTTGAATACTCTCTCTCTTCCCTAGTGTTAGCTATCCCTCCTAGCTTTGTGTCGTCAGCAAATTTGATCAGTTTCCCATCAATTCCCTCCTCCAGATCATTTATAAAAATGTTGACCATGTTTGCCACGCTACACGTGACACTAAAAGTTCCCTCTTCTCATTGTCCAGAAGTTGGGAAGTCTGCAGAACGGCTCCGTCTTATGGAGTCACTTGGCTTTTTTCCTGACACTTCATGGTGGAGCGTTCACAATCTGCACCGTATAAGACGTGGAGCATCATTTTTTTCCTTTCATTAAAGGCATGTTCCCATGTTGGCCAAACATAACTGAGATGAATATGAGGAGGCCGGGTATCTGGGCTGACGAGAACTGCCAGGCTGGGCTCCGCTGCACTGTTCCCATAACTCCCATAGAGTCCTGCCTACAATGTAGCAGAGTTGGTTGTGTTCTCTCTGCAGCTCCCAAGTCACAGGAACAGTGTAGCTGTTATAGCTAAGATATAGCTATTCATGAATGAATAGCTAAGGGCTATGTGTGATTGGCTGAGCGCTCAGCCAATAGCTAAGCAGTAGCTGCTATTGGCTGAGCCCTCAGCCAATCTGCACAGCCCTTTCAGGAGGCGGGGATTTTTAAATCCTCGACTGCTGAAAGAGCTCAATAGCAGTGCCGGTGAGCCAGCGGGAGGACGCGGCTGAGAGCAGGAGAGGTGAGTATAATTTAAAAAAAAAATTTTCACGCTTTTGGCCGATTATCGGGGAAGGGCTTATATTTTAAGCCCTTCCCCAATAATCATTCCACGGGGCTTGCCAAACCAGTGCTTTCAATGGGATAGGCAGCTGTGCCGATCCCATTGAAAGCAATGGAATACAATGCCCGGGACTTCTGCCACAGCTGTGACAGCTGTGGCAGAGGATTCCGTTATCCCGGCGGTCTCCGCGGGGATGAAGGAAACTCCTGCCACAGCTGTGGCAGAAGTCCGCGGCATTCTTCCTATGCTTTCAATGGGGCTATCGCTGCTGTCACTAGCCCCATTGAAACCATTTGCAATATGCCGATTCTATACCGGCCTCTTTCTTGCGCTGCGATGTGAGATTTTTCTCGTGCTCTCGCAGCGCAAGAAAGAAAATATCGCCAGTGGGTGGGAGCCCTTATAGTGGAGCTACAGGAACAGCTGTTTCAGTCCTCTTAACCTCCCCCCCCCCCTTCCCGACTACCGAGTTCAGGGTCCAGATTAGGAAATGGGTGCGGGTCCCAGAGGAGCTGTGGTAGCCATAAAACATCTGAGAGGGGAATACCCCTTTAAGGGATGTGAAGATGGCGACAAACAAGCAGCCCGGTCCGGTTGTTCTTGCTGCCTTCATGTCTTATTTCACACCAGATAGAACTGTTCCCCAACAACCAATAATTGGAATAGTCGGTTAGTTTAGAACTAGTATTTATTAATATCTCCTCCCTGTATTACCGCCGGTTGGCAGCAAGAGGAAGAAGAAAAGTTTATTAAGTGTCTTCTCGGTCCGCAGTGAACCCAGATGTTGTCCCTCCGCAGGTCACCATCCCGGTCTCCAGGAATAGTAGTGGAGGGGTAGAGCGCTCTGGTTCCAGGGACGCTCCATGGCGCGGTCTGAGTGGTGGAGGGGTAAAGCGCTCTGGTTCCAGGGACGCTCCATGGCGCGGTCTTCCTGCTCTGGGTTCTGTAGCGCCGGCTGGGCAGCTGAGTGTTCGCTTCTTGTCCGGCTTACTTCAGTCTTATCCATTGTCTGTAAGCTGTAGGAGAAAATGCAAGAAATAATTAAAGGCAGAAATATTAGAAACCATCGGTTTCACCCAGGTGCGGCATAGGGGTATCTACAGTTATGGGGTCTGGTGCCGGTCAGGGAGGCCCCTTGACTAGTTTGTAGTTTGCAGATGTCAGATCAGTTGAGGCCGGGGGTTTAGTGCATTGCTCTAGATATTGGGGGCCCTGTGTTAGCTGTATGTCTAATAAAGGCTGTTAACGGTAAAGGTCGGGATACATGAAGGTCTACAGTCCTGTACTTACCCAGCAGGGTCCTGTAACAGCAGCCTGGCGGTCCGGGCGAGGAATGTAGGCTGCAGCCTTGTCTGGTGGTAAGTTAGTTAGTTTTCTCGCTTGGACGACAAGGGATGCAGACGGTAGCACCAGCCTCATTGATGGTCTCTTGGTATAAATGGCAGAGGTCCCAGGTGCCTCTGATGTTACAGGGGATGCAGATGGTAGCACCAGCCTCATTGATGGTCTCTTGGTGTAAATGGCAGAGGTCCCGGGTGCCTCTGATGTTACAGGGGATGCAGATGGTAGCACCAGCCTCATTGATGGTCTCTTGGTATAAATGGCAGAGGTCCCGGGTGCCTCTGATGTTACAGGGGGTGCAGACGGTAGCAGCAGCCTCATTGATGGTCTCTTGGTATAAATGGCAGAGGTTCCAGGTGCCTCTGATGTTACAGGGGGTGCAGGCGGTAGCAGCAGCCTCATTGATGGTCTCTTGGTATAAATGGCAGAGGTCCCAGGTGCCTCTGATGTTACAGGGGATGCAGATGGTAGCACCAGCCTCATTGATGGTCTCTTGGTATAAATGGCAGAGGTCCCGGGTGCCTCTGATGTTACAGGGGATGCAGTTGGTAGCACCAGCTTCACTGATGGTCTCTTGGTATAAATGGCAGAGGTCCCAGGTGCCTCTGATGTTACAAAGGGTACAGGCGGTAGCAGCAGCCTCATTGATGGTCTCTTGGTATAAATGGCAGAGGTCCTGGGTGCCTCTGATGTTACAGGGGATGCAGATGGTAGCACCAGCCACATTGATGGTCTCTTGGTATAAATGGCAGAGGTCCCAGGTGCCTCTGATGTTACAGGGGATGCAGATGGTAGCACCAGCCACATTGATGGTCTCTTGGTATAAATGGCAGAGGTCCCAGGTGCCTCTGATGTTACAGGGGATGCAGATGGTAGCACCAGCCTCATTGATCGTCTCTTGGTATAAATGGCAGAGGTCCCGGGTGCCTCTGATGTTACAGGGGATGCAGATGGTAGCACCAGCCTCATTGATGGTCTCTTGGTATAAATGGCAGAGGTCCCGGGTGCCTCTGATGTTACAGGGGATGCAGTTGGTAGCACCAGCTTCACTGATGGTCTCTTGGTATAAATGGCAGAGGTCCCGGGTGCCTCTGATGTTACAGGGGATGCAGATGGTAGCACCAGCCTCATTGATGGTCTCTTTGTATAAATGGCAGAGGTCCTGGGTGCCTCTGATGTTACAGGGGATGCAGATGGTAGCACCAGCCACATTGATTGTCTCTTGGTATAAATGGCAGAGGTCCTGGGTGCTTCTGATGTTACAGGGAATGCAGATGGTAGCACCAGCCTCATTGATGGTCTCTTGGTATAAATGGCAGAGGTCCTGGGTACTTCTGATGTTACAGGGGATGCAGATGGAAGCACCAGCCTCATTGATGGTCTCTTGGTGTAAATGGCAGAGGTCCTGGGTGCCTCTGATGTTACAGGGGATGCAGATGGTAGCACCAGCCTCATTGATGGTCTCTTGGTATAAAAGGCAGAGGTCCCGAGTGCCTCTGATGTTACAGGGGGTGCAGACGGTAGCAGCAGCCTCATTGATGGTCTCTTGGTATAAATGGCAGAGGTCACGGGTGCCTCTGATGTTACAGGGGGTGCAGACGGTAGCAGCAGCCTCATTGATGTTCTCTTGGTATAAATGGCAGAGGTCCCGGGTACCTCTGATGTTACAGGGGATGCAGATGGTAGCACCAGCCTCATTGATGGTCTCCTAGTATAAATGGCAGAGGTCCCGGGTGCCTCTGATGTTACAGGGGATGCAGATGGTAACACCAGCCTCATTAATGATCTCTTGGAATAAATGGCAGAGGTCCCGGGTGCCTCTGATGTTACAGGGAATGCAGATGGTAGCACCAGCCTCATTGATGGTCTCTTGGTATAAATGGCAGAGGTCCCGGGTGCCTCTGATGTTACAGGGGATGCAGATGGTAGCACCAGCCTCATTGATGGTCTCTTTGTATAAATGGCAGAGGTCCTGGGTGCCTCTGATGTTACAGGGGATGCAGATGGTAGCACCAGCCTCATTGATGGTCTCTTGGTGTAAATGGCAGAGGTCCTGGGTGCCTCTGATGTTACAGAGGATGCAGATGGTAGCACCAGCCTCATTGATTGTCTCTTGCTATAAAAGGCAGTGGTCCCGGGTGCCTCTGATGTTACAGGGGATGCAGATGGTAGCACCAGCCTCATTGATGGTCTCTTGGTATAAATGGCCAAGGTCCTAGGTGCCTCTGATGTTACAGGGGATGCAGATGGTAGCACCAGCCTCATTGATGGTCTCCTAGTATAAATGGCAGAGGTCCCGGGTGTTTCTGATGTTACAGGGGATGCAGATGGTAGCACCAGCCTCATTGATGATCTCTTGGAATAAATGGCAGAGGTCCCGGGTGCCTCTGATGTTACAGGGGATGCAGATGGTAGCACCAGCCTCATTGATGGTCTCTTTGTATAAATGGCAGAGGTCCTGGGTGCCTCTGATGTTACAGGGGATGCATATGGTAGCACCAGCCACATTGATTGTCTCTTGGTATAAATGGCAGAGGTCCTGGATGCTTCTGATGTTACAGGGGATGCAGATGGTAGCACCAGCCTCATTGATGGTCTCTTGGTATAAATGGCAGAGGTCCTGGGTACTTCTGATGTTACAGG
Source organism: Eleutherodactylus coqui (assembly GCF_035609145.1). Taxonomy (NCBI): domain Eukaryota; kingdom Metazoa; phylum Chordata; class Amphibia; order Anura; family Eleutherodactylidae; genus Eleutherodactylus; species Eleutherodactylus coqui. Next base: position 128,782,971 of record NC_089847.1, on the reverse strand, counting down.
GGATGCAGATGGAAGCACCAGCCTCATTGATGGTCTCTTCGTGTAAATGACAGAGGTCCTGGGTGCCTCTGATGTTACAGGGGATGCAGATGGTAGCACCAGCCTCATTGATGGTCTCTTGGTATAAAAGGCAGAAGTCCCGGGTGCCTCTGATGTTACAGGGGGTGCAGATCGTAGCACCAGCCTCATTGATGGTCTCCTAGTATAAATGGCAGAGGTCCCGGGTGCCTCTGAGGTTACAGGGGATGCAGATGGTAGCACCAGCCTCATTGATGGTCTCTTGGTATAAATAGCAGAGGTCCCGGGTGCCTCTGATGTTACAGGGGATGCAGATGGTAGCACCAGCCTCATTGATGGTCTCTTGGTATAAATGGCCAAGGTCCTAGGTGCCTCTGATGTTACAGGGGATGCAGATGGTAGCACCAGCCACATTGATTGTCTCTTGGTATAAATGGCAGAGCTCCTGGGTGCTTCTGATGTTACAGGGGATGCAGATGGTAGCACCAGCCTCATTGATGGTCTCTTGGTATAAATGGCAGAGGTCCTAGGTACTTCTGATGTTACAGGGGATGCAGATGGTAGCACCAGCCACATTGATTGTCTCTTGGTGTAAATGGCAGAGGTCCTGGGTGCCTCTGATGTTACAGGGGATGCAGATGGTAGCACCAGCCTCATTGATGGTCTCTTGGTATAAAAGGCAGAGGTCCCGGGTGCCTCTGATGTTACAGGGGATGCAGATGGTAGCACCAGCCTCAATGATGGTCTCTTGGTATAAATGGCCAAGGTCCTAGGTGCCTCTGATGTTACAGGGGATGCAGATGGTAGCACCAGCCTCATTGATGGTCTATTGGTATAAATGGTAGATGTTCTGGGTGCTTTTGATGTTACAGCGGTGCAGATGGTAGCACCAGCTTTTTTGATGTTCTTCTGTTATCTATAGTAGAAGTCCTGGGTGCCTTTGATGTTACAAGGGGTGCAGATGGTAGCACTATCCTTATTGATGTTCACGAGGTATAAGGCAGAGGTCTAGGGTGCGTCTGATGTTACAAGGGGTGCAGATGGTAGCACTGGTCCTATTGATGTTCACGAGGTGTAAGGCAGAGGTCCAGGGTGCAGATGGTAATACCGGCCTCACTTTGATGGTATATATGGTGGTGTTATTTTGAGCTCTTCTAGTTCTTTCCAATTAATAGCCTGAAAAAAGGGATGGGATCTTATGCAGCCATTGGTTCCTAGCCGTTTCCTTGGGTCCTTGCACAAAAGCTCCTTAATTATTTGTTCAGTTTCGGCAGTAAGATGGTATTTTTGTAAATTTGCGATGTTACATCTGGAGCTCGGCCGTCCGGTTGTCAGCTGGAAAATAATGACCCCAAGTGAAAAATAGTCAGCGGCTAGATTATATGTTTGGCCTGCGAGGACCTCTGGGGCCACGTATCCAGGGGTCCCGGCATACTCTGTAATGCCCTCGGTCTGATTGAGCGCCAGGCCAAAGTCCGCTATCTTTAGATGGCCGCTGTTGTCCATTAGAATATTTTCTGGTTTAAGATCCCTATGGATGAAGCCCTTGGCATGTAGAAATTGGAGGCCGGATGTAATTTCGGCAGCGTAGAAGGCGGCGCTGTCAGTAGGGAGTGGTCCGTGCTTCTTCAGATGGCGATGCAGATCTCCGGACGCAAACTCCATCACAAAATACCACTGCTTGGCGGTCTCCAATGACAGTTGGCTGTGCATCAGGAAGGGACTTTCTGCCGCTAGTTGGAGGATCCTGTTCTCCAAGTGAAGGCTCTCCTCTGGTGTTGATGACTCCTTTAGGACCTCTTTTATGGCCATGACTTTATTGGTCGTCTTGTCTATGGCCTTTGATACTTTGCCGAAACTGCCTTGGCCGATCACACTTATAAAGTTGAATCTTTTCCTAATATTGGTGCATCTTCTGACCGGTCGGCTCTCAGTGCTCGGTCCTGGCCTGGGCTCCTCGCCTTCCCTTGAGACGCACTCCTTAAACCTCTTCTCAGGTCTGTTGATGGAACTCACAGACCTTTCTCTCTTTCTCCTGTCTTCTCCAGACTCTTGGCCACGCTCCTTCTCCCTACATGGCCTCTTCTTTGGGGGCTCTGATGGTCTTGGCTTCTCGGCTTTCCTTGAGACGCACTCCTTAAACCTCTTCTCAGGTCTGTTGATGGAACTCACAGACCTGTCTCTCTTTCTCCTGTCTTTTCCAGACTCTTGGCCACTCTCCTTCTCCCGACATGGCCTCTTCTTCGGGGGCTCTGATGGTTTTCGCTCCTCTCTATCCCGCTTTTTCCCTCCCCTTAATCCCATATCTGCAAAATCTGCAAAATCGCTCTGTATTTAATCGCACGTCTGTCCGCAACAGTCGCCAATACAGCTCTGACCACGCCAGATAGAACTCTGAGCAGTATAGCGGACGGAACCGTGATGTCATAGAAGAACATTGTGATGTAGTTAGATGTTGCTAGGAGACAAGTATGACCATTATGATGTCATCACATGATGTTTAACCCTTTACAAGCTCCATTAGTGCGACACCACAGTACCATGAAATTAACATGGTTGGGGGAGAGGGGATCATTTGCGGTGCAGTATGGAGATATAGTCAATACACTCCCCAAACAAGTAAAGTTGGACATATTTGGTCTTCTGAAATAAACTCATGAATAGACGCAGTGTTGAAAGAAGTATTACTTTGTGACGTCGTATGTCAGACTTTGCTACACTGGCCGTACAGTTACTTACTGGTGGCCGGCCGTGTGTTCGCCCATCAACATCAATGGGACAACACATTGTATGTAATTAATAAGCTGGTAATAATGGTGAATGCTGAATTACAGGCATCTCTATACACTGTCCTACCAAGAGTGATCGGACAGCTGAGCAAAAACCACAAGTAGTATTTATTTCCATAGGTTAATACTTAGTGGGGCCCCCTTGGCCCTAGTGACATTGGATACTCTCTATCGCAGTCCCATTGAAAATCAGAGAAGCAACTGGCGCTCCATTCAGTCTCCTTCTCACTGCAGGGAGGGGGGGGGAGTAGAAAGTGCAGTAACTCCACAGAGAAGAGAATGGGGGACACAAGACCCCCATTCTCAAGCTCAGCAAGGTTTTCAGCTGTAAGACCCCCACAAATCAGCAAGTTGTTCCCCTCTCCTGTGTATAGGGGATAAATTGTAATCATGGTACAGCTCCTTTAACATATGGAAATAAATACTACTTTTGATTCTTGCTTAAAGGGGTTTCCCATGGAGAATACTAGTCATGACCTTTCCTCAGGATAGGTCAACAATAGTTGATCAGCTGGGGTCCGTCGCTCGGGACCCAAACCGGTCAGCTGAGCGGGTGCAAATACACCGGGGTTGGAGCTGAAGTAGTGGAAGTCTCCACGCTGACCTCTGTGTAGTGGCCAGCGCTTGTAACTGTAGGCAGACCTCGCATTGATTTCAATGAAAGCAGTGCCTGCAGTTACAGATGCCGGCCACTATACAAAGGTCGGCGCGGAAACTTCCGCTCCGATCTCTGTGTATTTACGGCGCTGACAGCATGCTCCCGCTCAGCTGATCGGTTGGGGTCCTGAGCGACAGACCCCAGCCTATCAACTATTGATGACCTATCCTGAGGATCGGTCATCAGTAGTATTCTTGTTGGAAAACCCCTTTAAGTGTCCAATGACTTTTGGTAGGATCGTGTATACCGGGTGTAGTATATACATGTTGTATATCACAAAATACATGCTGACGGAAATGGAAAAACACATTATGTGAGGCTACAAGTTACATCCTCAATGTGGCTCTCCTTGAACACAGACCCCTCCATGCTTCCGGATGATACCACCCACCCAACAATGACGTCAAGTGGGATTGGTCACATTACAGCACAGGCTTTCCCTGTTGGTGGTAATCTCCTTCAGCTCTTCTCCCATGAAACCAGGAGACCAGTGCCTGTGTTACTGAACCCCTTGATCTGCACCACCCCAAATACATTAAAGTCACCATTAATCTTCAAGTGCTCACTGATATTCCGCAGACTGGAATGACGACACTTGACTTCCCATGTGGTCCACCATGGGCTTAAAAAAAACAGGGAGAGCCCAGGGTGGCAGTACCAATGTGTTTCATTTGTTGAGGTGCAGGGCAACCCGCTGAACTATGGTGTGATTGATAGGTTGCTGGTCTGCATGGTGGACTACACGTATCAGAAGGTGTGGGATTCTGTATCCACTCTGTGTGGGAGTATACACCAAGCAGCCACCCCCTCTACATTAAGAGGCTGTGTGAGTGGCTGTCTCATTGGTGTCCTGCACAGGTGTAATTAGCTCCCTTATTTGGTAGTTTGCTACCTGCATGCTCAGGGGATGTAGCTATCTGCCCTCCTTAGTCAGTAGGTATATGGCCATTTTCTGTGATTGTGTGCATCACATTGTTGACTCATGTTCAGTCTATGATCTATTAGTATACCCAGGTCTTTTTCACATGTGCTGCTGCTTAGCCCAGTTCCTCCCATTCTGTATGCGCTTTTTTCATTTTTCTTGCCCAGATGTAGGACTTTGCATTTCTCCTTGTTAAATACCATTCTGTTAGTTGCTGCCCACTGTGCAAGCTATTATAGATCTTTTTGAATACTCTCTCCCTCTCTTTCCTAGTGTTAGCTATCCCTCCTAGCTTTGTGTCGTCAGCAAATTTGATCAGTTTCCCATCAATTCCCTCCTCCAGATCATTTATAAAAATGTTGACCATGTTTGCCACGCTACACATGACACTAAAAGTTCCCTCTTCTCATTGTCCAGAAGTTGGGAAGTCTGCAGAACGGCTCCGTCTTATGGAGTCACTTGGCTTTTTTCCTGACACTTCATGGTGGAGCGTTCACAATCTGCACCGTATAAGAAGTGGAGCATCATTTTTTTCCTTTCATTAAAGGCATGTTCCCATGTTGGCCAAACATAACTGAGATGAATATGAGGAGGCCGGGTATCTGGGCTGACGAGAACTGCCAGGCTGGGCTCCGCTGCACTGTTCCCATAACTCCCATAGAGTCCTGCCTACAATGTAGCAGAGTTGGTTGTGTTCTCTCTGCAGCTCCCAAGTCACAGGAACAGTGTAGCTGTTATAGCTAAGATATAGCTATTCATGAATGAATAGCTAAGGGCTATGTGTGATTGGCTGAGCGCTCAGCCAATAGCTAAGCAGTAGCTGCTATTGGCTGAGCCCTCAGCCAATCTGCACAGCCCTTTCAGGAGGCGGGGATTTTTAAATCCTTGACTGCTGAAAGAGCTCAATAGCAGTGCCGGTGAGCCAGCGGGAGGACGCGGCTGAGAGCAGGAGAGGTGAGTATAATTTAAAAAAAAAATTTTCACGCTTTTGGCCGATTATCGGGGAAGGGCTTATATTTTAAGCCCTTCCCCAATAATCATTCCACGGGGCTTGCCAAACCAGTGCTTTCAATGGGATAGGCAGCTGTGCCGATCCCATTGAAAGCAATGGAATAAAATGCCGGGGACTTCTGCCACAGCTGTGACAGCTGTGGCAGAGGATTCCGTTATCCCGGCGGTCTCCGCGGGGATGAAGGAAACTCCTGCCACAGCTGTGGCAGAAGTCCGCGGCATTCTTCCTATGCTTTCAATGGGGCTATCGCTGCTGTCACTAGCCCCATTGAAACCATTTGCAATATGCCGATTCTATACCGGCCTCTTTCTTGCGCTGCGATGTGAGATTTTTCTCGTGCTCTCGCAGCGCAAGAAAGAAAATATCGCCAGTGGGTGGGAGCCCTTATAGTGGAGCTACAGGAACAGCTGTTTCAGTCCTCTTAACCTCCCCCCCCCCCCCTTCCCGACTACCGAGTTCAGGGTCCAGATTAGGAAATGGGTGCGGGTCCCAGAGGAGCTGTGGTAGCCATAAAACATCTGAGAGGGGAATACCCCTTTAAGGGATGTGAAGATGGCGACAAACAAGCAGCCCGGTCCGGTGGTTCTTGCTGCCTTCGTGGCTTATTTCACACCAGATAGAACTGTTTCCCAACCACCAATAATTGGAATAGTCAGTTAGTTTAGAACTAGTATTTATTAATATCTCCTCTCTGTAATACCGCCGGTTGGCAGCAAGAGGAAGAAGAAAAGTTTATTAAGTGTCTTCTCGGTCCGCAGTGAACCCAGATGTTGTCCTGCACAGATCACCGTCCCAGTCTGCAGAGGAGTGGTGGACGGGTAAAGCGCTCTGGTTCCAGGGACGCTCCATGGCGCTGTCTTCCTGCTCTGGGTTCTGTAGCGGCGGCTGGGCAGCTGAGTGTTCGCTTCTTGTCCGGCTTACTTCAGTCTTATCCAATGTCTGTAAGCTGTAGGAGAAAATGCAAGAAATAATTAAAGGCCGAAATATTGGAAACCATCGGTTTCACCCAGGTTCGGCATAGGGGTATCTACAGTTTTGGGGTCTGGTGCCGGTCAGGGAGGCCCCTTGACTAGTTTGTAGTGTGCAGATGTCAGATCAGTTGAGGCCAGGGGTTTAGTCCATTGCTCTAGATATTGGGGGCCCTGTGTTAGCTGTATGTCTAATAAAGGCTGTTAACGGTAAAGGTCTGGATACATGAAGGTCTACAGTCCTGTACTCACCCAGCAGGGTCCTGTAACAGCAGCCTGGCGGTCCGGGCGAGGAATGTAGGCTGCAGCCTTGTCTGGTGGTTAGTTAGTTAGTTTTCTCGCTTGGACGACAAGGGATGCAGACAGTAGCACCAGCCTCATTGATGATCTCTTGGAATAAATGGCAGAGGTCCCGGGTGCCTCTGAAGTTACAGGGGATGCAGATGGTAGCACCAGCCTCATTGATGGTCTCTTGGTATAAATGGCAGAGGTCCCAGGTGCCTCTGATGTTACAGGTGATGCAGATGGTAGCACCAGCCTCATTGATGGTCTCTTGGTGTAAATGGCGGAGGTCCCGGGTGCCTCTGATGTTACAGGGGGTGCAGACGGTAGCACCAGCCTCATTGATGGTCTCTTGGTATAAATGGCAGAGGTCCCGGGTGCCTCTGATGTTACAGGGGATGCAGATGGTAGCACCAGCCTCATTGATGGTCTCCTAGTATAAATGACAGAGGTCCCGGGTGCCTCTGATGTTACAGGGGATGCAGATGGTAGCACCAGCCTCATTGATGATCTCTTGGAATAAATGGCAGAGGTCCCGGGTGCCTCTGATGTTACAGGGGATGCAGATGGAAGCACCAGCTTCATTGATGGTCTCTTGGTATAAATGGCAGAGGTCCCGGGTGCCTCTGATGTTACAAAGGATGCAGATGGTAGCACCAGCCTCATTGATGGTCTCTTGGTAGAAATGGCAGATGTCCTGGGTGCCTCTAATGTTACAGGGGATGCAGATGGTAGCACCAGCCTCATTGATGGTCTCTTGGTAGAAATGGCAGAGGTCCTGGGTACTTCTGATGTTACAGGGGATGCAGATGGAAGCACCAGCCTCATTGATGGTCTCTTGGTGTAAATGGCAGAGGTCCTGGGTGTCTCTGATGTTACAGGGGATGCAGATGGTAGCACCAGCCTCATTGATGGTGTCTTGGTATAAAAGGCAGAGGTCCCGGGTGCCTCTGATGTTACAGGGGATGCAGATGGTAGCACCAGCCTCATTGATGGTCTCTTGGTATAAATGGCAGAGGTCCCGGGTGCCTCTGATGTTACAGGGGATGCAGATGGTAGCACCAGCCTCATTGATGGTCTCTTGGTATAAATGGCCAAGGTCCTAGGTGCCTCTGATGTTACAGGGGATGCAGATGGTAGCACCAGCCTCATTGATGGTCTATTGGTATAAATGACAGATGTTCTGGGTGCTTTTGATGTTACAGGGGTGCAGATGGTAGCACCAGCCTTTTTGATGTTCTTCTGTTATCTATAGTAGAAGTCCTGGGTGCCTTTGATGTTACAAGGGGTGCAGATGGTAGCACTAGCCTTATTGATGTTCGCGAGGTATAAGGAGAGGTCTAGGGTGCGTCTGATGTTACAAGGGGTGCAGATGGTAGCACTGGTCCTATTGATGTTCATGAGGTATAAGGCAGAGGTCCAGGGTGCAGATGGTAATACCGGCCTCACTTTGATGGTATATATGGTGGTGTTATTTTGAGCTCTTCTAGTTCTTTCCAATTAATAGCCTGAAAAAAGGGATGGGATCTTATACAGCCGTTGGTTCCTAGCCGTTTCCTTGGGTCCTTGCACAAAAGCTCCTTAATTATTTGTTCAGTTTCGGCAGTAAGATGGTATTTTTGTAAATTTGCGATGTTACATCTGGAGCTCGGCCGTCCGGTCGTCAGCTGGAAAATAATGACCCCAAGTGAAAAATAGTCAGCGGCTAGATTATATGTTTGGCCTGCGAGGACCTCTGGGGCCACGTATCCAGGGGTCCCGGCATACTGTGTAATGCCCTCGGTCTGATTGAGCGCCAGGCCAAAGTCCGCTATCTTTAGATGGCCGCTGTTGTCCATTAGAATATTTTCTGGTTTAAGATCCCTATGGATGAAGCCCTTGGCATGAAGAAATTGGAGGCCGGATGTAATTTCGGCAGCGTAGAAGGCGGCGCTGTCAGTAGGGAGTGGTCCGTGCTTCTTCAGATGGCGATGCAGATCTCCGGACGCAAACTCCATCACAAAATACCACTGCTTGGCGGTCTCCAATGACAGTTGGCTGTGCATCAGGAAAGGACTTTCTGCCGCTAGTTGGAGGATCCTGTTCTCCAAGTGAAGGCTCTCCTCTGGTGTTGATGACTCCTTTAGGACCTCTTTTATGGCCATGACTTTATTGGTCGTCTTGTCTATGGCCTTTGTTACTTTGCCGAAACTGCCTTGGCCAATCACACTTATAAAGTTGAATCTTTTCCTAATATTGGTGCATCTTCTGACCGGTCGGCTCTGAGTGCTTGGTCCTGGCCTGGGCTCCTCACCTTCCCTTGAGACGCACTCCTTAAACCTCTTCTCAGGTCTGTTGATGGAACTCACAGACCTTTCTCTCTTTCTCCTGTCTTTTCCAGACTCTTGGCCACTCTCCTTCTCCCGACATGGCCTCTTCTTTGGGGGCTCTGATGGTCTTGGCTCCTCTCTATCCCGCTTTTTCCCTCCCCTTAATCCCATATCTGCAAAATCTGCAAAATCGCTCTGTATATAAATGCACGTCTGTCCGCAACAGTCGCCAATACAGCTCTGAACACGCCAGAAAGAACTCTGAGCAGCATAGCGGACGGAACCGTGATGTCATAGAAGAACATTGTGATGTAGTTAGATGTTGCTAGGAGACCAGTATGACCATTATGATGTCATCACATGATGTTTAACCCTTTACAAGCTCCATTAGTACGACACCACAGTACCATGAAGTTAACATGGTTGGGGGAGAGGGGATCATTTGCGGTGCAGTATGGAGATATAGTCAATACACTCCCCAAACAAGTAAAGTTGGACATATTTGGTCTTCTGAAATAAACTCATGAATAGACGCAGTGTTGAAAGAAGTATTACTTTGTGACGTCGTATGTCAGACTTTGCTGCACTGGCCGTACAGTTACTTACTGGCGGCCGGCCATGTGTTCGCCCATCAACATCAGTGGGACAACACATTGTATGTAATTAATAAGCTGGTAATAATGGTGAATGCTGAATTACAGGCATCTCTATACACTGTCCTACCAAGAGTGATCGGACAGCTGAGCAAAAACCACAAATGGCATCTATTTATATATGTTAATACTTAGTGGGGCTCTTTTGGCCCTAATGACATCGGATACTCTCTATCGCAGTCCCATTGAAAATCAGAGAAGCAACTGGCGCTCCATTCAGTCTCCTTCTCACTGCAGGGAGGGGGGGGGAGTAGAAAGTGCAGTAACTCCACAGAGAAGAGAATGGGGGACACAAGACCCCCATTCTCAAGCTCAGCAAGGTTTTCAGCTGTAAGACCCCCACAAATCAGCAAGTTGTTCCCCTCTCCTGTGTATAGGGGATACATTGTAATCGTGGTACAGCTCCTTTAACATATGGAAATAAATACTACTTTTGATTCTTGCTTAAAGGGGTTTCCCATGGAGAATACTAGTCATGACCTTTCCTCAGGATAGGTCAACAATGGTTGATCAGCTGGGGTCCGTCGCTCGGGACCCAAACCGGTCATCTGAGCGGGTGCAAATACACCGGGGTTGGAGCTGAAGTAGTGGAAGTCTCCACGCTGACCTCTGTGTAGTGGCCAGCGCTTGTAACTGTAGGCAGACCGCATTGATTTCAATGAAAGCAGTGCCTGCAGTTACAGGTGCCGGCCACTATACAAAGGTCGGCGCGGAAACTTCCGCTCCGATCTCTGTGTATTTGCGGCGCTGACAGCATGCTCCCGCTCAGCTGATCGGTTGGGGTCCTGAGCGACGGACATTTAGTTCCAGTAAATGAGTGTCGCGGCGCAGGAGCCCTTCCTAAAGTCAGGAACTGATCGGAATGAAGACAGAGAAATAAACGAAGTCATGTAGGAAGAAGGAATGGAGTAATCGGGGACAGATTGTTCAGGCGTCGTGCAGTTGGTGACCAAAGAAGCAGAGACTTGTCGGAGCGCTACTGTAACTATATGAAGTGGGGAGAGAAGAGCTGATGTGATCTTACAAGCCGGTTCATTCTGTAGCTAGAGATCTACAGATGTAGCAAAGATTACCTTGACACTTAACACATCAAATATACAATGGGGCGAGTTTCAAAGAGGTTGTGCCAAGTTATAAAGTCCTTCCCTGTCTCTAAGGACGTGTCTGGAATTACTGAGAAGTAGTAGTCCCAGTACATACCCGCTCCGTATCCTTCGTCTCCGGGTCTTCATCGCTCTAGCTGGTACTGAAGCCACCCAGCACTGCTGTATATATAGACTCCTCCCCTTCTCTAGCGCTGACAACACTCCGTCGCTCGGGGGCGGAGTCCATATACACAGCGGTGCCGAAAGGCTTCAGCTCCAGCAAGAGTGATGGAGACCGGGAGACAGAGGATCGCTTTATACCGGGGGCGAAGTGTGACACTCATTTTAAAGCACCAATATAGAACATACCCAACACCTGTTTGAACCATAGTAAGTGGCCACAATAGTAGTGACCCCTTTAATGGCCCCAGTAGTAATAGTGCCTCCATTAGTGGTCCCAGTATTAATCATTTTCCCCATAGTGGCTCCAGTAGTAATAGCGACCCCCATTAGTAGCCCCAGTCTTAAGAGTGACCCCCATAGTGTATCATCAGCCGCAGCAACAGCACAAACAAAATTGACTTGTAGTCTCGATCCAATAGTCGCTGGGGTAATCAGTGTGACCCCTGACCTCTCCACCCGGCATCTGCGTGCAGGAATGCAGACGCTGAGGACGATGTCAGGGGTGACACGGATTACAGCAGCTGCTGCTGGACTGGGCCTACAAGTGAGCAAGAGTACTTTCAAATGGGATGACCCATTGGGTGCAGATGCCAGACAAGTCGTCCCAGCGATAGTTTCTGTGCTTTTACGCAGGAATGACCATCGCTCAATGAATGGAGGCGGAGCGGCCGGGGATCGTTCCAGCCCAACTACATTCACAGTAAACAGGCAGTTGTACATAAATAACTGACTGCCTGTTTACACGCCGACCCGCTGCTCAGTTTTATGCATGTAAAAACTGAAGACAAACGAGAAGCAAACAAATTTCCGTTTGCCGTTCAGTCCGGTCATGCATTTACACTGATTGATAACTGTTGAGATTCCCGCTGGATGCAGGATAAGAGGGCCCTTAGATTGGGGACAGGACATACCCCTGCCACCCGGGACTGCAGGACAGCATCCCAAATCCGCAACTATCCCACAGAATCCGGGATCTTGGTGAGGGGACACAAAGGCTGTGGCTGAGAATCATAAAGTCCTAGAACAGTAGAGCAGGGACAGACCTCCAGGGTCATCGGTCCAACCTGCTGCTCACGGCAGATCACTAAATCATCCCAGACAGATGTCTGTCCAGCCTATGAAGACTTCCATTGAAGGAGAACTCACCACTTTCTGTGGCATTCCCACATCCTTTAACCGGTCCTCATAGGACATGATTTGCAGACCGCTCAAAATCCTGGTAGCTCTTCTCTGAACTTGCTCCAGTTTGTCTTTGTCTTTTTTAAAGTGGGGTGCCCAGAACTGGACACAGTATTCCAGATGAGGTCTGACTAAGGAAGAGTAGAGGGGGATAATTACCTCACGTGATCTAGACTCTATGCTTCTCTTAATATATAACATAGAATTGTGTTTGCCTTTTTGGCTGCTGCATCACACTGTTGACTCATGTTCAGTCTATGATCTATTAGTATACCCAAGTCTTTTTCACATGTGCTGCTGCTTAGCCCAATTCCTCCCATTCTGTATGTGCATTTTTTTTTCAGTTTTCTTGCCCAGATGTAGGACTTTGCATTTCTCTCTGTTAATCATTACTAGACTGTACTGATTACATTTCTAATTTGATAAATATTGTTTAACAGTCATCTAGTTATTCATTGTTAAACATGTCTTGATTTTATCTCCTGTTCTGTACTGCTCTTCAGTTCGTCAGGAGGCGGACAACGCTGGGAAGAATTCTCTTATTTGCGAACTGTCATAGTAACTTCTCTGCATACTTTATTTAGTGTTATTCCTCACTATTATATTTTATCATGGTATTAGTTATTATTTTAGCACTCTGCTATAAGACTCAAATCCCATAACTTCATGGAGTGCACCGATAGAGTCCTTGATACTTGACGCCTCGGTCCACGATATCCATTCCTCTTGTATATCACATGAATTACTTTGTATGAATTCTTTTTTTTTGAAGCTTAATCAATTCTGTGGCATCAATTATTATTTCGAGTTTTCTGGTTGAGTAAAGAATAGCGGGGCATGGAGCGCTCGGACAGTGTCTGTACCTCCTGGCAGGTACTTGGGTGCCTCTAGAGGGGCTGATAACTTACCTTGTGGCCAATTGAGAGGGTTGACAACTTACTTGGTGACATACAGATAGACTAGGCAATTTATTTACTGGCATATCTAGATGCGGACAAGTTACTTGATGGCTTCTGGAGGGGACTAGCAAGTTACTTGGGGGCATTCAGAAGGCGCTGGCAACTTGCTAGATGGCATATAGAGGGGCCGTCAAGTTACATGGGGACATTATCGGGGTGGCAAGGGAGTCCCGTGGTGGCATGTAGAGGGTCGGCTCCTCACTTACTGTTGACATCAGTGGGTTCCGAGCAGCCCCTCTCTCTCACAACCTTAAGGGCTCACTCACACGGGTGTATGTGTCTCACATATTAGACAGCAGATACACATATCTGCCCGTGTACAGTCGCCATAATACCCATGTAACATAAAAAATGCAGGTGTGAGTGGCCAAAATAATGGGCCTTTAGAACCGCATGTCACGTGTGTGAAAAATACTCGCGTCATACGCAGCTGGCATACACCCATGTGATTGAGCCCTTATCGAATGTCTGATTCACCTGTTCCAATATGTTTTGGGTAGTATGTGTCCCTGGCAGCCCCGAGCCGCTGTATACGTATTATTATTTATTTATCCCACCATTAATCACTTTTCTCTTTTGTTTTTCTGCGCAGGAAGCACAAGCCCCGCCGACGAACCCCCTCGTGTTACAGAAGGTCACCCTAAACTGAGCCGCATTATTCTCCGCCATGTTGTCTTGCCGTAGGGTTATACCCACAGATATTCGCACAAGGGGGCAAACCCTCAGCCTAATTCATTATGGTGCTCCACCCCCACAGCAAACTAAACACGCTGCTGTCAGTGACGCCTCCTATTGGTATAAAACCATCTCAATTTAAAAGTTTTGGACTAAAAAATAAAAGGGATTTTATAACAGGTCAATAAGTCTGGTCGGTCCGGTTCTGCTGCTAATTTGAAGAATGGGCCTGTGCTGACCACCAATAGAGTTGGAATCCTACAGAATGATAATTCATGGACCTGCCACTAGGAGGCGACATAATAGAAATGCTTTTGAAGAGGCAGTCCGAAAAATGTATTTCTACAGGATAGATTCCATTAAAATGACCTGGCATTACGGATATCTATGAGCTCTCTGCGGTCTCGGTAACCTCCCTTCATGTTACTCGGGAACGACATCGCTTGGGTCTTTAATTATTTTATTTGTAGGGGTAATTCCGTGATGAAGGAATACGCCAATTAGGGACGGACACAGGGCCAACTCCAGGCTTATGCGGGCCATTGGGCAGCACAGTCCCAGCGGGCCTCCTTTGCCATTTATAGGCCCCACTGTACCTCCTTAGTTATTTATAGGCCCCACTGTACCTCCTTAGTTATTTATAGGCCCCCCTGTACCTCCTTAGTCATTTATAGGCCCCACTGTGCCAATAACAATAAAGTAATAAAATTCCTCTCATCACGCTCCCACGGCATCCCCCCGTTCTCTGCCTTGTCCTCTTCTGAGCATGATCATGTGGAACACAAATAAGGGAACTTGATCTAAGATTTATCCATATGGGTAGCCAGGTGACTGAAAGACTCCAGAACAAAATATTGGACTATGGTTACAGTTGGAAGAGCAGCTCTAGAGTACAAAGTGCTGCTCTCAGAAGGAAAACACATGAAGAAATGTACATTTTATACTCTTTGAAAAGTTGTACTTTATAAGTAATGCACAGTTTGTAGATTTAGCAGTACTATAGTAACTATAGTGGCCCGGAGGGTCCAACACAATAGTCACACACTTAGGAGTCCTAAACTACCTTGCTGCGAAGACATAGAAGGTATCGCACAGGAGACAGACCTTGTCTTTCCCCTACTTTAAGGGATAAAGCTATTCTGCCTGGCAACAGCTTGCTCTTGATTGGCTGCTTGCCATAGAATTCTCTTATTGGTAGCGGGGGGAGGAGTTGAGGCAAAAGTGAGCAGGGTGAGGCAGGATGTGAAGGAGGAGTTAGTGGGAGCCATCGTCAGGAGGTGGATGAGAGAGGAGGTTATCTTAGGGCTGTAGCAGTTAACGTCCCACGACCATAGAGTGGGATTACACAAGCTACCCAAACAAGCACAACCGTCTACACAATAGTGGGTTGTACAAGCCCCTGTTAAAGCAAAGTCAGGGAAAGTGCAAGCGGTCCTATCTCAGTCACTCCATCTTCTACTAAGTAATCTTCTGGAAAACAATCCTCAGATAACTAGGACTGGTGGGATTCTTTTCTGAGTAACCTTAAAATATAGAGAGCATTGAAGAGAACTGTTTCTGGTATTCTTTTGCCTGGAGCAACGTTAATCCTGAATGCAACACAAGTCTGCCACACTGTGAATCGTTACTTTGCTTAATGTGTTTAAAAAGTGCTAAGTAAACTGTGTACCTTCGGTTTGCAACAAAGTTATGTGGACTCGTCTCAGTTATTTTGCTATCAACAACCCGAGTTTACAATGCAAAGGTACTGGCGTCACGTGACAAAACCGTTAAGAATAGTTGCTACCATCTTTGTGCCTGTTCTACAATGCTAGGTCCTTTTCAGCCATTGGCGGGAGAGATTGCAGAGCCACCCGTGACATCCATCTTGTTTACCAGTGGTCTCCCCCACAACGGCTCACCTCCGCTCAGGTCCTGCATAGCACACAGTAGATTCTGTCAGTGTTTCATGATAAAACAATAATATGAATGGTTTATAGAGATTATTTCATTAAACAACCCAATAAACTGTCTGTTGTTATTTGCGTCGGTGTTACTGCTGCTTCCTGGAATACGTACACTAAGTGATACTAATATATGGATAAAGATCTGTATGTGATACTGATTGATCAGTGCTCAGCATTACTCATATGGCCACAGAGTTACTAGTCACATGACATGTACCTACCTCTCTCACCTACAGTACCTTTTCCTGTCTACTGACCTGATACTTAGTAAGCACACACTGAATGATCACTGCGCTACAAACACCTATGCAGCATCCGAAGAGCAGGCCCTCAGCTGTGTAGACAATGGGGTAGAGAGAATAACCTTGTCATGGGGCTCTAGAGTCTCCTCCCTAAGGGTAGTTGGGAACCCCACATTGTTACCGACAGGGGGAGAGGGGCTCACAAATTAGTAACCGTGGTTACCTGTAGTCCTGTTTTTCACTTGTGACGCCAACGTTCCATCCTGTGCGGTGGATCTCCCAGATGTCATTACGTAGAATAAAGTAGTCCACACCCACAGAGTGTCTTTTCAGGACAAGAACGGGGAACATTTGGTACTGTCCATTTACTTAAGCGATGGTAGTAAAACAATAATAAACAGTTCTTTACAATGGTGAAGCAGTGAGGATTCATGGAGTATTTACACATCCACAGTCACAGTTATCTGTGGGTATTCTCTCTCTCTCTACTGTCAGTCACTCACTTGTTCCTTGCTCTCTGACGGTTTCTATCTCTCTCTCCAGACACACGCGGTTCTTGTGCGCCTTTTCCCATGTCTGGGCTCATGCACTCCTCGTGGCTAGTAGCCATGGGGAGTATCTTTGGAAAGGATAGGCCCAAGTGGGAACAGCGGACCACCTTTCGGCTTCCTCCATATGTCCCTTCTCTCAGGGCCCTCTCCTGGTTTCTCTCTGGGCTCTCTCCTGGCTCAACTATTAGGCTCACACATGACCACTCTTTTATACGACACAGGGGAGAAAACGATACATTTTCCAGACATGACCAGACATTAACCCATTCATGCCTGCAAACATCCAAAATACATAAATCTGATTCATTTCACATGCAAGACAAACATACAACACAAATTCTGAGGTGCTGGAGGGAACCCCTAACTGTAGGCCACTATACATACTCAATAACAGATTGGCTCACAAGATGGCGAAGATCTTTCATATTCACCCAATGCCCGCTGCAGCCTTACCGTCGGTTGGTGAACATTTTGCGGATAAGTGGGCGCAGATCTCAGAGCTCTTTCCAGCATATCCCAAACATATTCAATGGGGTTACAGTCCGGGGAGTTTTGGGGCTAAGGCAGTGCAGAGAATTGATTGTCATGTTCCTCCAGCCACTCCCTAATGACCTTTATCACACGGACATGCACACAGTGATTGTTTTTTTAATTCCCCGCTTGTTTCATAGCGGGGATGCGTGTGAAAACACTGCCCATATGCAATGTATTATGTATGGACAGCATTTCATACGCAGCCTATATAAATGTATGCAGAGATACAGAATGCTGCGATTTATTTCTCGTGCATATTGATACATAGTGTCTAAACGCACATGTGCATAGATCAAGTCCCTTGACTTTCATTGACTCCATTCATCGCATATCATGCGTCTGTGCAACATATGCATAATATGCTGTGAAAACATGGGTGTGAATATGAGCCCAAAACTAGGGGATCTGCCATCTTGGACCTAATTCTTACCAACAGGGAGGGAATGGTTGAGGAAGTAAAAGTGGTTGGGACCTTATGAGGTGTAGTGATCATGATATCCTTGAATTTTCGATAACAAGAGGAGGAAGACCTGAGAAAACTCAGACCTCAAGGTTGGATTTGAGAAAGGCAGATTTTAATGGACTCAGAAAGAGGATAGGAAGAATCCAATGGCTGGATGTTCTTAAGGACAGAAAGGTCCAAGAAGGTTGTGAAATATTGTGAAATGAGATTCTCAAAGCACAATCGTTAACAATTAGAGATGAGCGAGGATACTCGCTAAAGGCAATTGCTCGGGCAAGCATTGCCTTTAGCGAGTACCTGCCCACTCGAGACAGAAGGTTCGGGTGCCGGCAGCGGTCAGGCAGCTGCGGGGGAGAGCGGGGCGGAACAGAGGGGAGATCTCTCTCTCCCTATCTCTCCCCCGCTCCCTCCTGCTGACTGCCGCTACTCACCGCTCCCCCGCGCCGGCCCCCGAACCTTCTGTCTCGAGCGGGCAGGTACTCGCTAAAGGCAATGCTCGCTCGAGCAATTGCCTTTAGTGAGTATACTCGCTAATCTCTATTAAAAATCCCTAAAAGAAAGAAGGATGGGAAGCATTTAAAGAGACCAGGATGGATGAACGAAGAACTTGCGCACATGTTAAAGACAAAGAAACATATGTTTATCAAATGGAAAGAGAGGGAAATATCTAAAGAAGAATATAATGCGGTCTGCAGAAACTGTAGTGAAGTGACAGAAAAGGTAAAGCTAATAATGAATTGAGGATTATAAGAGAGGCAAAAGCAATAAAAAAGGATTTTGGGGTATGTCAAAAGCAGAAGAAAAGTCAAAGATGCTATAAGATATTTACAGGATAAAACTGGTGAATTGGTTAAAAATTATGTTGAAAAGACCAAACTTTGAAATTCCTATTTTGTATCTGTTTTTTGACAGAAAGCAAATACAACATCAACTGATCTTCCCTGTGCTATTGGGAAACAAAAGAATGCAGGCCATCTATAAGCAGAGAGATGGTGAGGGAACACTTAGCTAACTTATATGAAATCGAGTCTCAGGGTGCGGGCAGACGAGCGCATAAACGGCGCGTTTTTGCGACCAAACGTATATACGTGACCATCTGAGGCAATGGTTTCGAATGTATTCGTTCACATGGGCGATTTTACGGCGCGTAAAAACGGCAACTCGAAAAAAACCGAAACATATGCGACCGAAATACGCGCCAACGCATATTCGATCGCCGAAAAGACCGTTTGCAAAGTAGGAACAAACGAAAATACGCTTTCTAGCTCTGGTCGTGATCGGTGAAAAACAATCGCTCGGGCGATTATACGTTGCGCTCGTGCGAACGTAAATATGCCTACGCTCGTCTGCCCGCACCCTCAAGGTCCAGATGAATTACATCCTAGGATACTAAAGGAAGCAGTGGAGGTAATTGCTGAACCACTCGCAATAATCTTTGAAAATTCCTGGAGAACAGGAGAAGTTCCAGAAGACTGGAGAAGGGCAAATGTTGTCCCCATCTTCAAAAAAGGGAAGAAGCTGGATCCAGGAAACTACAGGCCTGTGAGCCTGACTTCTATACCGGGAAAGATCTTTGAACAAATTATTAAACAGCATGTATGCATGTACTTGCATTAGAATGAAGTAATTAACCAGATCCAGCATGGGTTTGTAACAAACAGGTCATTGCAGACAAATCTAATATCCTTCTATGACAGAATCACCAACTGGCTTGATCAGGTAAAGGCGGTAGATACAGTATATGTTGACTTTAGTATAGCATTTGTTAAAGTATGTCATACGATCCTTATTGAAAAAATGGCCAAATCTGGGATTGACAAGGCAACTGTTAGGTGGATTCACAAATGGCTGAGTGATCGTACTCAAAGAGAGGTCATAAATGGCTGCACATCCAAGTGGAAGAATGACTCAAGTGGGGTACCACAAGGCTCTGTCCTAGGCCCAGTGTTGGTCAACATTTTTATAAATGATCTAGATGAGGAAATTGAGGGAAAACTGATCAAATTTGCAGATGACACAAAGCTAGGAGGGATAGCTAACACTAGAGAAGAGAGAGATGATTTAAAAAGATCTAGAGAAGCTTGCACAGTGGGCAGCGACTAACAAAATGATATTTAACAGGAAGAAATGCAAAGTCCTACATCTGGGCAAGAAAAATGAAAAAAGCACATACAGAATGGGAGGAATTGGGCTAAGCAGCAGCACATGTGAAAAAGACTTGGGTATACTAATAGATCATAGACTGAACATGAGTCAACAATGTGATGCAGCAAAAAAAGGCAAACACAATTCTGGGATGTGTTGAGAGAAGCA
Organism: Eleutherodactylus coqui; assembly: GCF_035609145.1. Taxonomy (NCBI): domain Eukaryota; kingdom Metazoa; phylum Chordata; class Amphibia; order Anura; family Eleutherodactylidae; genus Eleutherodactylus; species Eleutherodactylus coqui. The sequence continues at coordinate 128,763,230 of NC_089847.1, read as the reverse complement.
TAGAGTCTAGATCACGTGAGGTCATTATCCCCCTCTACTCCTCCTTAGTCAGACCTCATCTGGAATACTGTGTCAAATTCTTTAAAAAAGACTTGGACTAACTGGAGCAAGTTCAGAGAAGAGTTACCAAGATGGTGAGCGGTCTGTAAATCATGTCCTATGAGTAACGGTTAAACGATGTGGGAATGTTTAGCTTGCAGAAGAGAAGGCTGAGAAGAGGCTTAATAGCTGTCTACAAATATCTGAAGGGTTGTCACAGTGCAGAGGGATCAGCCCTATTCTCATCTGCACAAGGAAAGACTAGAAGCAATGGGATGAAACTGAAAGGGAGGAGACACAGATTAGATATTAGCCAGTGAGGGGGGATCAATGAGTGGAACAGGTTACCACAGGAGGTGGGGAGTTCTCCTTCAATTAAGTTTTCAAACAAAGGCTGGACAGACATCTGTTTGGGAGGACTTAGTGAATCCTGCACTGAGCAGGGGGTCGGACCCGATGATCCTGGAGGTCCCTTCCAACTCTACCATTCTATCACTCTAGAAAGGACCGGTGACTAATAAAGGGAACATTCAATGTATGTTTTATTAGAAGAATTCAGCTTTAAACCAGCATGATATAATGGTGATAACATTTTGCATAGATCGTTAATATTAAGGGTATGCAGCCTTGCAGTTTTCTCATTCCTGCAGTCTTGCAGTCCAGGACTAATAGTCGATTGATGGCGTCCATTTCCATTCTTCCCTTTATATCTTCCATGCTATGGGTTTTTCCAGTCTTGACAAATCACTTCGGTTCACTTCACCTGCGTCCAAATTCTCCAATCTACAAATCTAGTTAATAAGTAATTCAGGTTGCACTGTGCAATGCGACTGCTCAAATAAAGAGGATGAAGAAACATATTAACCATCGTGCCAACTTGGCAGAAGAGAGATTTTTATGTAACAAACATACAGACGAGAGAGAACTCTGCTCTCTTCTAATCACTCAAGCAAATTCCAGATCAGTCAGGGAGACAGTAATATTAACTTCATGAGGTCTCACTATTTGCAGTGTGTGAGGGAACATGTAGTAAAGGGGTGCAAAATGGTGACCCCCATAGGGTATCAGGAGGTATCAGTGCTTGTTTTGTACAATGGTCGGCTATCTTGGGTAGTTTATATAAAGCTGTATGAACCGCTCATCCAGATGGTATGTACGTATGTACAGATATGAGGTGTATTAGGGTGAACGGGGTGTGGGGGATGCAGTGGGATGTAGAGAGAATGTAAGAGAGGGGTAAACGGAGAACAGTAAGAGTGCTTTTACATGAGACGACCTGTTGGGCGCAGATGCCCAACAGGTCATCCCAGCGATGACCGCTGCCTCCATTCACAATAAACAGGCAGTCCTTCATAGATGAATGACTGCCTGTTTACACTGGCCGATCTCATGTGTTTTTAAGACATGCTTATAACACTGGAGGTTGGAAATTAACCTGATTGTCCGGGGTAGCGCATCCCAGAGAACTGGTGCAACTCAGGAAAAGTCTTGGAGATAGAAGAGGAGGTTTAGAGTATGGAGGAACTTAGTCTAAGATCATTATCAGAGTGGAGATCACATGTATGGCGATAGACAGAGATGAGGGAGGAGAGAGGGAGGTGTATTCTGCAGTGGACGGGCTACCAGTGAAGTGACTGGCACAGGGTGGAGGCATCAGGACAGTGACTGGCACAAGGGGATATACATAAGAGATCAGGACAGTGACTGGCATAAGGTGGAGGCATCAGGACAGTGACTGGTACAGGGTGCAGGCATCAGGACAGTGACTGGCACAAGGAGATATACATAAGGGATCAGGACAGTGACTGGCACAAGGTGGAGGCATCGGGACAGTGACTGGCACAGGGTGGAGGCATCAGGATAGTGACTGGCACAGGGTGGAGGCATCAGGACAGTGATTTGCACAAGGGGATATATGTAAGGGATAGAAAAAATGAGTGTGGAGTGAATGAGTGAGACACGGTGCAAAAGAATTGTAGGAGGGTTGAAAAGTTACATATGATATGGTTCCATTAGTAATAGTAACCCAACCATAGTGCCCCACTAGTAATAGTGGCCTCCATAGTGGCCCCCCATAGTAATAGTGATGCCAATAGTGGCCCCAGTAGTAATAATGTACCCCAAAGTAACCCCAATAGTAATAGTGTCCCCCATAGTAGCCCCAGCAATAATAATGACCCCTATAATGCCCTTAGTAGTAATAGTGACCCCATAGTCACCCCAGTAGTAATAGTGGCTCCCATAGTAGCCCCAGCAATAATAGTGACACCTGTAAAGGCCCCAGTAGTAATAGTAACCACCATAGTGGCCCCAGTAGTAATAATGGCCCCCATAGTAGCCCCAGCAATAAAAGCGACCCCTGTAATGGCCCCAGTAGTAATAGTCTCCCCCATAGTGGATCCAGTAGTAATAGTGACCCCTGCAATGGTCCCAGTAGTAATAGTGACCCCCATAGTGACCCCAGTAGTAATAGTTGCCCCTATAGTAGCCCAAACAATAATAGTAACCCCTGTAATGGTCCCAATAGTAATAGTGACTCCCATAGTGGCCCCAGTAGTAATAGTTGCCCCCATAGTGGCCCCAGTAGTAATAGTTGCCCCCATAGTGGCCCCAGTAGTAATAGTAACCCCCATAGTGGCCCCAGTAGTAATAGTTGCCCCCATAGTGGCCCCAGTAGTAATAGTAACCCCCATAGTGGCCCCAGTAGTAATAGTTGCCCCCATAGTGGCCCCAGTAGTAATAGTTGCCCCCATAGTGGCCCCAGTAGTAATAGTAACCCATAGTTGATCTTCAGCTGAGCAGCAACCCGACTAGCTTTTCACTCACTCTATCGGTGTTTCTGATCTGTCAGTTGCTGCTACTGTAATCAGTCTGTAACCCCTGACCTCTTCGCCCGGGACAGCTCTGCACTCAGTAATGCAGACATTGTGGGTAGAGGTCAGGGGTCGCAGAGTGATTTACTAAAGTTCCTCATTACCACTGCCCCACCTAGTGATGGAATCATCGTGGGCTAATTGTTTTAAGGCATCCCGCTCCCCCTTATTAAGATTATAATGTAGTGGGTAAGCACAGATATTTTTCCTAAATTTCCGAATATCAGTTTGTACAAGTTTAATATGGATTTCAACACAATGATTAGTAGGTGGTGGCTGGAAATCACTTTTGTTGTGCAGACCAACACACACGAGGGGTTTTCCTTGGGTGGTGTTGGTCTGCATATCAAGGGATTTCCAACTACTATCTACTAATCATTGTGTTGAAACCCATATTAAACTTGTACAAACTGATATTCGGAAATTTTGGAAAAATATCTGTGCTTACCCACTATGTTATAATCTTAATAAGGTGGAACGGGGTGCCTTAATACAATTAGCCCAGGATGATTCCATCACTATTAAGCCAGTTGACAAAGGCGGGGCAGGGGTAATGATGGACTTTAGTAAATAACAGAATGAAATCCTGCGTCACCTTGATGATACCAATATATATGATAGTCTGAGAGGTGATCCAACCGTACGTATTGAGACTCATCTTAAAACTCTACTGGTTGATGCATTAACTGATGGCATTATTGATCTAGGAGCCGGCGCAATCCCTCCGGACCTAGACGTAAACGGCCAGAGAGTCGACGCTGTCAGTGAGTTCGTGTACCTCGGAAGCGATCAGCACTCAGATGGGAGGGCGCTTCCGGACATCCTGCAGAGAATAGAACTGGCAGCCTCGGTGATGAGGTCCCTGGATAAACTCTGGTGGAGGCAGAACATAACTCTCAGGACTAAGATTCAATTCTACCAGACCTGCGTAATGCCAATATTATTGTACGGCTTGAAGACCTGGACCATGCTGTCACAAACCACTGAGCGTCTGGAGTCCTTTCACACGCGATGCCAATGCCAGATTCTCCGTGTCCGTTGGTTTGACGTCATCAGAAACCGCGAGATACAGGCTTCCACGGGGCTTGAGTCAATCACAAAAACAATAACAAGGAGACGACTCGCACCTTTTGGTCATGTTGCACGCTTGTCAGAAGTTGTCCCGGCCCACGGTGCTCTAACCACAGCAATTGCTAGGAAATCGAGAGACAACCCCCTGCCGGATGGCGGAGGCCCCCTGGTCGTCCGCGGCTCTTGTGGGTGCAACAGATTGGCAACGGTACCTCCTCCGACATCAACCCCGAATGGAACAATGCTCTCGGTTGTGGTCATTCTAGATCGGCGCTACGGACCCTCGTCGTCCAAGTGAGATAACTATTATTGATCAGAGGTTACTTCGTTTTTTGAATGTGCCCTCTCCTTTGGTGCCTGTTTTGTACACCCTTTCTAAGAAACAAAAGGATTTGGAAAACCCTCCAGGCTGTCCAATTGCTTCAAGACATAGCTCACTATTTAATAACATCTGGTAATGTATTGACAGAGTTCTGCGCACTTATGTGCTGGATGTTAAATTATACATACGTGACACCAGTGATTGTCTTATGAAAATCAGGGAACTTGAAGTATTTGAGGGAACCATTTTGGCGTCTTTGTATGTGTCTATTGCTCATGATAAAGGTTTAGAGGCTGTACGGCGCAGATTCACAGGCTCTGACCCCTCGATGGGGTGTACACGACTCGTCCTTACGCTTCTGGAGTTCACCGTTGTGAACAATACTTTGTTTTCAGGGATATGTTCTATAGACAGTGTTAGGGGACCGCTATGGGGTCCAATGTCGCCCCTACATATGCTAACATCTATATGGCGGTCTTCTAGGACGAGTTGGTGTACACTACATTATACTGGCGTGAGGTTAGGGCCTGGTGGCGTTATATAGATGATATTTTCATTGTGTGGGAGGGTTCCCACTCTGACTTTTGACATTTCAGATAGAAATTAATGGGGTTTACCCAGAATTACGTTTTACGCTATCTTTTTCATCAAAGAGCATCCAGTTTTTGGATCTTTTGGTTTCCTGGCACGGGGATAGTTTATCTATCGATTTATATGAAAAACCTACCAATAGAAATAATCTGTTAGTGTAGCAGAGCTGTCATCCTTGAAGTATCTTAGATTCTCTACCATGGAGTCAGTTACTCCGGATTATACAAATTGTGGATGATCAGATGATCGATAAACATTTGGAACAAATGTGCTCTAAGTTTTTGGAAAGGGTATACCGGAAAACACTGGTTCTGGATTTTTCTAAGAAGGCTGAAACTGTTGAGTGAGTTGCTTGCACAAAACGTCAATAGGACATAGGGCTGACCGCGTTCCCTTACTGTCTACAATTACCCCCCTTAAGTGGGAGGATTTCCAATATTCTGAGAAGACATTGGTCTTTGCTTGGGAAGGGATGTACTAATATAGAACGATTCATGGCTCCTCCTATGATGTCATATAGACGTGGCTCTAGTTTAAAAGATAGACTTGTACGCTCCACGCATACAATGGTTGGTACAGTGAAACAGTCATTTTTAGTTCCCCCAGGGTAAGTAATTTTTTGTGTCTCAATTGTTCAGGCTGTAATAATCTTTTGAGGGGTCATACATTCATGCATCCATTTATGGGTTGATCCTTCAATATTAGGAGTAGATATACTTGTACATCTTCATTTGTAGTGTATGCTATTATGTGTCCTTGTGGACTTATATATGTGGGAGGAACAACAATGGAGGTTCACTCCAGGACAGTGAAACATAACAGCACTATACGCATTGGAGCTACTGATTTGCCGGTCCCTAGACAAGTTATTGGTCAGGGGCAAAGGGACATTCGGTAAACCAGTTGCATTTTCGGGTGATTCGTCATGTACCCTATTCCATTAGAGGTGGTGACCGTGTAGGGGCCCTCAAAAACAAAGCAGATCAAATGGATTTTTCTCCTAGATACTATGTCTCCTAAGGGGCTGAATTTAGAATACAATGTAGACCCATATATATGAGATTCTGCTTATCTTATTACTCTTCAGGGTGTGTTTTATATATGATTTTAATTTTGTATTTTCGTTTAGTTGTTATGGTGAATGACCTGATATCTACCTGCATACCCACCTGGCTGCCATATCTTCAGCGTAGACATCTGTTCTACTCTATTTGAGAATTCTTGATATCCTCTTTGGATGATACACATGGGTCCTTTATAATTCCCCTTGTGTCTGTAGGATATTGGTGCAGGTTTCAAAAACATACAGTCAAGCCTCTAGTTTCGTTGGTAATCTAACCGAAAGCAATTGGCTAAACTTGAAACCAATGAGACTCGAGGCAATTATTTCCATAGGAATCAATGTAAATCCAATTAATTTGTTCTAGACATTCCAAAAAAACGCAGCAAACCACTTTTTCGTACAGTGTTTAGCGCTGCTTTTTCAGCTTTTTTTTAACTCTGTACAACGCTCCCATTCATTTCAATGGGGCTGCTCACACAAGCATTTTCGGCCATTGAAATGAATGGGCAGGGGTTTTAATGCTGCCGAAAATGTGGTACAACCTGTTACTGTGTTTTTGGTAGCGCGAGCACCCTAGCTACACTGCCTGAGAGAAAAAAAATTAATATACTCGCCTAGCAGGTGCCCACCTCCAGCAAGAGATTGCTTTGATTGGCCGAGTGACAGCCTGCTCAGCCAATCACAGCGATTCATTCATGAATGGCTCTGATTGGAGGAATCCATGAATAGCTGTGATTGGACAGCGAGGTCACGTAGGGCGGCGGCCACTGGCGAAACTGGAAGCAGGCGACAAAAGTGGAGGCAAAATCCTGCGGTGAAGAATCAGCGAAACTACAAACTGGCGAAAGAAGAAGGCGACGAAAGTAAAGGTATGACTGTACTGGTATTTGAATGAGTACATATGTGGGTTTCACGCCCTCTTGGAGATATTCGCTTGTATTGTGCTCCATTTTTTGATTGTCAACCATTATGTCTTTTTTTTCGCACTTATATGTATCCGTTTTCTCACAGGTGTTTGTTTAAGCGAATGTTTTTGTGCCATTGTACGCTGGCGATCTCTTTTGATCTGCTGGCGACTGTTGGGCGCGCTCTGCATCTGTTTATATAACGCTTAAACAAATACTTATACGATTATTTCCATAGTTTATATTTTGCGCTGTGATAGAACGTTTTTTACAATCTCTATTGGCTCACGCCTATGACGTTTGATCGCAATCTCACGGGATCTGGTGACCTTTTCTCGCGCCTGCGCATTGAAAAATCTGGGATGCTATTTTCTTTGAATGGCGCCATGATGGGTGTGCACGATGAGACAGAGATGTTTTACACTATGATGTAAAAACAGATGTCAACAGCAGCAAAAGCCTTTGGTGCATCAAATCCAGGTTTTATTCCTCCATTTCAAGTAAAATTACCCTCTTAAATACTAAAACACATAACAATGTGACCAAATCAAATAACCAGTGTTCCCATCCTCCTCCCCCATCAATCTTCAACACAGCTGTGTGTAATACATAATATTCATAATCCTAATGGGGCCAAGGTTAATCCTCCATCCGACGTCCAGGTGTAGATGGTGGCGGTCAGCATGTTGTCAGCGTTCATGTTCCGGATCTCACTCGTCCTTGCACGCACCTGCGCATGCACAAGCTCTGTATTGCGCTGTGGCATCATCTCGTCCTTCTAACTGAACTGCGCATGCACAAGCTCTGTATTGCGCTGCAGCGTCATCACGTCCTTCTAACTGTACTGCGCATGCACAAGCTCTGTATCGCGCTGTGGCATCATCTCGTCCTTCTAACTGTACTGCGCATGCACAAGCTCTGTATTGCGCTGTGGCATCGTCTCGTCCTTCTAACTGTACTGCGCATGCTCTACACATCTAGTATATCGAGCCTATGGGGTCCCTGGTAACAAACAGCTCCACTCTAACAGGGATCCCTAACATCTCGACCCATGCGTGCCATGCTGATCTCTAACTGCATCAATAGACCATCTAACCCCCTCTATATCAAGCATAAATCCCCTTATCTCATGCCCCATCAAGAATTAATATATTCAACCATCGGATGATGTCACAATAAATAATCTTTATTATACAAAAAACAATCCCACACATATTATTCATAATCTCAGAAAGTATAATAACCATACACAGATAGAAATCTTCTGCAGATCTCCATCAATCACCCGGAGATCAGACGGATCGAGGACCTATGAACACAAACAAAAACTTATGACTATTGTCATATGGCCCAACACTGCATATGATTAAAAACATCAGCGGTACACCTACCAGAAACCCATCATTAAATATGCGGCAGATAACTATTTTCTAAGTTTAAACCCTCAGGAGGTGCCATGGTACCCAACGTGCGGATCCACCTCAGTTCTTTCCGTTTAAGCAGCAATTCACGGTCACCCCCCCGTAGGCAACTCCGGCACATGGTCTATGACCCTGTATCTTAGTTGGTTCACTGAGTGTCTAAAATCCGAAAAATATCTAGACACCGGTAACTCTTTGTTCTCGGTACGAATAGTACTCTTATGCTTCGTAATTCTTTTCTTCACTTCCTGTGTGGTCTCCTCCACATATCCGAGCCCACAGGGGCAGGTCAGAAGGTAAGCCACATAGCTAGGTATATCTGCTCCTAATAGGAAATTGTTTGCCCGTGAGGGGGTGCCTGAATGTATCAGCTTTAGCTAAATTGCCGCAAAAGTCACAACCTAAGCAGGGGAAATTACCCTTACACGATGGTAATCGTCCTAGAACCTCTTTCTGCCTCTACCGCAGCGTGGACCAGCTCATCCTTCCAATTCCTTCCTCTTTTGTATGCCATCATCGGCCTGGACACGAACTCCTCCACCTCTTTACAACCATTCTGAATCACAGGCCAGTGCTTCTGTACTATACCCGCTATACTCCCGCTCATATTTGTATATGTAGACACAAAAGGGAGTCTCGTTTTTTCTTTAGATCTAATCTTTGGTTTAAGGAGGTCATCCCTCTCTAATCTCCTTACTTCATGAGATGCCCTCAGAATTTGTTCAGGATAACCTCTCCTTACACATTTCCTACACATCTGCTCTAATCTTTCATCCACAGTTTCCTCACCCACTATTCTCTGAACTGCAACTCAGAATAGACAGAATTAAAAGCGGCCTGAAAAGATATTAGCTCATCAACCGGTCCCTCACAGATCATAAATATATCGTCTGTGGGGGAAAGTGTAAATATAATCCTCTTCAAAAACGCTCATAAAAACATTGCCGTAAGTGGGGGCTACATGGGACCCCATGACCGTACCGTGCCACTGCCGGTAGTACACCCCCCCCAAAAACAAAATAGTTATTGGTAAGCATGTACTCCAGCAGTGACAGGGCAAACCTCGCACAATGTGGTGGAATATCTGACTTCTCCAGGTACCGGTTGATAGCCTCCAAGCCTTAATGGGGAAAAAAAAGAATGGACATGCCACGGCCAGCTTTGCCGTGATGGATTTGCCGTCCCATGTGGACAAGATTTCTGAGAAATCTCATCCACATGGCTGGCTAATCCCGAGATAAGTGACCGCAGGCGGATTTGCCAGCCCTTGTTGAACCCAGCTTGAGACTTCCATTTCCCCCTGTCCACGGCTGAGGGGGAATATCACTAGCGATATTCCACCACAGGTGAGGAGGGGGGAGAGCTGTCAGCTCTCCGAGGTGAACCTATCTGATAGATAGGCTCACCACGGAGAATCACGGCAAATTGCAGCATGCCGCAATTTAAATCCCGCGAGTGGAGAATCGCTGTAATTCTCCTCTCATGGACGCCAGCACTGCGCTTTCCATAGCAGCGCTATGGAAAGCGTCACACAGCGTGATTCGCGGGCGAACTATCGCCCGTGGACAGGCAGCCTAAGAGTGCCAGCCACATGGGGGTACCTTCAACCCTCATGTGGTGAAGAATGGAGGAGGAGGAGCAGTTTCTGAGGATCTATATGGCAGTAACCGCAGAGGAGTGAGAGCCGGAGGAGAGAGAGAGAGCGTGAGAGCGGAGAGACAAGGTTGAGATCACCGTGCAAAGGTACTATAACCAAGAGTGTCTGTGGAGTGTCCCTACCCTTCTCCTCCTCTGGAGAGTTCTTCTTCCAAGAGTGGTGCCTGTCAGATAACTTGGCCTGCAGGACCAGTGTCATCCTGTGTTTTCCTCCTGGAAAGTCTGCTGTTTTGCCTGTACGGCCGTCTTGTATAATTGTGCCTTGTACTAAGTTCATATCAAGTAAAGTTTTGCCAGGATGTTACATTCATGTGGGCAAATAAGCACCAGGCCCACACAAATGTTACCGGAGATAAGGACTGCCAACAGGAAACCAACACTCACCTTGTATACCAGCACACATAACAGAGGAAATTGCTGTATTATAAATACGAGGGATTATATAATGAATTGGCCAAGTCACCTAAACCGCGAGCCCAGCGATCAAGGGTCGTGTCTCGCGGTCCCTAATCTAACAAGACACATGATCCAGCAACACAGGACACACTTAACACAGAAAGCAGCCCCGCAAAGGTAACAGAACACAAGTCACGCAGCAAGCTGCAACAAAAAAGCAACAGGACACAAGTCACACAGCAAGCTGCAACACAGAAGGAGACATGACTGCTCACCCTGGACACCAAACAGGCACTGACAGGGGCCTGTATTTATATATGAGCTTAGACCCTGGGGATTGGCTGACAAGAGTGCACAGGACTTAGCCTCGGGCCAAGCAATAAAACACAGGTACATACTGCACAGGGGTCTGCAGCAAAAGGTAAGGCTGGTCATGTTACGTCTGCTGGGCACACTTCAGAAGCAGCACGGACACCAGAACTAGGAATTCAGGTGGCTAGACGCAGAACGGGAGATTGACCCTAGGCTGCAGGGAGAATGGCAAGGTCCTACCTATAGGCGGGGCGATTGCCTCGATACAGGCGGCCCCGCACTGGAATCTCAGCCCTGACAAACCCTGAAACAGGCAGAAACTAATAGCAGCATACAACATATCAACATAATGATTTGTTTTTATTCTTCCGAGAGCCAAGCCTGAAAAAAATCGTTATCAGAAGAAACCCTCCCACGCCCTGAGCTCTGGGAAAAGAATGAATCGTGCTAATAAGATGCTGCGACCATCCAAACTCACAAGGGAGGAATAATCATTTGAAGGACATTTCACATATTTATTCTCACTGCGCTGATTGTTGAACAAAGCACAATTCTTGATGTTTTTCTAACCCAATGAGATTAAAGTCGTGACTAATGACGTATTCCTTTCCTGTATTGAGAAACGCTATGAAAAGTTAATAAAGATTCAGAGTACACGCCTTAAGCAGAGTGGGCTGTATACTTGCCGCGGCTCATCTCTACGTATCTGTGGGAACTAATTACTATAAATCATATAGTTTTTGGCCTCCCTGATGCATCCAGGTATGAACTAATTTGGAACCCAAGGCTTGAAAGGTTAATGTGACCGGTCATGTGTAACGGTCCTTGACAAACATACAACGTAATAATGCATAACAACATAATGCATACCAACACAATGCATACCAAGATAATGCATAACAACATACAACACGGACCCCACCCATAGCTCACAAGACTACCGATGATGATAAACCATGTGTCCATGTGTCCAAGTGTCCTTACTCCAGGGGAACAGAGAGAGTCAGCCACTGTGCTGAGGTAAGGAACAACATTAGGCATCACCCATCTGACACACACATAGGACATCAGATGTCTGGGGCCACACCTGCCCAGAGATAGCGAGAAACTGCAGGTCACCTGCAACTGTGTGGTCACTGTACCACACACGAAAGAATGCATGCACCCCAGAAACCGCAAGGAGGGGAGGGACAGCAGGTGTCCAGACCGTCTTCAGGGAAGGAGAGAGGGACACTACAGACAAGCATGCAAACACCAGCTCTGAGTGGAATAAACAGTAATGCATACCAACATAATGCCCCTCTTTGGAAACTGGGGGGCATTATGTTACGTTTGTGTGGGCAAATAAGCACCAGATGGGGATATCACAAACACAGGGACCTAAAACGGCTTTAGACTGGACATGCTGACAGTAACACCAACTAGACGGAGAACTGTATACTGTATACCCTCCCAGCTCCTCAACGTATACTCTATGTCCGGGGTCACCCTACAGGATGTTGCATGTGTATGCTTGATAAAGACCATTTGGTCGAAACTTTGCTGTTATTTGGCTTACAGAGAAATAAAGACTTTTTCTATTTTGTTCTAAGATTGGATCCTGGTGACGGTGCATCAATTGCCCCACTGGATACCCCACAGGTATTTCTACCTGTGTATAAGGGTGTCCTGTCACATGGATGGGTGATGCCTGACACCTTAGTCCCTTCTCCGTCAGATGGGTGATGTCTGATGCTTTGCCCCTTATATGTGTGTGGACGTTTAACCCCCTCACAACTGCCTATATGTCTTTTAGGAAGCATGGCGCTGGTCCCCCGTGCCGGGAGAGCGGGTGCTTGACTCTCGGATGACAGGCTGGCACTTGTTCCAACGGCAGGGACTGAAGAAACTTTCGATCCCCAGTGTTTAACCCTTTACATGCCTTGGTCAATGGGACTGCTGCTTTTTAAAAGCTGATGGAGGGAGTTGAACACTGCAATGTGATTGCGAGGTCCTGATGGGTTGCTATGACACTTGGAGGCTTGGATATAGGCTCCATGTCTGCCAGATACCCAAGTATAGTAGTGTATTAGAAGAGGGAGAAAATATGCTGATAATCAAGTCCCCTAGTGGTACAAAAATAAAAAGTTTTAAAAAGTATTTAAAAAATTATAAAAATAAAAAATGTCAAAATCCCACCTTTATTATGTAAAAAAATAAATGAAAAAAAATATGGTATCACCACGTCGGTAATGACTCTGAGACAAAAGTTAGTATGTTATTTTAACCCGCACGTCATGAAAAAAAAATTGTGAAAATAACCACTTTTGCCTATCTCCTTTTACAAAAAACGGAATAGAAAGTGATCAAAACGTTGCAGGGATCAACAAACAGTACCATTAAAAAGTACAACTCATTCCAGATAATTAAAAAATCCCTTTCACGGCAACGTTAATGAAAAAAGAAAAGTGCTAGAGGCCTCTGAATGCAGCGATAAACAAGAAATACATTTAAAAAAAACTGTGAAAATATATATATTTTTAAAACCCATATAAATTAGGTATTGACATCATCGTACTGCAGAATTAATGTAACATATTTTTGGTTTCTCTTGCTGGGAACAATCACATTTTGCTCTAGTGGATAACACAGTACCAAACTTTTTTCATTATACTTGATGGAGGACACCAGAATGTACCGTACACAGATGGAACTGAAACATCTGAAGAAACTGGCACAACTGGACAGCAACATTCTCTTTTTAACCAAATGCAAGAAGGAGCATTTAATTTCCAAAGGACTTTGCCTAAGAATCCCACCCTGCACAGCTAGAATACCCTTTATGCACAACGTCTTTGCTACAGGACTGAGAGACTGCGGAACCACCTTGTGGTGACCAGTGTTTGGGTACAGGCCTGCTCTGGGCTCTGGGTGTTCCTGATCAGTGTTTAAGTACAGGCTTGCTCTGGACTCGGGGGGTTCCTGATCAGTGTTTGGGTTCAGGCCTGCTCTGGATTTGGGGTGTTGCTGATGGCTGTTTGGGTACAGGTCTGCTCTGGGCTCGGGGTGTTCCTGATCGGTGTTTGGGTTCAGGCCCACTTTGGACTTGAGTTGCTCTTGATTAGTGATTGGGTACAGGCCTGCTCTGGACTTGGTGTGTTCCTGATCGGTGTTTGGGTTCAGGCCTGCTCTGTATTCCGGGTGTTCCTGATCAGTGTTTAAGTACAGGCCTGCTCTGGACTCGGGGTGTTCCTGATCGCTGTTTTGGTACAGGTCTGCTCTGGACTTGTGGTGTTCCTGATAAGTTTTAGGTTCAGGCCTGCTCTGGTCTCAGGGTGTTCCTGATCAGTGTTTGGGTACAGGCCTGCTCTGGTCTCAGGGTGTTCCTGATCAGTGTTTGGGTACAGGCCTGCTCTGGACTCCACATGTTCCTGATCAGTGTTTGGGTACAGGACTGCTCTGGACTCGGGTGTTCCTGATCAGTGTTTGGGTACAGGCCTGCTCTGGACCCGGGGTGTTCCTGATGAGTGTTTGGGTACAGGCCTGCTCTGGACTCCGCATGTTCCTGATCAGTGTTTGGGTACAGGACTGCTCTGGTCTCAGGGTGTTCCTGATCAGTGTTTAGGTAAAGGCCTGCTCTGATCAGCTACACAACACAACCAGCTACTTGCAGGTCACTACGGACCTACTGAACAAACTGTCCACCGTAGGTCCCCTCCCCGATGGCGCCATCCTGGCCACCATGGATGGGGAATCCTTATATTCCATACGAAGATGGACTGACCGCCTGCCAGACGCACCTTTAGACCAATGTGGTTACCTCTGAATCCATGTTACAACTCAGAAGATTCATCATCACACATAATTATTTCTCCTTTGGCAAAGAGATTTTCCTGCAAGTCACTGGTACCACCATGGGCAGTAAAATGGCACCACAATATGCCAACCTTTTCATGGCAGAACTGGAGAGGGACTTCCCAGCCTCCTCCTCCAGCAAACCACTGGTCTACCTCCGCTACATTGATGACACAATTAAAGAAAGAAAGACAGAATTACCTGTGGCCGAACACTTTTCTAGTCATGGGCACAACATAGAACATATGAAAGTTATTATACTTAAAGGGGTTGTCCCGCGAAACAAAGTTGGGTTATACACTTCTGTATGGCCATATTAATGCACTTTGTAATGTACATTGTGCATTAATTATGAGCCATACAGAAGTTATTCACTGACCTGTTCCGTTGCTAGCGTCCTCGTCTCCATGGTGCCGTCTAATTTTCAGCGTCTAATCGCCCGATTAGACGCGCTTGCGCAGTCCGGTCTTCTCCGTGTTGAATGGGGCTGCTCGTGCCAGAGAGCTGCTCCTCGCAGCTCCGCCCCATCACGTGTGCCGATTCCAGCCAATCAGGAGGCTGGAATCGGCAATGGACCGCACAGAAGACCTGCGGTCCACCGAGGGTGAAGATCCCGGCGGCCATCTTCACAAGGTAAGTAAGAAGTCACCGGAGCGCGGGGATTCGGGTAAGTACTATCCGTTTTTTTTTTCAACACATGCATCGGGTTTGTCTCGCGCCAAACGGGGGGGCTATTGAAAAAAAAAAAAACCTGTTTCGGCGCGGGACAACCCCTTTAAAGGCAATTTCAGATCACAAAGCCATAGAAGAATTTGGGAGGGCTACTTTCTTCAAGAACATTCATGCGTGACTGGGAAGTATGAGAAATCTATAGCAAAGATAACACACAGGCTTGGTGACCCCTAACACTAATTCAGAGACCATAAAACCTCTTTAACCATCTTTATCAGTGGACTATTTAAGTTTTTGTTTTTTTTCTCTCTACTAATCGTGTTATGGCATTCTTTTAAGTGCAAATTAATCACATCCATGTCTGTGCCTTGTCATAAGTATGTGTTTGTACATATGTATGCCTCTTCGGATCTATTTCATTATGCCCGAGGAAAGACCCTGAGAGGTTTGAAAGCTCATGCCAGAATTGCAGATTTTGTAATCTTGCCTCTTGTAATGTTCCAAAAAATTGGATAAATTGAAGACTGGAGTTCATCCTGCTAAATTCAGGCCCTCATCAAGCTCCATCGATGGAAAATTAAAAATGTTATGGCTCCTGGAACGCAGCGACACAAATGCAAATCTTTTTTTTAAAAAAAGTTGTTTTGTGTACAAAAATAGCAAAACATAAAAATCTGTTTAAACTTGATAGCAGCGGAATTGTGCGGACCGCAGAATAATGTTATCACATGACGAACACTGAACGCCATAAAAGGGAAATCCAAAAAACAAACGGCAAAATTTCATTTTTTCCCCCAATCCCCCCCCCCGAATAAAAGTTATACAATACATTATATGCACCTCAAAATGATGCCATTAAAAAATACAACTTGTCCCGCAAAAAACAAGCCCTCATAGGGCCATGTGGACGGAAAGCTTAAAAAGTTATGGCTCCTGGAACGCCACAACGAAAAAAACTGAAAAATTAGTCGGTCATTAAGGTGCACACAGGCTTTGTCACTGAGGGGTTAAACTATGTCCTGTTTTGGTGTAAGCATGCCTGCTGGGTACTGTGTGGGATTCCCCTGTGTCTGTAGGTGGGCCATCACCTACTGTATATTATGTGCCCGTCTGGTGTTCTATCTAGGTCGAGGCAGGTGGGGCTGTCCTCATTAGGACGATTGCTTCGCTTCTAGGTGGGGTTACCATTCCTGGGTTTAGCTGTCTTCTTATTGTAGGGACTTACAAGACAACGAGGACCCTTGACGTGGGCTTGTGAGCTTATGTACATTGGCCAAAACACAACCGATACCGTGTAGTTCTTTATATTCCCATGTGTCTTGTTGTTTTAGTACTTTGGTAAGTATTTGCCCCCTGGTAGGGTCTGATGTCCCTGTTTTCCATTTGTCCCTTGCATGTTGGGTTTATGCTTGGTGTACAGTACAATGCTGGTTCTGACAAGGTGGAGGGGGCGGGAGAAGGCGGCACAATACAGGATTAAGCCGGAGTTTATTTCCTATTATATAGCACCAACATATTCCACAGCGGTCTACACAAGTTGTAGTCACATCCATCACTCCTAGTGGGTGGTTACAAGCTTCTCATACACCAGCAGCCTAATGAACCGGCCGCCATGCCAGTTCGACATGATAAGGAAAGCACATGCCATAACCAAAAACTAGAGTAACCGGGACCAATGGAGCCTAGTGACACTGTTCAGTTGAAGGCATGTCTCTCCTCTTCTCTCTCCCCTTTCTCTCCCTCCTCCTCCCCATCCTCTCTCTCACCCTCCTATTCTCTCCCTCCCCCCTTCTCTCTCTTGCTCCTCTTCTCTCCCCCTCCTCCTCTTCTCTCTCCCCCTCCTCTTCTCTCCCTCTCCCTCTCCCACACTCTTTTTCGCTTCTCTCTCTTCCCCCTCTCCTCTCTATCTCCATCTCTCTCCCCCTCCTCTTTCCCCCTGCCCTCTTCTCTCACCCTCCTCTTGCCCCCTCTCTCCCCCTTCTTTCTCTCTCTCACCTCTTTCCTTCTTCTCTCTCCCCCTCCTCTTCCCTCTATCCTTCTTTTCTCTCCCCCTCACTCCCACTCGTCTTCTCTATCCCCCTCCCCTCTCTTTCTCCCTCTCTTCTCTCTCACCCTCTTCCTTCTTCTCCTCTCCCTACCTCCTCTTCCTCTCCCCTCCTCTTTCCCCCTGCCCTCTTCTCTCCCCCTCCTCTTCTCCTCTCTCTCCCCTCCTCTTCCCTCTACCCTCCCCTCTTTCTCCCTCTCCCCACTCTTCTCTCTTTCTCAGCTTTTCTCCTCCTCTCTCTCTCCCCCTCCCCTCCTCTCTCTCTACCCCTATTTTCTTCTCCCCCTCCCCTTTTTCTCTCTCTCTCTCAGCTTCTCTCCCCCTCCCCTCTCTTTCTCCCCCTCTCTTCTCTCTCTCAGCTTCTCTCCTCCTCTCTCTCTCTCCCTCCCCTTTCTCCCTCTTTCCCTCCCCTTCTTTCTCCCTTCCCCTCTCTTTCTCCATCCCCCTCTCTTTCTCCCTCTCTCCCTCCCCTTCTTTCTCCCTCCCCTCTTTCTCCCTCTCCTCCTCTCTCTCCCCTCCTCCTCTTTCTCTCCCCTCCCCTTCTCTCTCTCTCAGCTTCTCTCCTCCTCTCTCTCTCCCCCTCCCCTCTGTTTCTCCCTCTCCCCTTCTCTCTCTCTCTCCCCCTCCCCTCTCTTTCTCCCTCTCCCCTTCTCTCTCTCTCAGCTTCTCTCCTCCTCTCTCTCCCCCTCTCTTTCTCCCTCTCCCCTTCTCTCTCTCTCAGCTTCTCTCCTCCTCTCTCTCCCCCTCCCCTCTCTTTCTCCCTCTCCCCTTCTCTCTCTCTCAGCTTCTCTCCTCCTCTCTCTCCCCCCTCTCTTTCTCCCTCTCCCCCTCTCTCCCCCCTCCCCTTTTCTCTCTCTCTCTCCCCCTCCCCTTTTCTCTCTCTCACAGCTTCTCTCCTCCTCCCCTCTCTTTCTCTCTCTCTCTTTCTCCCACTCCCCTTTTCTCTCTCTCTCTCTTTCTCCCACTCCCCTTTTCTCTCTCTCTCTTTCTCCCACTCCCCTTTTCTCTCTCTCTCTTTCTCCCACTCCCCTTTTCTCTCTCTCTCTCTCTTTCTCCCACTCCCCTTTTCTCTCTCTCTCTCTTTCTCCCACTCCCCTTTTCTCTCTCTCTCTCTTTCTCCCACTCCCCTTTTCTCTCTCTCTCTCCCACTCCTCTTTTCTCTCTCTCTCGCTCTTTCTCCCACTCCCCTTTTCTCTCTCTCTCTTTCTCCCACTCCCCTTTTCTCTCTCTCTTTCTCCCACTCCCCTTTTCTCTCTCTCTCTCTCTTTCTCCCACTCCCCTTTTCTCTCTCTTTCTCCCACTCCCCTTTTCTCTCTCTCTCTCTTTCTCCCACTCCCATTTTCTCTCTCTCTCTTTCTCCCACTCCCCTTTTCTTTCTCTCTCTCTCTTTCTCCCACTCCCCTTTTCTCTCTCTTTCTCTCTCTTTCTCCCACTCCCCTTTTCTCTCTCTCTCTCCCACTCCCCTTTTCTCTCTCTCTCTCTTTCTCCCACTCCCCTTTTCTCTCTCTCTCTCTTTCTCCCACTCCCCTTTTCTCTCTCTCTCTCTCTTTCTCCCACTCCCCTTTTCTCTCTCTTTCTCCCACTCCCCTTTTCTCTCTCTCTCTCTCTTTCTCCCACTCCCCTTTTCTCTCTCTTTCTCCCACTCCCCTTTTCTCTCTCTCTCTCTCTTTCTCCCACTCCCCTTTTCTCTCTCTCTCTCTTTCTCCCACTCCCCTTTTCTCTCTCTCTTTCTCCCACTCCCCTTTTCTCTCTCTCTCTCTTTCTCCCACTCCCCTTTTCTCTCTCTCTCTCCCACTCCCCTTTTCTCTCTCTCTCTCCCACTCCCCTTTTCTCTCTCTCTCTTTCTCCCACTCCCCTTTTCTCTCTCTCTCTTTCTCCCACTCCCCTTTTCTCTCTCTCTCTTTCTCCCACTCCCCTTTTCTCTCTCTCTCTCTCTTTCTCCCACTCCCCTTTTCTCTCTCTCTCTTTCTCCCACTCCCCTTTTCTCTCTCTCTCTCTTTCTCCCACTCCCCTTTTCTCTCTCTCTCTTTCTCCCACTCCCCTTTTCTCTCTCTCTCTTTCTCCCACTCCCCTTTTCTCTCTCTCTCTCTTTCTCCCACTCCCCTTTTCTCTCTCTCTCTCTCTCCCACTCCCCTTTTCTCTCTCTCTCTCTTTCTCCCACTCCCCTTTTCTCTCTCTCTCTTTCTCCCACTCCCCTTTTCTCTCTCTCTCTTTCTCCCACTCCCCTTTTCTCTCTCTCTCTTTCTCCCACTCCCCTTTTCTCTCTCTCTCTTTCTCCCACTCCCCTTTTTTCTCTCTCTCTCTTTCTCCCACTCCCCTTTTCTCTCTCTCTCTTTCTCCCACTCCCCTTTTCTCTCTCTCTCTCTCTTTCTCCCACTCCCCTTTTCTCTCTCTCTTTCTCCCACTCCCCTTTTCTCTCTCTCTCTTTCTCCCACTCCCCTTTTCTCTCTCTCTCTCTTTCTCCCACTCCCCTTTTCTCTCTCTCTCTCTTTCTCCCACTCCCCTTTTTTCTCTCTCTCTCTCTCTTTCTCCCACTCCCCTTTTCTCTCTCTCTCTCTCTCTCTCTCTTTCTCCCCCTCCGCTCTCTCTCCCCCTCTCTCTCTCTACTACCGACCTTTGTGTACCATTCTCCCTTCGCCTCTTTGTTGTCAGCCGCAGCTCCTCTCCACCAATCAGCGCTTACTACTCCCCGTGCTCTCCTCCAATCAGCGCTTCACCCTTCTGGAGTGGGCGGGTCCTCTGCTCGGCCGGCTCCAGTATAAGTCTCCCCAGCTGCTGGCCGTAGGTCGCACTGCGGGGACAGCAACATGGCGGACCAGCGGGAGAAGAGCACCGACCAGATGAAGCTATGGAAGGAGAGCCGGGGCAACCAGGTAGCGGCCTGCCGTATGACAGTGTGTCATCCCTCCCGCCTGCAGGGTCCGCCACACACAGTGGGCTGCAGCTGTAAAACTACAGCTCCCAGCATGCACTCCTAGTCTCTGGCTGCCGTGGCATGCTGGGAGTTGTAGTTCTGCAGCAGCTCCAGGGCCGGATGGATGTGAAGTCTTGTTTGTGCATCAGACTGTGGAGGTGTCAACCATGTAGAGAGCACTTCTCACAGCTGAGGATCTGTCACAGTTGCATCCTGTCTGCATAATCCTCACTAAGCACGGCTCTCTCTCCTGCGCTGACTTCTGTTACAATGGATCAGCGCAGGTAAGACCTGCCCTGCTGGAGTCCCTTCTGTTTAGGGCTCCATCACCTGGATGTATGGTCGCAGCGCCTGGGTTTTGTGCGAGTCGTACGCTCACATATCGTGCAAAATACACGAAAGGTCGCAGTATGTTCTATTGTGGTGCGTATAACGCCCGCATACACGTCTAGACTCTGCTGCGTGCCGCTGATCGCGGCGCACCCCTGCAATGTACCTGCTGCGTGCCGCTGATCGCGGCGCACCCCTGCAATGTACCTGCTGCGTGCCGCTGATCGCGGCGCACCCCTGCAATGTACCTGCTGCGTGCCGCTGATCGCTGCGCGCCCCTGCAATGTACCTGCTGCGTGCCGCTGATCGCCGCGCACCCCTGCAATGTACCTGCTGCGTGCCGCTGATCGCGGCGCACCCCTGCAATGTACCTGCTGCGTGCCGCCGATCGCGGCGCACCCCTGCAATGTACCTGCTGCGTGCCGCCGATCGCGGCGCACCCCTGCAATGTACCTGCTGCGTGCCGCCGATCGCGGCGCACCCCTGCAATGTACCTGCTGCGTGCCGCCGATCGCGGCGCGCCCCTGCAATGTACCTGCTGCGTGCCGCTGATCGCCGCGCACCCCTGCAATGTACCTGCTGCGTGCCGCCGATCGCCGCGCGCCCCTGCAATGTACCTGCTGCGCGCCGCCGATCGCCGCGCGCCCCTGCAATGTACCTGCTGCGCAACTCTGAACTTGAGTCAAGCAACTGTAACAAAACCTCAGCCGTGGAAGCTTATTGGGTGTGAACAGGGTTTCAGTGTCTTGATGGAAGCAAGAGGGTTTCTAGTTGGTGACAGCAAGCAGAGATCTTGTAAGTGGTGAAAAGTTTAAATGCAGAGTCCAGTAAATGACAGGTTTCTGCCATCCTGTGACGGTTGGAGCCCCTCCGCACCGCACAAGCGTATTTGCACAACTTTTTGACTCCCTGAATGAGTCTTTTTGCCCGTGTATGTTCCTGTCGGCTCTCCGCCCGCAGGCTATATTCATCTGTGTGCGGCAGGCAGTCGCCCCCAGTGATGGCTGACCGTCTAATGAGGGCCATATGTCATCTGGTTTTTTTCCCAGTGGAATTAAGCAGCTTATTACGCATCTTTGTGAATTGCGCGTGCGTTCGCCCCCCTCTGATAAGTAAAAGGCGTGTGATGTAAAGTCATGGTCGTTCATATCACAACTTGCGATTTACATGGCGACGCCCCAAAGAGCTGGCGAACAACTAAGGGACAATCGTCGCTATGGGTAAAGGCAAAAATGACGGTCGTATGTACGTGTTAGCGACCGCCTAAACAATAGTTGCTACGTGTAAAGGCATCCTTAGAAAGGCACACTGCAGTAAACAGCACTGTGGCCCCTTCATTCTCCGGATCGGTGGGGATCCCAGAGGTCAGACTTGATCGTAGTGGGGGCGTGTCCTGTCACTTTATAAGATGGAAATATCCCTTTAAGGGCCTGTCCATACTGACCCGTTTATGTATGCACATACGTGTGTGTATAAAAACTAGTATGTGCCGTGTACTTCTGCACCCGTGTTTTTGTTTTCTGTTTATTTACTTTTTTTTTTTTCCCTCCCCAACACCGAATACGTTTTCAGTTGACTGCAATACTTTCCACCCCCTGTAGCCTGCAGGTCCGTTAAACGCTATGCCTTCACCCGTCTTTGGATGCCCATGTGACAGTGCGGCCGCGGGATGCTTGTCTGCAGAGCATGTGATCCGTCGCCGGCAGACGCTTCTGTGTAACTTGCAGGATTGGTGCCAAGTATAAAAGTATTGCGGTGTATCGCTATCTGAAGGCTGCAGTCATACTTCAGTTATATCTCAGTTTTTGCAGCTGTGATCTGTCACCGCCGCCTAAACAGCGGAAACTCCTTTAACACCTTAACGCTGCAGGATGTACAGTTACACTATGGAGGTTCAGTGTCTGTAGGGAGGGGGGGGGGGGGGGGGGGGGTCAGCGGTCGATCCTCTGCCATGCAGTGCGGGTGATGCCCACGACAGCTGCTGTTATACCCTTTAAATAGCACCCTCGGTTCTGACAGCACTTACATGCCCTGATTGGACTCTTTGGACCCTGAGCTCCCCCGCCTCCTGTTGAAGCCATACCTGATGACCGGCCTGTCGGATCACGGTATAATGTAATACTCTGGTATTGCATCGTACTGCAGATCTCGTCCCCTCTGCTGCTTAATCCCGCGGTTTAAATTGCAGGTGGAATGTCAGTGCAGAAAGTCTACACAGAAATGTCGCAGCAGCTCCTCCCCGTGTGAACCCAGTTCTATCACAGTAACGCATTATTGATCCTGTGCCGTGAACGCTGTCTGTTCGGGGGAAAAAATAGACAACACCAGAATAGCAGTTTTTATTTATTTTTGGCCACCCCATTTCGATGGAAAAAATTAAATAAAAGGCGATCAAAAGGTCACATGGACTCCAAAATGGTAGCAATAGAAACTACAGGACGTCCCTGAAGAAAGGGAAAAGAAGACCCTCACACAACTGTGTTGTAGGAAAAACAAAAGTTCTAGCTGTTAAAAAAAAAAAATATGGCGGCAGAACAGAACTGTTTCTCCAAACAGATGTGGTGTTTTTTTTTTTGTTTTTTTTTCTTTGTTACTAAAGTTACTAAAAAAAAAGTGTGTAATCGTACTAACCCGTAGAATAAAGTTATCACATTTTGTTGCTGAGCGTTCACACCCCCCCCCCCCCCCCCCCCCCCCCATGAACTAGCACCACTGAAAGAAACAATCGTCCCACAAAAAACAACCCTCAGCCGCTACGGGACAGGAAGAAAGTGTAGAGAAAAAAACAAAAATTAAGAGCTAAAGGGAAAAAAGAAAAGGCCGCTCAGCTAATCGGGACCCTCTGTTGGCTGTTAAGGCGGGCCAAGAACTCCGCATTCCTTGGATTCTTTCACTTGCAGTAACCATCTAGTTGCCTGACTGCCCTCTGATCTGTAGGGGGCACCTTCTCTGCAGCAGGTCAATTCTTTTCTCGTTTCCGCAGTGGCCTCTCGCCTCTCTATGGGAAGAGAAAGCCGCAGTGGAATGCCGACGGCGAAACCGCTGCAGAACCCACGGCTAAAAGCTGCGCTTATCTCGCGGAAATCTCGCGGTTTTTCAGTGCGGCCATTCCATGAGAATTCTACTGAAATTCCATCCCGTGTGACACCCCCCCCCCCCCCCCCAGCCATAGGGCTTTCACGAGCGGTTTCCGTGCCCGAGGGCGTATCTCACGCGGGGGCACGTGGCAAGCACAGTGACATGCATACTTGCTGCGTGTCCACAATCCCCATGCACTAATTTGGCGTGTCTTATTACACGCCAAGATCTCTCTTGCACACGCGTTTCACAAGCTGTGCGTGGGGCACAATCGAAAGCCAATATGAAGATTGGTAGCGCGTGTTGCGTAGTAGCGTCCGCTCGTACGAGAGAGCCCTTACAGATGGTAACCAGGGGGAATAAAACGGATCAGGATGCAGAATTTCAGGGCCGACCCTTTTGTCCTGTTGGGGGACGTCACAGGGAAAGTCCTTGCGCCAAACGAAAATCTGACCCTCCTCAGTTCGGCGTGCTCTCTTCTACTAGTCTACGGGAATTTACAGGCTGGCACCGCGGGAAGTGGGCGAGTATAAAATACCTCACCGGCTCCCTGTCTCCTACCATATTGTAGTTAATGGTGCTGGAGGAAGGGTTGCCTGGGCCTAGATAAACATGGCAGCTTTCTTCCAAGCACAGCGCCACCCTTGGCCATAGGGTTTTGTGTGGTATTGCAGCTTGGCTCTTTCAAAGTGAATTGAGCTGCAAAACTGAACAGTCCACAGATAAGGGTGGCGCTGTGTTTGGAACAAAGCAGCCATGTTCTTCTAATCCTGGGCAACCACCTGGTGCTAAAGAACCAGACACTTTTTAGCAATTTTCCCCATTTTTATAGTTGTATACAGAGGGTGGACAAAAATATGGAAACACCTGTATGAAATGCATGCTGTAAAATCAGTCTCTACATATCTTACTGAAATGTTTTATAATCCAGTGTAACGTAACTGGAGGTAATATGACGCGGATGCCAACATCCAACCAAGCAAAAAGGTACCATTGGTCAGGGGTTTGAGCCACTTGGCTGCTGTTACCAGCTGGTTCCCACCTGGAGCAGGGCAGGAGGTGAAGTAAACACAAATTTGGCCAGAAAGCTCCTAGGAAGCGTTCACACAGGCGAGAAAACCGAGTGCTTTTTCGTGTGATGCAGGAGTCATTTGCGTAGTGATATATATATTTTTTTTCTTTAAATCAATAGGGGTCCAAGTGCAATCGCACACGCAAGGAGATGCTGGAATGTGTGCGCAATTTTGCAGAGGCTTGTGTGGAACCAATTTAACCCCTTAAACACGACTGTTCAGGGGTATATAGCTGCCAATGAACACTATTCCTCCTGACAGTTGTTGGGGCGCTGGCGCACATGGCGTATTGGGGAGCAGCTACTGCCCACCCCCCTCCCCTTATCTCTCCTGGGGGAGCGCAGAACCTGAAACTGTAATTACTAACGTGACTTGCATTGTGGGCAGTGGCTCTCATCGGAGGTCTCCTACAATGGAGGCGGGGTTTGGGTAGCGATGCTGGTCAGCGACTATCTGCGTGTCACCTGCACGTAGCAGTTTGAACCTTGGCTGTCATCGCTGGAGGCGGGGTTTGCGTAGCGCTGCTGGTCAGCGACTATCTGCGTGTCACCTGCACGTAGCAGTTTGGACCTTGGCTGCCATCGCTGTCATGTTCTCAGGTTCATGTGACACAGGCCGAGGACATAACCATCCCTATTATCCAGTATCTGCTAATCTGCATGTAATCTTGGCTTCCGGTAGTCCGGCACGTGTCTCCAACAAAGTACATGACACTTGTGAATGTCTCCAGATCGGAGCAGTGAGACTGGAGTGATGCTCTGGTCCGGTACAAGTAAACTTCTGTACTTTCTTATAAACGTCCAATAATCTGGAATATCTGCTTATTCAGCATTAATGCCGGATGAAAGGAATTGTACCAGATCATGGAAAACTTCAGAGTAAGTTTAGCGAAGCCGCAGGTAAAGGTTCCTCCAGGCCTCGCTGTGTTCCACAGTCCAAGTCTGGTGGACTCCGACCCCATAACGCGCTCGCCCTCCTCGTTTCCCTCTCTAATTGCTTCTCTTCTGCAGAATGTTCCTGATTACTTATCTCTTGTGTAACTGTAATATAATCCATAGTGCGGTACATAGATGAGCCCCAGGGTGAGGTCATACACCTTGTAGGGGGAAGTCATTAAAGGGGTCTATGAGACTAAACTAAAGGGTATGACCCGTTCGGTTTAGACAGCAGTCTCTCTCAGTTTGAACAAGCCAACGATGTATCCGCCTGTCTAAACCGACCGCACGAGAGCGAACGAACCACGGGTGACGTCACTCGTTCAGTCTTTCGTGTCCGCTGTATAAGTGACTGAGAGGGACTGGACGAGCGCCGGTTATAGCGAATGAGCCAACGATTACACGATGGTTCTAAGAGCACCCTTACATCCTGTAATATTCTCCAGAGCTGCATTCACAATTCTACTGGCTATTGGAAACAGTCGTCAAGCTTGTAGTAATGCCCCCTAATGGTGTAAACCAGCTCTGACGAGGCATGGGGCCGTTGTCAGTTCAGCAGAGCGAGTGCTGTGCGGTATGGACTGCTGGGCTGGGAGATTTCTGCTCTGAAGCCTGCAGAGTTATGAATGCAGCTGGTAAAGGTTCATGAATGTCAGGTTGGGCAGATGAATGCAGGTACCCGATGTGGGGGATGTATACTGTACAGGGGGCCATGGAGAAGTAGGTCGCCACCACACTGTTATAGAAGCTGGCTAACAAAATAATCTCTGTGTTGCCCATAGCAACCAATCACAGTGCAGCTTTCACTTTACTTCAGCAGTATAACAAATGAAAGCTGCGCTGTGATTGGTTGCTCTGGGCACCATCTCCTCTGTTAGCCATAGTATTGCGGTGACGGCCTACTTCTGTGTACGATACTAGAAGCCATAGATCGGTGTGATCACACGATCGCCGTCAGCTGACTGGATCTCATGACTGTCCATCAGCCAAGACTCACATGAACCTGTTTACAGACTGAGGGAGGCTTGGCCGGCGCACAATACTCCTCGCATCCGTGCCAGGCGTTGGGAAACGGTAAACAGCGATAAGGCGCCGAAAAAATGATCTGGGGAATGTTGGTGAAATTTCACAAGCAGATTTCCCTTTGAAGTGAAGATAAGGAGACAATGGCGTACCGTCTCGCTGCGCAATAACGGCATCTGTACGTCTGTTCATGTGGTTGTTGGCGCGACCGTGCTGGACCGGCTGTATACCGTGCGGCATCCACAGACCACCATTGGGGAAAATGCTGCATTTTATACTTTGTGACCTGTATATAGGAAAATACGTCAGGCTGTGCTCTGTCCAGCGACAAAGATATACTGCAAAGAGCCCTCCTATTATGGGCAAACTTGGCGTTTTCGTAACCCGCACGCACTGGGCAGAGCCTTGGATGCCCGCGGTTAGAAGCATTATAGCAAAAAAAAAAAAAAAAAAAAAAAGCTAGATCATTTAATGTAAACACGGCCCATCGTCAAACGATAATTCGCTTGTTATTCGTTTCCTACAAGCATGAAAACGTTTGCTCATCCACGGGCGCGTCAGATTCTGTGAGCGGGAGCCCCGCCGCGGAATCCCACCTTACCCGCGACATGAGGGCATTACGCACCATTCCGGATCCTCTGCGTAGCCACGCTGGTCTTCCATCTTCTCCCCTGTGGATGTGCTCGGGCGCGCCAAAATGTGCGCCAGAAGGTCCGTAAAACAAATCCGCATGCTTTAACTTAAATGCAGACGCCCATGATGGTCTATGGGCGGCTTGAACTGCGGATCATTTGCACGGGTACACCACGCGGATTCCGGAATTCAAACCCGCCCGTGGACATGCGCCCTTACTTGTCTGTATAAACAGACTAAATTAGCGAATTCTGACCTCGTTCGCTCTGTGTAAAAGCGCCCTTAGATGTGGTCCACAAGCTGTGGAAGTG
Organism: Eleutherodactylus coqui; assembly: GCF_035609145.1. Lineage (NCBI taxonomy): Eukaryota > Metazoa > Chordata > Amphibia > Anura > Eleutherodactylidae > Eleutherodactylus > Eleutherodactylus coqui. Next base: position 128,735,734 of record NC_089847.1, on the reverse strand, counting down.
ACCCGCACAAAACCCGCGTGGACGTTGCCTTGCGGTTCAGAATTAATTTCTGCAGCAGATCTTTTATCGCCGTCTCCGCTGAGATGCGGCAAATTCTGCACAGAAATTCGCGATAAAACCCGCACAGAAGATCTGTGGTAAAACGCGGGCATTGAGAGGCATGTATTATTGGATTTTCCTTCGCGGGTACGAATTGCGTATTCCACAAGTAGAAGAAAAATCGCAGCATGCTCTATTTTAGTGCGGTTTCCGCGCAGACTGCCTCCATGGAGGAAAATGAGGAATTCTGTGTGCACATGTGCCTAGGCTGATGGCGAAACCGCGCCATAGTTTACATCTTGACACGGAAACCTCTTGGGATTTCTGCATGCAGACCAGCTCCACTGAATGCGGCAGATCTGCGTCCGACTTCACCTTGTAAACATGGCGTTGCTTTGCCCCGACTTGCAAATGTGGCCTCAACCAAGTGTTGGTTGCTTCAGGCGATGGCGCAGCGTGAAGACAGAAGGTGCTTTGTTCTTCAGCGTGCCGTTCATGATGGGGCTGGTAACTCGCTGGGTCTCCTAGTGTTGCAAGTTCAGAAGAAGCGGTGCCATTTTTTTACCTCACGAAGACCTCGCCAACTGATTGTGTCTTGTGGAGTGAAGCGTCTTGGACACGGGACAATAGTCTGACCCTGCAGTGCCCAACAGCCGTCCCGGCGATGACCCACCCTATGCGATCTTACACCGGAGGATCATCACTCAATGACTAGAGGAGGAACGGACCTGGGATCGTTCCAGCCCACCCGCCTCCATTCACAGTACACCGGCCGTCGTTTGTAGATGACTGACTACCTGTCTACACAGAATGTCGCAGATGGTTTTTTAGGCCTACATGAAGGATCCGATCAGCGCTTTACCACAAGCGTTCACACAGAATAATTATCGTGCAAACCGCTCGCACTAATGAGCTATGTGCTCGATGATTGGGGCGTGTAAAAGGGGCTTAAAGGCGTCCTTTGGGCTGGTGTCACACGGGCGTATATGTATTGGCACTGCGTGTTCGCCGAATGGGTGTTCCGCATTTGTGTGCACAAAAAAAACACGCAGATTCCCTCACCCATTGAAATGGTCAATTAGTTTAATGAGTTCCTTTATGTTCCGTAAATCTGCAGGAAAACAGAAGATGGTGCACATTTTTATTTTCTTTGATGTGCACGTAAAATACACACTTAACAAACACATTGAAATCAGTGGGCTCTATTCTCTGCGTATTGTGTGCGCAAATATGGCCATACACCGCTAAATCACTCAAAGGGGCGAATTCAAACCAGGCTTTCAGTGTAAACGTGGCGCTCCTCTCCCCGCTCTGAGCGCTGTTTTACACACACCCACCTCCCTCTCTTTGGCGCTCCTCTCCCCGCTCTGAGCGCTGTCCTCCCTCTCTTTGGCGCTCCTCTCCCCGCTCTGAGCGCTGTCCTCCCTCTCTTTGGCGCTCCTCTCCCCGCTCTGAGCGCTGTCCTCCCTCTCTTTGGTGCTCCTCTCCCCGCTCTGAGCGCTGTCCTCCCTCTCTTTGGCGCTCCTCTCCCTGCTTTGAGCGCTGTTTTACACACACCCACTTTCCCTCTCGTTCGCGCTCTTCTCCCGTCTGAGCGCTGTTTTACACACACCCACTTTCCCTCTCGTTCGCGCTCTTCTCCCGTCTGAGCGCTGTTTTACACACACCCACCCTGTTCCCCCCCTCTCTCCGGCGCTCCTCTCAGCGCTGTTCCCCCTCCTCTCCCCGCTCCTCACATGCTGACCTCGGCTACTCCTGCTTCTTGGCAGATAAGGACGTCTTAATCAGCACTTTAACTTCTCCCTGCCGGGCCCTTCTACACAGAATGACTAAACAATAATTTTTCAGCGTAACTACGGCCAACGATTAAACGGGAATTTGTTCGCTTCTCATTTGTCCATTTTATACACGCATGAAAAATCGTTTTGCGTGTGAACAGTGATCATTCAGTTGTTCATTCACTGGTACAGGGAATGGAAGTGACTGAACTATATGCAAGCGCAATTACATTTGTGAATGCCTCTATAGACGGACTGGGTGGGGCGGACGCGGTCATCGTGTGATCGATTTATTGCTCCTTGTAAGAGTAGCCTAAAGGCCCTTCTACACGGGACGATTATCGTTCTGGTAGTTCGGGCTCTGGCGCTCCCTCGGGGTTTCGAATGATAATCGGCGCGTGTAAAAGCATGTGGAAACTGAGTGAGTGAGAGTCGTTCAGGGTTAAGCAGCTTAAAATGCTGAATGACGCCCGTTCGGTGTATACAGTAGTCGGACATCACTAACCGACCGCTACTTAGTGAGTGGAGAGGGGCGGGGGAGAGCGGGGAGAGAACTCTCCTCCAGCCACCCCGACCCTGTGATCCAGCGGTACTCGCTCCTGTGTAAGTGTACACGGGGACGCATGTTGGCATAGTTTGCCCAACACTTGTCCTGTGTAAAAGGGTCTCAAGACGTCCACTTTCCTCACAGAAGGGAGCTTCTAGGCGGAACGAATATCATTAGGGCTTTATTCGCAATTGGTGGTGGTGCAGATCCGGGCGTGGGTCCGTCTTATCACCTCTGGGATCGAACACCACTAAATGGTCCCATTGTAACCCTCGGTCACAAGTTCTCCGGCATGGACTCTGCGGTAATAGCTTGGCATCAGCAGTTTGTCCTGTGATCGGTGCCATCTCAGGGTTATGCAATGTCTAGATGTGCCGCTGGCAAAATCACATCTGCAATATTTGTACGACCTTTGTGGTATTTTATATATTGGTGACTCGGAAGTTTCCACGCACTAACTGGTATACGGGACTGTCTGTATGACCCGTACTGAGACCTCTTCCCTACATGCAGCGCTTCTTTCATCACATCTCTGACTTTTGACATTGTTTCCTTGCTTGGATGCCTTAACCCTTTAAGGACATGGTCTAGTTTGATACTTAAAGGGTTGTAAACTATTGATATCCTATTCTGTGAATAGGCCATCGATGCTAGATCAGTGGGAGTCTGTCAGCTGGAACAGTTACTTGACAGGCTGCTACACTCATGCACTGAACTGATTTCTGCAGAAACTGGAGAGCTCTGATCCCACTTTAGTGGCCAAGCTTGGTATTACATATAAAGTTCCCATTAAAGTGAATGAGAAAGCTGCAATACCAAGCCTGGCCACTGCGGTGAATATGGAGCTGTTGGCTTCTTGCAGAAATCGGCTCAGTGCAGTGGCCAGGGAACAGCTGAAACTGATGGGGGTTCCAGTTGGCAGACCCCTGCTGATCTGCCACTGGTGGGGTAGCCTCAGGATGACCCTATCAATTGCTTTTTGCATGTATTATGCAGTTTTAAGTGTTTTTAACTTGTCTGTGCAATAAAGTTTTTATATTCTTTGTGTATATTTTGGCATCTCTGGACTACTGGATGCCACGTTAAAGGACTTCTACTGTAATGAGAGTGGATATCTGGAGCTGGGTACATACTGCGACCTCTGCTCCATGATCCAGCACCCCATATACCAAGCCTAATTCTCACCAATAACCCTGTTCTCTCTGCTTCTTCAGAAACAGGATGTCATGACGACCGGAGGCGGAAATCCTATATGTGATAAGTTGAACCTCATGACGGTGGGACCCCGCGGGCCGCTGCTGGTCCAGGATGTGGTGTTCACGGATGAAATGGCGCACTTTGACCGGGAGAGAATACCTGAAAGGGTGGTGCACGCTAAAGGAGCAGGTGAGACTTTGTCCGCAGGTAGCAGATTGCGTGCAAACTCAAGCGGCGCTCTCGTAGGAGTTTGCACACGACGTGACGCAATATAATCCGCTGCTGGAGAGCCCTAAAGGGACAGAACTCCAAATCTCTTGCTTTCCTTCACCTAGACATGGAGGTAAAGGGGTAATTCATGCCTCAGGTTAGGCCATCAATAGCTGATCGGTGGAAGTCTGCCACTCGGGATCCCCACCAGTCGGCTTAGTGTGGGGGGTTCAAAGCTCCTATGATTGCTGCAGCCTCTTCAATGTTTAAACCCCCATGACATACGCCAGTGGTACTCGGAGCCGCTGCTGTAACTATGGCGTTCTGAGCACACACCAATATAAACCTTGAAGCTGTTGTAGCGCTTGTATAAGAGTGCCACAACACCCGTTAATCACTAAACTGGGCTTCTGAGCAGCGGACCCCCACTGATATTAATGGCCTTTTCTCAGGATAGTCCATCAATTTTTACAGTCTGAATGACCCTTTAAATAACATTCTGTTGAACTGCAGCCACCACTAGGGGGAGCTTTTGAAAATAGATTTGGGCTATAATCAAACAGATGAGTCCAGGGTTAAAAACCTACACTTGTGAGTACACAGAGACTTTAATGGGTCCGCGTTCGGTTTAGTTTTAGTCTCTGAGCAGACCAAACTTGAATGTTAAAATTGCCCATGTGAATGAGGCCTGAGTGTGAATGGGGCCTGAGGGTATGTTCAGACTACAAAATCCATTGTAGTCTGAACATACAAGTGCATAGTACAGACTTATGATGAGCGAGCATCGCTCTTCTCGAGTAACTGCATACTGGTCTGAGCAGATCTCTCACTCTATTTCCCCTCCCCTCGCCGCCCTCCCAAATCTGCTTGAACCAGTATGCAGTTACTCGAGAAGAGCGTTGCTCGCTCAAGTAACTTCCTTAACCGAGCGTGCTCGCTCATCTCTAGTAAGAACGGATTCATACGAGTGTATTTGCGCACAAAAAAAAAAAATTGTGCACGCTATATGCAAAGAATAGAACCCATTGATATCCGTGGGCTCGTTCACATGTGCGTATCTAACATGCACACTTCAGTTGCGCTAAAACCTATGCAGCATCTTTCTTTTTTTTTTTTTATTGCAGATTTGCGCAGGGAAAATAGAACTACACTAATCAACTGTTTAAATGGCTGGGAGCATCGTTGTCTTTATTTGCGCATGCAAGTGCACACGATTTGCATGCACAAAAAGACAGTAAAAGCCGCACTTGCAAATATGTAACGCTCACTCCATAAATGCGCTCATGTGACTCCAGCCCTAAGGCCTCATGTCCATGGGCAAAATAGGATTTTAAATCCGCAGCAGATCCGCACCCCATAGGGTAGATAAATACCCGCAGATGGTCAATAAAAGTGAATAAAAAAAAAATATGGAGCATGAAAAAAATGGACATGCTCCATTTTTCATGCGGGTCTCTCGCGTGGACGGCTCCCGCAGGCTTCTATTGCAGCCTATGGAAGCCGTCCGGATCCGCGGGAGACCTAAAATAAGAATAACTTACCCGCAGCGGACCGGGCAGGTCTTCTCTTCTTCACGGCCGGATCTTCTTTCTTCGGCCCGGCGGATGTGCGCGGCGCCGGCGTGAAGAAGAGAAGACCTGCCCGGTCCGCTGCGGGTAAGTTATTCTTATTTTCAGCCCTCATGTCTGCGGGGAGAATCCGTAGCGGGCCTGATTTTTCACCGTGGACATGAGGCCTTATGTCTTCAGTACACTCTTCAGTTCCCCCTGGTGGTCACGGCTTGCGGTTAGCTTCTGGTCTTCAGTCTCTTTTCTTGATATAGTAGTTTTTTTATATTTCTGATTAATTTTAACTCCAAACTTGAATTTAACTCTTCTTTTCTTGTTACTTAAAGGTGCCTTTGGCTATTTTGAGGTGACGCATGACATCTCAAAGTATTGCAAGGCCAAAGTATTTGAGCACATCGGGAAGAAAACCCCAATTGCAGTGCGTTTCTCCACAGTCGGTAAGATTACTGTGCCCCCTCCCACCCCCACCCAAAGGGTCTACATAATCGCGATTGTTTATAAGTAATTGCTACCAATTTCCCTTATCTTTTTTTTTTTTTTCAGCTGGAGAATCTGGTTCATCAGACACCGTCCGGGACCCCCGTGGGTTTGCTGTAAAGTTTTACACGGAGGATGGAAACTGGGACTTAACTGGAAATAACACCCCAATTTTTTTCATCCGTGATGCCATGTTGGTGAGTTGCAGTAATGTTAAGGACTCCTTCCAAGCTCCATCATGTTTACTGATCCAATATAGGCAATAAGCACGCCATATTCCAATGAGCGCATTATCATCAGGGCTCCAGTGGTACGCCTCATGACCACATCGGAGCTGTAAGATGTCCTTAGTTAGGCTAGTCACACATGGACGAGGGAGATTTCAGTCGTTGAATCATGGCCCAATATCCCCCTCGCCATCCATGTGAAAGCAGCCTTGCATCCACAGGGATGCAGCGAACCCTTCGAGGATTGCGGAGTTCTCCCATTGTTTTAAATGGAGTCGGCGCTGCTGCCGCCTGCGCTGTTGGAAACAATGGGTCCGCTTAGCTGCGAGATCGCAGCTAGATAGAACACGCTGCGATTTTTGTCAGTTTTTCCTGCATAGCATTGTAGTTCCACGCAGGAAGAAATCGCTCATGTGTATGAACCCCTTCAAAAGAATGGGGTTTGTGTTTGTGTCTTGCAATGCACAAATCTTGCACTATTTTCTCAGCTGTATGAAACCGGGCTGAGGCGAGTCTGTCTTGTTGAGTTTCCCTCTTAGGTCTTCACTCACATTTTATGTTTGACTTTCAACTTCTTGGTGTTTAATTCTTATGAGGGAGGGAGAAGCAGTTTGAGATAGAGAGAGATATTATATATATATATATATATATATATATATATATATATATATATATATATAATATGGATGTGTTCACACATCGTTGACTTGTTGCAGAACTGCACTAAAATCCCCACCCAAGTTTGTAGAACATCGATTGTGTAAACGCACCCTACAGTGACATCTGGCCAGAGTTTTTGACCTGAAAAAGTTGAAAAGTTCTGCAGAATACTTCGAATCTAGCCTAGAGAAGACTTCACTGACTGTCCATCTCCTCATGGTGCCAGCTTTAGAAATGGGTAATCTGGGACCCTGTTCATTAGCAGGTAGGGGAGGATGAGATGGTTCTGGCTGCCTCTCCCCCCCACCACCCCAATTCCAATAAAATGTGTCACTGGGAGGACAATAGAAAGGCGAGAAGGAGAATGCATCTGTAGGACCCCCGCCTCCCCAACATACACCTTAACTTTTTGCTAATTGGCTCAGAGAACAGGGCAGTCAGAGGTTCTTGGTCTCGAGTGCTCTACACTCTGCATATTTACACAACCTCCAGCGGAGTTCAGTTTTGCAGAGTAGACCATTAACTAATCCGCCCCCTCCGCACTTGTGTACATTGGATGCTCGGTTCAGCCAGGTGATTCCCCAGAGAATACATGACATTAAAAAGACTAGATCACTAAAAAAAAAGCACTTTTTTGTTTGTTAAACCAGATAGAAAAGCATTTTCCATGTTTCTAATGGATTTTAATGTCTGTACATGACTATGGGGATGGCCATCTTGCCTAAGGCAGTTGTCAATGCTTAACAGCACCCTCATGGGCCATTCGCACAATGAGTGTCGCCTCTCAGTGTAATCCTGCTGTGACTTGTTATATGTAACACTTATTTCTGCTTTTAGTTCCCGTCCTTCATCCACTCTCAGAAGAGAAACCCCCAGACTCACATGAAAGACCCCGACATGGTCTGGGATTTCTGGGCACTGCGGCCTGAGTCTCTCCACCAGGTAAGTGTTGGTGCTAGTGGGACTAGTAGCAAAGTCTAACTTTCTAAAAACTCTTGACGTGTCATAGGCACTTGGCAAAAGTTTTGATCGCCGAGGGTCTGGTCACCACCAGTCAACAGAATGAGCCATCTGAAGTACTTGTCCAAGTGATGTCACTGCTTGCTAGCTGAAAATGAGCTCCATTGAAAGTCTATTGGTCTGTCTTCAGCTAGCAGGCAACGACATCATTCAGCTGGCTCATTTTAGTGACTGATTGGGGGGTTTGGCTCTTGGACTCCCAGCGATCAAAACTTTTGAAATGTCGTCTAAAGTTTTTAGAAAGCGCAGTTACACTTTAAATTCCTCTTGGAAGCCCCCACTTTATTGGCCTGAGCAGCTAACAGTGCCTATGGGCAATGAGATCTTCATACACCGCACATATGAAATCACCTGATGTGTCAAAACATAAGGCATCAATCACACAAACTAGTGGACAAAAGTAAAGGGGAAAAGGCAGCTAAATTAATATGGTTGCACAAGAATCTAAGCAAGACACAAACCACAGGGCTGCCGCACAGCATGAAGACCAAATTCCAGCTGGTCAATGTCCATGACTCGCTATGGTGAACATGCCTGGCATACTTACAAGTGGACTTTCTTTTAATTGGCCTGAGATGGGTCACAAGGCACAAAACTGATAACACTAATTCTCACATTATTGCAAGTTACTTTCATTGCTCGGATGTGGACAAAAAACAGAATCTACATAGCGTGTCAGCCTGAAAGGACATCCAGTTCAGCCAACCACTTTCAACCAGCGTTGATCCAGAGGAAGACCCAAATTTAAAAAAAAAAAACAACCCTATTGAGGTAGAAGCCACTTTTCCTCTTAGGGTTGGGAAGGGACTTTTTCCCTTAAGTCTAGGCTGGTGCCCGTGTGGCAGCTGTCACTGCAGGCCCAGGATTCTTCCACTCTTACATTATTTTCAGGCTGAGTATATACATGACATGTTGAGCGTATCCCTCATAGAAAATTGATTACTGCTCATAAATCCTGGTACGATGCGGGTGGGGATTCCTTTGTACTCTTGTTTTCCATTATCCTTAATCTAATCTGAGTTCTGGATCTCCTCCAAGTTTGCCCTTGGCATGCATTAGAATAAAGATTAGTTGATTACACTTGCAGAGAGCTGCCCTCTTAATTCTCTTACATCTCTTCCCTCCCAGGTCTGCTTCCTCTTCTCTGATCGTGGAATCCCTGATGGTCACCGACACATGAACGGCTACGGGTCTCACACCTTCAAACTGGTCAATTGCAAAAATGAGGCCGTGTATTGCAAATTTCATTTCAAGGTGAGACCTGGCAGTCACTGTCTGTATTGGATGTGCACAGTCTTGTACCAATATCAGAGGTACTACAACCCCCACCCTCCTCTTCTGGAGAACATCTGTCTATTAAGATAAGCAATAACTGAGTCTGGCAACCAGGGAGGGGGGTCTTGCCAAAGTTTACCCTCTCCCCAATCGGGTAATCTCTGGGGAACCAAAGATATGAAAAGAAGCTTTCCCACTCATACAACCGGTTCTTGATATCATTAGATCTCCCGTCTCATATGTTTAAAGGTCACATAGCCTTAGTTTATAAGAAAGAACTAGTGTTATGGTGCAGTATACCAATCTGCCATTAGATGTCCCCATCACCAGGGCCAGTCCAGCCAACATCCCCTGCTAATGACTCAGCATATTTCTGCTTGGGCGCGTTGTGTTTTTTTTTTTTTTTTTCCCAGCAGTCCTGGATGGCCGGCACAATCTTCAGACTACCTAATCCCCACTGTGAATTGGTAGTACTAGACTACAAAAGCACTGTACTTGCTCTCTGATTGGCCAGAGCCTGCTCATAGAATCAGCACAGGCCAATCAGAAAGCGGTGCACCGTGTGAATTACGCCAAATGCACACGGGCGAAAATTCCGCAGCGGGATTTCCTGCAGAATTTCCGCCCTTGCCATAGGAGTGCATTAGATAATGCAATCCTATGCAGACAGCCGCGATCTGACACTGTGAAAGCTCGCATAGTAAACAAATTGCGGCATGTCCTATTTCACAGGTGACACGCCGGCTCTGGTCTGCGCATGTGCGGCAACAGCCAGAGCAGAGTGCGACACCGCGAGGAGGAAAGCGCCGGGTCACTATAGGGGGCACGGCTCGCATCCCGTCTGCAGGAGGCCTTAAAGGGGTTGTCCCGCGAAACAAAGTTGGGGTATACACTTCTGTATGGCCATATTAATGCACTTTATAATATACATCGTGCATTAATTATGAGCCATACAGAAGTTATTCACTTACCTGCTCCGTTGCTGGCGTCCCCGTCTCCATGGTGCCGTCTAATTTTCAGCGTCTAATCGCCCGATTAGACGCGCTTGCGCAGTCCGGTCTTCTCCGTGTTGAATGGGGCTGCTCGTGCTGGAGAGCTGCTCCTCGTAGCTCCGCCCCGTCACGTGTGCTGATTCCAGCCAATCAGGAGGCTGGAATCGGCAATGGACCGCACAGAAGACCTGCGGTCCACCGAGGGTGAAGATCCCGGCGGCCATCTTCGGAAGGTAAGTAAGAAGTCACCGGAGCGCGGGGATTCGGGTAAGTACTATCCGTTTTTTGTTTTTTTTTCAACACATGCATCGGGTTTGTCTCGCGCCGAACGGGGGGGGCTATTGAAAAAAAAAAACCCGTTTCGGCGCGGGACAACCCCTTTAAGTAGTGAGAAAATTGCTGCAGCCAGAAACCTGCAGATCTGAGAGGCAGCAAAGGGGAACTGCAAGTAGTAGACCCGGCGCCCTCTTGTTCCAAAACAGAATTCTGTCCTGGAACTAGAGGGTCGCTTTTAAGGATGCAACTCGCATTGTGAGCTAATCTCTCAATCTTGTCGCCCATGTGATAGCGGCCGGATGCACGTGTGACTGTAATCAGCTACTGTGTACCATGTTGCAATAACTAGTTTCTTCCTTGTGTAACTATTTAGACCGATCAGGGCATCAGAAATCTGACCGTGGAGGAAGCCAATCGCTTGGCCGCTGAAGATCCAGACTACGGAATCCATGACTTGTACAATGCCATCGCCAATCGGAACTTCCCTTCATGGACCTTCTATATCCAGGTCATGACCTTCCAGCAAGCTGAGAAATACCCTTTCAATCCCTTTGACTTAACGAAGGTGCGTAGTAACCTCAGTAATTACCTGTGTAACTTTCATGTTGTGGTCCGCATCTTCATCTCTCTCCTTGCGCTCTTCCAGATCTGGCCTCACAAGGATTACCCCCTTATTCCTGTGGGTAAGCTGGTCCTGGACCGTAACCCAGCCAACTACTTTGCAGACGTGGAGCAGATTGCCTTTGACCCAAGTAACATGCCTCCTGGAGTGGAGCCAAGCCCAGATAAAATGTTGCAGGTGAGCTTGGGGATTTTTTTTTTTTGCGCTTACCGCCTTCCAAAAAAGTCTGCATTGTTGGGTGACTGCTAATTAACCCTTTAGTAGATTAAAATGCTGTACAGCATCTTCAAGAAATTCTACTTGAAATGAAATTGGCTGAAGCCCTTTATATTTGCTAAGAAGCTTTAGCAGGACCCCCGCGCTCCCCTCTGCAGGCGGGGTCGCACCAACCACGTTGCTGATCAAGGTTTAGTTCAGCCATTGAACTTTGCTTAAGGAAATCGTGCCGCACCAACATGTTTGACCTAAGATTTGCAAAACAAAGTTCTCTTGATCTGCGATCAGAGGTTGCAGTTGGGAAGATCACATGACTACAGTCACCAATCCCTGTATGCAACACATTTCTGCCATCGTTCATAGCATTAGTAAATGCATGGCCGCTATCGGCAGCAAACATGGGTGTAAGTTAATCACCTAGGAAAAGCTTAATCGGGCTACCAGTCTAGTCCGCCATCTCTTGATTTCAGCCACTAAACTAAGTTCAATTAGCATGATCTGCCAAATACCGGATCAGACTGATCCGTGATTGCGCAATGTTTTTCTAATTCATCTTATATCAACTCTTGTTGCTCTCAGATCAGAACTTTGGTGCAACCGGCCTAAATAGAACGTCTAATGCAGGGAATTCCTCTTAACTTTCCGTTTGCCGTGTTGTAGGGGCGTCTCTTCTCGTACCCGGACACACACAGACACCGCTTGGGCGCCAACTATCTACAGTTACCTGTGAACTGTCCTTACAAGACTCGTGTAGCCAATTACCAACGGGATGGGCCTATGTGCTCCACTGACAACCAGGGTAAGTGCTCGTAATTGGTAGGAAATTCTAGTACCGGTGTTTCTGGTGGCGCAGTGCACCACTTACGAATGTAATATAGTGAAGGGGATTGGAGTTGTAAGCACACGGCTGCTGTTTTAGGACCTGTGATGGCTGTCATTGCTTACATGATCATGTGACAACACCGCTATGATACATACATTCTTCATCGGCCTCTGCTGGTTTAGGATCTGTGATGACGTTGCTGCCATGTGATCAGGGGTGGAGCTATGAGCTGGTGACTGATCACCTGATGGGTCCTGTCAGCATGCAGCTCCTGTCAGGCTCTGCATGTTTTATGCTTTAGGATCTGCAATAACGTTACTGTCATGTGATCAGGGGTGGAGTATGTAACGGACAAGCGGTCGCTAACACTTTGATGGAGACCTATTCCCATCTGGTGTCACCCATCAATTTCCTTCCCTCCCTCCTGCATGAAGATGGCACCTGATAGCCATGTTTGCTTGAGAACAAAAAACATGGGATGGATGTGTGCTGTAACCTGGAAGGTGGCTAAGCTGCGTTCTACAGGAGTCTGGAGGCCCAGTGTGGCCATCTATCATGGGGCGTATTCAAAGGATCCCTTAACTCATCTGGATGCTGTTTTCTAAGCTCTGCATTAGGCCTCCTGTCTACAGGCGTTGCAAAGTCCCGCGGCGAATCTCTGCCACGGGAGCCGCCGCCTGGGAGCCGCCGGCGCCGGCGCATGAATCTCTGCAGTCAGCCTATCGCGGCAATTTGCAGCATGTTGCAAATTGCCGGCCGCGAGCGAAGAATCGCAGTGATTCTCTGCTCATGGACACGGGGCCGGCGCTTTCCATAGCAGTGCTATGGAAAGCTTCAGGCGGCGTGATTTGCCGGCGACTTACTGCTGGTGAAATCACGCCCGTGGACAGGGGGCCTAACTGCTATGAGAAGTTTGAAAATGAAAATTGTGAAAGTTTTTGGTTTTTAAGAACTGCAAAGGTATAATCACATGTGGCAGATACGCTGCAGAGTTTCCATTAGTGAAATTGCTGTAGCAATTCAGCAGCTGTAAAGTGAATTACCAGTGGCATTTAAGGGGTTAACAGCCTTGATCATGCTCTCTGATCGAGGTTGTTGCAGTCGGGTGTTGGCGGTCAGACAGCCTCCATCGGCTGTGTATGGAGCTAGGTCTCTTCCTCCTTCCCAAATGCCCCAGCTCCTATACAAACCCTCCCCGCCCCCTTACCGTATATATGTGTTCCAGGAAGTGAAGGGGTTAAATACACTACAATTGTAATAAAATATTAAGGCACAAAAGACTACATTAAAAAAAGCTGGACCCTTGTGATGACTCTTTCAGGCCTTATGACCTATTGTGTGAAGGAGCCATATATGAGATTTGTCCTTACTTTGTATTGTCTCTGGCACAGGCGGAGCCCCTAACTATTACCCGAACAGCTTCTCTGCTCCCGAATGTCAGCCTTTAGTCCGAGAGAGCAAGTTCCATGTGTCTGCTGATGTGTCTCGCTACAACAGTTCTGATGATGACAACGTCTCACAGGTGAGCATGCTTATATCCAGGTCCGGTCATCAACAGGATGAGTCATTGGTGGCCGGCCTGCTAGTACAGTTACATGGCCTCTCTGGTGAAAAACTAATTTTTCCATCCCCGCCCCCTTTCCTGAATGTCTGTCACTCCGGAGGTCTCCGTGCAGCGCAGCCTCCTGTCTGATGCTTATCAGGCACAATCTTGTTGCTGAGATTTCTCCCTACTTTCTCTTTCACTATTCTGTGCTATCAATCCCATGATGCCTCACATGACTAGCTAGAGCCAGTGCCATCTCTGCCTGCTGGGAAGACACTACTATTACTTCTATATTTCCCCTAAATCGTGGACCATAAGTGTACAGTCAGGAGGATGAATGTGTGACAGGAGCCTGTAATAACCAGCAGTACCTTTATTAGGAGTGTATGCATGCCCATGAAGAGCTTGTGTGGTACAGTCCATGTAAAATCACACAGGATTAAGGCTGCATTCCCACGAACGTATATCGGCTCGGTTTTCACGCCGAGCCGATATACGTTGTCTCTCTGCAGAGGGGAGAGAATGGAAGAGCCAGGAGCAGGAACTGAGCTCCTGCCTCCTCTCTGCCCCTCTGCACTATTTGCAATGGGGAGATGCAGGACAGGGCGGGGCTAATTTGTGCCACTTAGCCCCGCCCCATCCCGCCTCCTCTCATTGCAAATAGTGCAGAGGGGCGGAGAGGAGGCAGAGGGGGCGGGAGCTCAGTTCCTGCTCCTGGCTCTTCCATTCCCCCCCCCCCCCCCCCTCTGCAGACAGAGACAACGTATATCGGCTTGGCGTGAAAACCGAGCCGATATAAGTTCATGTGAATGCAGCCTAAGGTGAATGAAAAACTGACTACTTGGAACTTGTTACATAATGAATGAAGAGAAGAAATTTCACTGAAGTGGCCCTTTAAGAAAATCAAACCCAAGTCCTGAGAGGGGTTTTTTTTTTTTTTGTTTCCCGAATACCAATCAACCTCTTAAACGACCCCTATTCATGTGTGCTTACGGGTGTTCCCGCCTTGCAGGCAACCCTCCATTAACCACTGCACACAGTAGCTACTAAGGTCATCGATGGTTAATCCCCGGGGACCCACCACCCTACAGACGGCTGGACGTGCGTCATAGATGGGCCGGAAGCGACCTAGCTGGTTCTACTCCCATAGAAATAAATGGGAGCTGAAGTGGCTATTACGCTTCCAGTATTTCTGCCTCTGACATCGGGGTCCCCTATGACACGTCCCACCTACAGCAGTGACAGCGGGCCGGGTGATTGCCGAGGACCCCCCTACACGCACTGTTGATGACCCATCCTGAGGATGGCTCTATAGCCTTTTGGGCGTACGGTTACCTGTCTGTTGCTGACTTGCTGCTTGACTTTACCCTGCAGGTTCGGGACTTCTACACCAAGGTGTTGAGTGAGGAACAGCGTAAGAGGTTGATTGAGAACATCGCTGGACACATGAAGGGCGCCCAGCTGTTCATCCAGAAGAGAGCAGTGAGTATATTCTGTCCCCATCACTATGTACACCGACATATAACGGTTTATATCTTTTTTCACTACTGACCTATCCTTTGAAATCAATGGAAGTGTTGTTGCAGCGCAGCTCTCCCATTGATTTCAGTGGGAGTGAAGCCTGTTAACCTTTAGCTAGAAGAGTAAAGTCTATTCAGACCTGTACAAATACTATAAACCAGGAATGTGATGCTAATCCCTGAGCAGCGGTTTATCTGTAGTTCACACGCCACTGATCTGCAGCAGATTACACTTTCAGGCTAGCTTCACATGACCAGATTTCTATTGCACAATCTGTGGTCAGCATCCGCATAGCTGATTCGCATTAACAGGTATGTACAAATCTTTTACCTTCACACTCGCGGAAAGGAATTGCAGTTTCCACGAGCGGAAGATAAATTGCAGCATGCTCTTATTTTGCTGCGGACTCCGCGCCGACAGCCTCCATTGAAGTGAATAGAAGTCGTCCAACCTGCAGCCCATCTGCAATTGACCTGAGCACCCGCGTCACGGCCTAGAGACGGCACAGGAAAAACAAACGTTCCAAAAAAACCTGTACTGCGCGTGACCATAGGGTTCCGCTCCGCCAGTCTTCTCCTCAGCAGCGAATGTGACGGCTGGCGCACCGGCCAGCACAGTACAGAGAACACCGCACCGTCAATATGGCGATGACGCGGCTCCTACAGCCATTCTGCGATGATTGTAGAATGGCCGCGGGATGGACAGCTTCCAGTGACTTCATTGGAAGCTGGCTGTGCGTAGCCCACACAAAATCGCAGCATGCTGCGATTTCTCCCCCGCTAATGGAAAATCTAGGATCTTTTTCCTCAGAGCACGGCTCCCGTCTCTTCCAGCCTCCTCCCCCTTCAGAGAGAGACGCCGTATATCGGCCGGCGTGAATACCTGGCCGATATACGGTCGTCTGAGTGCGCCCTAATGCAGATGATTTGATGTTCCATTTGCAATCCATTGTACTAGGACTTAAGCAACCTAAAGTCATTTCTAGAACAGACAGAATGTAATCTGCATTTCTCTTCCATCAGGTAAAAAACTTCTCCGACGTTCACCCTGATTTCGGCTCCCGTATCCAGGTGCTGCTGGACAAGTACAATGCAGAAGGCCACCATAAGGTAATAATCCCTTTTATATGGTAATGAAGCCCTAATTGGGTGATCAGTGAGCTCTCCCATCAAACACGCCTCATGCAGAAGCCTTGGCACAGATGTGTTTGTGCTGCAGGGGAATAAAGTGAATAATCCCATTTACACGCCATTACTCCCCTGCTTATCCTACCTGATGCATGTAAATCCACTGACTACAGCCCTGTGTAAATGCCTCTTATCTCTCTAATCTAGTAAATTGGCTCATATATAATTTCAGGTTTGGTACAGGGATGAGTTGTCTGCCCAGTTCGTCAGCTTTGCATTTTTTTATACTCTGAAGTGCATTATATAAGTAAGGGCTCCTTCACACGGGCGCTGTGATTTTCAGATGGCTGCAGCGCGGCTGTAAATTGTATGGATGAGGGGCAGCCATGACCACGTCACAGCTGCAACTCCCGAATTAACTCCTGTTCAGACGGCCGAGGCTGCGGCGCTTATACACCGCAGCCCCCAGATACCATTGGGCGGGGTGGGGGAGTTTAGCTCTAAACTCCCACCCGCTTCCTGCCCCCTCTCCACCCCTTGCCAGCTAGTCCATCCCCCTCTCTGCACCAGCTTATGGGAGCTGCTGAGACGCTGCTAAACTCCCTCCCACCTTCCATTTCTAGCAGCTCTCCGACCAGCCGCCATATTCCGTCCAGAAGATGGTTCCAGAACTATATTTTCCGGCTGGCTTAAAAACTGCGCATTTCGGGCAGGCGGGTTTTATGCACTGAAAAATCGGCCATCTAAACTGATGCATTGGAATCCAATGCATCAGATGGTCGTTTATATCGGCCGGCCGTGAAAACTCGTCCGATATACGTTCATGTGAATAAGCCCTAGTCCTGTGGATCATATAGAGAGAATACATCACAGGACCTCAATTCAGAAGCAGAAAGGGGGGAATGATCCCATGGGAATAATGCTGGGGGTGTATCAAACAGCAGAACAATCTCACATATAACTTGTCTTGGGGTTACACTTGGATCCCTACACTTGGCCGTTTTTGTAGGGTTCTATGCACTGTAGAGACCCTATGTGCTGCAGTATGACCCTTCTACCAGGCCCCTTAGGCCTCCCTCACACAGGCGTTTGCAGAAATGCAGTGTTTTTCAATGCAGATTCCGCCCTGGTTTCAGCAGCGCTGGCGTGGATTATGCTAGCGTTTTGGCTGCGGTTTCAGCACAGCTGAAAACTCAGCGAGGGATGCTGGAGGAAAAAATCAATACTCGCCTGGAAGGTGTCATCGGGGTCCCCGGACCTCCATCCAGCCTTCTCTGCACTTTTCAAGCTGGCAGGGGATCTTTTGCTAATGACAGCAATTAGAAATCCCTGCCTCTAGCAAGAGATTGCTCTGATTGACAGCCCACATAAGCCAATCAGCCGACTCGGCCAATCACAGCCAGCACTGAATAAATTGCTATGATTGGTGCATTTAACGCTGTCTGTGATTGGCTGAGAGAGCTGTCACTCACATCCAATCAGAGCAATCTATAGCTGGAGGCGGAGAATTCAATCTCCGTCTCTAGCGGAAAAAGATGCTCTCTCTGCGTGACAAGTGGACGGGAGCCTGTGACGGGGGACCCACCCCGATTACACCTGCCAGGTGAGAATAACTTTTTTTTTTTTTTTTTTTTTTTTAAGGTCATGCAGGTAATGCTGGCGTTGAGCGCTGCCCAAAACGCAGCACCGAGTTGTGCCGCGTTTTCCGCAGAGCTGAAACCGCTGCCCATTCATTTCAATGGACAATACAGGGCTGAAAATGCCCAAAGATGGAACATGCATCACTGTCAAAGCGCAGCGTTTTGGCGTTTTGTGTGAGCAGCTCCATTGACATGAAGGGGAGCGTTGTATAGCGTTTAGTGCAGCGCTAAACGCTATACAAAACCGCCTGTATGTCTTTGTTTTTTGATACTTTGGTATTGGTTTTATTGAAATTGTGAGTCAATATAAAAGTCCTAGGAAATTTATTATGTCCTGTGATCACAGCAGCATCAGCAGAGCTTAAAATAAGCCATCACTGCAGTATTATAAGGGGGAGGGGTAAGTGTAGTGTCAGTTTACAGGCCTGTATTATAATGTGTTTTTATTTTTCTTTCATACAGAGAAATGTGAAGACCTACACCCAACATCCCAACTTGTAAACTTCCCTCCTCTGGATGATCCGTCCACAACATCTTTCCTGCCATTTTAATTGTAGCAGATGCTTGGCTATGACCATATTGAATGTACTTCAATACTGCGATTCTTGGACTCCTCTTCACTAATTCTTTAAAAAAAAAATGCTGATTTATACATGAGCAAAGCTAATGTGCGCCAATGATCACAATAAGCTAATAATCCAGTGGCATTATCGATTAGCATAGTCTTGAATCGGTTTGGCTATAGATGGACGGGTTCAGGCTATGGACTCAGTGAGCAACAGGCTGCACAGTTTGTAGTTTTATACAACACTTAGTAACTATACTACCTTATAATCGTCTACGTTGTGCCTTCAGATCTCGCTAATCGCAGTTCTGGCGATGATTGCATTGGAATCTTGCATTGCAGTAAATGGCCCTCGGATCACAAGTCTGATGGGATATGTAGTTCACCAGGGCTATATCTAACTAGTAGAGCATTTCAATACGTGTGTCCGCTATGGCGGTAGTCCATCTGTTCCGTTTGTGGGGCTTTCAGGAAAGGCAATGTCAAGTCTTAATGAAGAAGTAATTATGTTTTTTTACAATAAACCCTTATGCAGTTAATGTGTTGGACATTATTGGTACTGCAGGAGGCCTGTGCACACAAAACGGGATGTCTAAAGTGGCTCGGTAACATAGGCTTTGATAAACGAGGCCTAAGAGGAGGTGAAGCAATCCCCTGTTTGGGGTTGATGTCCATTGAGTAGGGTGGAATGCATGAAAAATATCTATGGGGTGCAATTATAAGGTGCTGCCAGCCCAAATGCCCCACCGCTTACACAGGGCATGATGGAGTCATCTTTACCAGCACATTGACACCATCCAGAGACACAGCCCCTTTCTCAGAATGGCTGGGTGGAACGTGGCTTCTAATAGAAGGGTATCGCTGATCTGCCTGCACCATAGATGGGAGTGGAGCCGCTGCTGGGCATATACAACCGGCGAGTCCCTGCCCACCCAACTACAGGAATGGGACAATGTAAGTTGAACTGTGACATAGTGATAACGAGGGTTCCTCATTCTCAGGATCGGCGGTCAGCCCCCACTGATCTATCAGTTTTCACCCAGCAGTGAAAACCGGTCTTGTTGCCGGCTGTGACCGCAGCGCAGTTTTCGTTCTTCTTACAGTAATTTGACACAAACGCCGCGGTTACGAATGTTTCTCTGGTAAACAGTCTTGCTCAACGAGGCCCATTATTCTCTTCCAACAGGCGTTTAGTTAATCTCTTCATTGCGGGTTATGATGTGTACACCACCTGCGCCGGAGCACTCCCTTTGTCAACAAGCTCTTCTACAGAACAGCGAGCCGTTTGGAAATCGCATCCTCTATTAGTTATGGTGGCTGCTAAGAAATAGAACGACTTGCAGAAAGTCCTGCCAAGTGTGATGGAGAAAGGAATCTATGCAAACTTGGCAAGAGGTCGGCCTGTAGGTCTTGGTGTGGCTACAGCTGCACCTGTAGGGCCCTCTTACACGGGGTGAGCTGTCGGATGCAGATGCCCAACAGGTTGTCATTCCTGTGCTTTTACACAGGCACCATCATCGCTAGTGAGTGGAGGCAGAGCGGCCAGGGATCGATGAAGTCTGAGGCTGGCCAAAGCAATCGTATTATGTTATTGCATTACCCAGTATAAGAAGAGGACCTGAGTGGTGGAGGGAGGTGTGCCGGACCACTGCACAATGGAAGGAGCTTCCTGCACTACCCAGTATAGGCAGGGGACGGGAGTGAAGAGGACCTGAGTGGTGGAGGGAGGTGTGCCGGACCACTGCACAATGGAACGAGCTTCCTGCACTACCCAGTATAGGCAGGGGACGGGAGCGAAGAGGACCTGAGGTGTGCCGGACCACTGCGCCACGTAAGAAGCTTCCTGCACTATACAGGGTGACCACCAAGCCACCTAACCTTTGCTCGGCCGGGGTCACAGGCGGCAGACCACCTGCTGATCAGTTATTAATGACACTTCTGTGGATAAACAAAGTCTGCAAAAAAGGCATGATATAAGCTAAGAAAAATACGCATGTTAAGACGTATACACCGGTGTGACCCAGGCCTAAGGGCTCCTTCACACAAGCGGAGGTGCAAATGCACATGTGTTAGCGCTACCTATTTGTGCTATGAACGTGGCTGAGGTCTGCACATTGTATTGCACTTTGTTTGCGCATGTTGAGCCTGTGTACCACACACCTCGCCCTATTTAGCCAGATCTGGTCTATTCCTCGCAGTTTTGAGCTGTATATGGTGCGTCCCCTTACATATTGTGTGCGCATTTGTGCACCCCTCCTGCCCCCCCCCCCCCCTTTCTTTTGCACAAAATAGAGCATGCTCATTTTTTTGCACGCAAGAAATGCATGTACAAAAAAATGAGGAGCCCTAAAGTGTGACTTTGGTGCAAGTTTTCAGACCCCTATCGTACTCGCCTCTGTGACCGCGCCGTGACTCGGCAGGGCTGCAGGTGGTCATTAGTTTCCCTATAAATCAAGAGAAGTGATGTTGTGTAACCCACCACCTCGGTGGGGCAACCGCTGTTTCCTGCATGAGCGATGAAATCGCAGCAGAAGAGGAAGTTGTGTTTACATCATCACTGTATGATTGGTGTTCCTGCATGATACAGCAACTACCGATGTAGCAGAGCTGAGCGTGTTGTTTACCCTGATAACACATGGAGCTTTTTATTATGAAAGAAAAAACCTAACAGGGATAATAACAGAACAATTGCCAAAAAACCATATATACACAAGATATTAGGGATACAAGAGAAGGAAAACCGTGTCCCATTTATACAACATAATTTACACTAAATAAAATATATATATATATATATATATATATATATACCGCCAACACCTACCAAACATGCTTGTAAATATAAATACAGTGTTTTATTTTTAAGCATACCCCCCCCACCCCTCCCAACACATGACCTCACACTAACCAGCCACAAAAAGCATATAATACATATTAAGCCACAACCGAAATACATAGAACAAAAACATGACCAATACCTGTTGAGGGCCTCCCGCTCTGGTTTGGGTCCCGTAAGTCTTTCATTCAACTCTTAACCTAAAAAAAAAAAAAGTTTGGAGTGAAACACCTTAGCAGCCCCCCTCCACACCCACACACCACCATGAATCAGTTCTCCAGACTAGGGAACCCCAAAGAAAAAAACCCTCCAAAGGAAAGCCGCTCGCGGCTTACCCAACCTTTCAAACGCCAGAGAAGGCACCTTCACCAGGCCACCGCGAATGTTCCTACTCACTTTGTACTCGAGGAGGATTTTATGCGTCGTTACTAAGCCCCGTGTGTTCCATGTGTAATACCGGGCCACTAGACTTACTAGAAATAAAGTCCCTGCCACCCAGATCTCCGAATGCGCCATAACACCACTCAGCGTAGGAGAGGTCAACCAGCTGAGGCCAACCGATAGAAGCCCCTACCCTCTGTATTGAGGGGACAATGAAGCAGGAAATAGTCCATGCTCTCCAGAATGTTGCCACATGCCTCCTGGGAACAACCCCCTTTCCTCTGTGTTCTGTACTTCAAGTTGTCCCCTGCTTGCAGTTTACCATGGAAGCAGCGCCAGGGCAAGTACCAATACTTCAAGAGGTTTCTTACTGAATTTACAAGTAACAGACCCATCCTCAAATCCTGACCTGGGCAGTCTCTGAGGGCCAATGGAGTCTGAAAGCAAGTTACCAAAATGCTCTGGTCAAGCACACGCCTAGCCAGTGTCCTGACTTCCCCACGGTCGGCCCCCATTGGTGTAAAACCTTGAGAACTGGCGCAATGTAAGATGACTCTGTGGTGTACAAAAATCCTTCACATGCCCTTCTGTCTCCCATTCCTAGAAGAAGGGCTGGAACCATCCCTTACAGGAGGACACCCATGGAGGAGCCCTCTCTGTCCAGAGGTTTGTGATATTAACTTTCGAAAAGGTATTCGCTAGGAATACACAGGGTTGACCATACTTACCTAGTCTTCACGTATGGTAAGTAACCTCCCTCCTCACTGGGTTCAACCTATTAGCTCCAGTTTAGTCTACTATCCACTAGTACCCCGAGGTCTTTTTCCATCTCACTTTTCCCTAGCGGTACCCCATTTAGTGTATATTGGTGACATCCGGTCCTCCTGCCCATGTGCAGAACCTTACATTTATCCACATTGAACTTCATTTGCCATTTTTCTGCTCAAGTCCCCACTTTATCTAAGTCCGCTTGTAGACAATGTGTGGCTACAAACGGACCTAGATAAGCTGGGGGCTTGGGCAGAAAAATGGCAAATGAAGTTCAATGTGGATAAATGTAAGGTTCTGCACATGGGCAGGAGGACCAGATGTCACCAATATACACTAAATGGGGTACCGCTAGGGAAAAGTGAGATGGAAAAAGACCTGGGGGTACTAGTGGCTTGTAAACTAAACTGGAGTAACCAATGCCAATCAGCTGCTGCAAAAGCTAATAAAGTCTTGGGGTGCATTAAAAGAGGTATAGGGGGGAGGGACGAGAACATTATCCTCCCACTATATAAGGCACTTGTCAGGCCCCACATGGAATACTGTTCATAGTTCTGGTCACCGGTGCTCAGGAAAGATGTCACAGTGCTTGAGGGGGTTCAAAGAAGGGCAACTAAACTAATACATGGAATGACAGGACTAGAATACCCCGAGAGGCACCAAAACTGGGATTATTCACCCTGGAGAAAAGACGGCTAAGGGGCGACCAGATAACCATGTATAAGTACACGAGGGGACAATACAAGGATCTCTCCCATGATCTGTTTATACCCAGGACTGCGACGGTAACAAGAGGACATCTGCTACGTCTAGAAGAAAGTAGGTTTCATCACCAACACAGAAGGGGATTCTTTACTGTAAGAGCAGTGAGACTGTGGAACTCTCTGCCTGAGGATGTGGTGATGGCAAAATCCATAGAGGCGTTTAAGAGGGACTAGATGTCTTCCTGGAGGGAAAGGATATTACGGAACAAAGACATTAGGTGACCATCGGGTCTTATATTTAGGTAGGAACTATCAGAGGTTGATCCGGGATTATTCTGACTGCCATTATGGAGTCAAGAAGGAATTTTCCCGCAAATGGGCTAATTGGCTTCGGCCTCTTGGGGTTTTTGCCTTCCTCTTCATCAATTAGAGGTTGAAACAGGTTGAACTAGATGGACATTGTCTTCATTCAGCCTAACATACTATGTTACTATGCATATGTTACTATTCCCCCGTAACAGCTGGAAGAACAGGTTGTAGACCCACAAGCAAAGAGGTTCTGGCAAAATGCATACACCTCCCAGGTATATTAACAAAGGGAGCAGGTAGCTTTTGATCAAGCAGACCTTTTCTCTTAGGGTTAAAAGCCACCCTTTCCATTGATCCATCCTTAAGTGGCATTCCTCAACCTGCCTTCCCAGTTTTACTTGGGATAATGCTCTTGGTTGAATTCAATGCCTGGAATCTTGGAGTTCTGGAAGATCAAAAACCGTATCTCCCCCTCCTAGCCAGAGACTCACACTCTTCCCATTTGATCTTTGACCAGGCAGCAGTAAACTACCAACATCACCTCCCCTCCGGTGGAGACAACGATAGCAACATTGTCAGCATATGCCGCTTTCTTCAAGGCCGAGTCTAGCACCCACAGGTCCATCCTCGCCCCCACCAACGGTTTCCATCTACTCTTCTGAGGAAGGGCTTACAGCAAACACAAAGGGCTCAGAGGGAATCCCTGGTGAACACCAGACCTGACTACAAAAGGACGGCCAACCCAACCGTTTACGTGCAGGAAACTCTCAGCCACTGAATACACTGTGTGCACGGGGTGTGGATCATGGCTGCGGGTTGGCAAGATGCACAGAAATAGACCCCGCTATGTGTAATGTATTTACACGGCGATCTGCCTCTTACAGTCGCGTCTTACTTTTAGTGAGTTAACGTCCATTATTTTCTATGGGAGCAAAAATAAAAGACTCGCGGATGTGATTTTCATGCAATTTTTTACTTTCTATTAAACCATTTTCACACCCAGCTATGAGTTTCCTTACAAACCGTATGACAATCACAGAGAGACGCGCAGGTTTAAAAGCGTGATATTGAAGCTTGAAATTTTGGTACAACCCCTTTAATTCTGCATTGAAATCCGCATTTAGGGTATGCTTACACGGGGTGGAAATGTTCCAGAATTTCCACAGCGAACATCCCGCAGCATTTCTCCGCCGTGTAAATATAACCAGAGGGTAGTTTCACACGGACAATCGCAATATCGTCGCAAGAAAATTCGCAGCAAATTTGCTTCTTTGTGCCCGTGATTCTTGAACATCAGTGCTGCTTTTTCTCACAAAAACAATGCTGCCGCTTACGATTTTCTTGTGTGATTCTTTCACGCAATTTTGCCGTAATCTTTTAGCGCAAAAGTCAATAGGACTTTTTAATGTTAAGAATGTATTGCATGAAAATTGCAAGTACGTGTGAGGTGATGCGATAAAAAGGAGGCTCCATAGGGAAACATGGGAAATGAAAATAAAAAAACGCGAAACGCAGGTAGATGGGGCACGCCACGATTTATTTTCTTGCAACATATCATCAGTGAAAACATCGCTAATGTGAAGGAAACCACTGAACATAATTGGTTTTATAATTCAGCGTTTTTACTCACCCTTGCATCGCACGAAAATTGCACGATTGTATTTTATCACAAGTGTAAAACCACCCTTAGACTTGCGGATTTCGTCTGGATTGCGTGAGCGGAAGCCGCCGCTGCGGAGCACTGAGTGGCGCTCTGAGTAGTCCTTCAATTCTATAAATATGAATGGAGGACTACTTAACACTGCAGTGGCAGGTTTGAGCGCAGACAGCGGGGAACCGGGTGATCTACTATGCCCAGGTAGTCCTGCGTACGTGGCGCCCCATATGGTAACCCCTTCAGTGCCACTTTATGGGGTTTCTAACATCCTCAATGCTTTATCATTCTGACTGAGCGCTTGCGTAACGATGCTTCTGTATATAAGAGGAAATTTACGACATTTTTTTGGCAGTAAGAGCCTCTTAAGATGTGGAGGGGGGGGGGGGGAGAAACAGTAATAAGGAAGGAGTGTGGGCAGAGGAACACATAAAGGGGCAGCGGCACTGACGTGTCCCAACAGATTTCATCAAATAAGCCGTAAGAATCAGACAGCGGCGCGAGGACGCTCACCATGGAACAATCCAAGCAGCGCGCCGAGATACCAGTAAGATTGCAGACAATGGAGGGGTATTTACCAAGGTGGCAGCGCGCTGCGCCACGTGACATCGGGTGATAGAAAGGCCCGCTGACACCTGAGATCTTGGAATGCCAGTATGTAGCTTGTAGATGCTTGTGCCAGTTTTGTAACCTGGAGCTGTGCCAAGAGGGGGTCAATAGTAGGGCTTGGAGTGTAAGACCGCATTCATACGGGTGAGCGCGATATTGGCCCGGGAAACTCAGACCGCTATCAGGCTTGTAAAATTGCGATATTCACTGCGACTGCATTGAGATTTGCGAGAAAATTGGAAACAATGTTCTGCGGACTTGCCGAAAAACAGAACATGATCCGAAAAATCGCACATGTAAATAGACCCATTGAAAATAATTGCGCAAGCTTCGTGTGTCTCGCAATACACAAAACTCGTGATAGAAACCCGCTCGTGTGAATGCGGCAGATATCCGTGGCGAATTCCGAAATACTCTATGCCTGGGCAAAAGTCCACTTAAGAAATTTCCAGTGTCATTCCGTGACCTGTCACTTCTGCGCAGAATCACGTCAGATGTCACAAGGCTAAATCCGCATGTAAATCTGCGGTAAAGTATGCGGCTTCGGCGCGGGTTTCTGCTGCGGTTTTTAGAGGCAAAATACATGCGGAATAATCGGCGTTGGATTCTGCCGTGTGAGCGTTCCCTGAGAGCGTGGTTCAGCTTCATCCACGGGGTCTATGGATTGTAGCGGCTGCATGCTGGGAGGTCTGTTCTATAATGCCTGCAGCGCCATTTACTGTAAACTACTGATGCATCGGAAGGGTTAATATGCGGTCCACATGGCTTGTATGGCGAGGGTTAATATATGGAGGATTATAGAGGGTGTGTTATGCAGCTTTTGTCTTGCAGCAGTGAATACATCAGGTGTAGCAGAACATGAGGCGTGTAGCGCGGGCGAGGCGCGGCCGCCTCTAGTGTTATAGCATTCGTTACATGGGGTATTATTGGGGTTCGGAGTGACCGGTGAGCGTCAGCTCTTGGGGTGCAGAGTCAGCAGATTGCATGCACAGTGAGATTCTTGGTTCTGCAGTTATTATCGCGCTGCAGGCTGATGTGGTGATATTATATGAGTTGTATCATCTCCCGAGTGATACTGAATGGCAGTTATGTGGCGAGCCGCAGGTTATCTGAGGTAAAGCGTGACGTTACAATGTAACAGAGGAGGGGGCGGGAAAAATGGGTTCTGATGGAGGTTTTTTTACCCCCTCCCCTTTCAAAAAAAAAAAAGATGCAACTTTTTGCTGCGCCAACAAGGTCAACCCAACAAAACAAATGTGCAATAAATGACCACGTTCTCACCCCCATCTAGTAGCGTTGGACTTCTTCGGCCTTGAGAACTGCAGCAGTTCGTCGTGGCATAGATTCCACTAGGTCGTACATGTCAAACATAAAGCCCGCGGGCCGAATCTGGCCCACCGCTGCACTGTATGTGGCCCCCTGGCTGTGCAGCATCGGTACGGTCTTTTCACTCACCCCGCCTGCAGCAGCGGTCCGACGGTGGCTGCCATTGCTGAGTCTGTGACTGCTGACCTCTCCTCCCCTGGTGTCTGTGTACGCTGTCCTGTACGCTGCGCAGATGCCAAGGGGAGAGGTCAACAGTCACAGACTCAGCAATGGCAGCTGCCGTCGGACCGCTGCTACAGGCGGGGTGAGTGAAAAGACCGTACCGATGCTGCACGGCCAGGGGACAATAGGGGAAGTAGCTATTACTAGTAGGACTACTATGGGGGGTCATTATTACTACTCGGGCCACTATAGGGGCTACTATTACTACTGAGGCCACTATGGGGGTTACTATTACTACTGGGGCCACTATGGGGGTTACTATTACTACCGAGGCCACTATGGGGGTTACTATTACTACCGAGGCCACTGTGGGGGACACTATTACTACTGAGGCCACTGTGGGGGACACTATAACTACTGAGGCCACTGTGGGAGATTATATTACTACAGGGGCCACTGTGGGGGCCACTATTGCTACTGGAGCGACTATGGGGGTTACTATTACTACTGGGGCTATGACGGGGTTACTATTACTACTAGGGCCACTATGGAGGTTACTATTACTACTGGGGCGACTATGGGGGTTACTATTACTACTGGGGCCACTATGGGGGTTACTGTTACTACTGAGGCCACTGTGGGGGCCACTATTACTACAGAGGCCACTATGGGGGTTACTATTACTACTGAGGCCACTGTGGGGGCCACTATTACTACTGAGGCCACTATGGGGGTTACTATTACTACTGGGGCCACTGTTTGGGACTCTATTACTATTGAGGCCACTGTGAGGGTTAATATTACTACTGGGGCCACTATGGGGGCTACTATTACTACTGGGGCCACTATGGGGGTTACTATTACTACCGAGGCCACTATGAGGGTCATTATTACTACTGGGGCGACAATGGGGTTAATATATGGAGGATTATAGAGGGTGTGTTATGCAGCTTTTGTCTTGCAGCAGTGAATACATCAGGTGTAGCAGAACATGAGGCGTGTAGCGCGGGCGAGGCGCGGCCGCCTCTAGTGTTATAGCATTCGTTACATGGGGTATTATTGGGGTTCGGGGTGACCGGTGGAGCGTCAGCTCTTGGGGTGCGGAGTCAGCAGATTGCATGCACAGTGAGATTCTTGGTTCTGCAGTCATTATCGCGCTGCAGGCTGATGTGGTGATATTATACGAGTTGTATCGTCTCCCTTAGACGATGGGACTGCGCTGTAATACCACGTACAACCTGGTGGCCCTACTTTTCAAAGAAGCCAGACACATTTTTCGGACCCCGCAGGGACCTTTCACACGGGATGGAATGACATCTCAGGACGCACCGCATGCTGCGGTAAAGTCTGCACCAAAATCGCCAAGACACCCGCGGATTTGGTTGTGTGATTCCATCTCGCGCGAAAGTGCGTAAAAACCACTCAAAATGCTATTGATTTTGTGAGTAAACTCGGAAAATATCGCACTTGCAATAAAAATTTGCGCTAAAAAAACGCAAGAAATTCTGCAAGAGGCTCCGCTCCACGCATTTCGCAGTTAAAACGCAACAAAATCAGCACAGATGTAGATTTTGTCAATTAGCGTGGATTTTCTTACATTTTAACTACGAAATGCGTTCGGTAGAATGTCATGAATTTTTGTACGCAGACTTTAATTGTGGAATTACATCTCCTTTATGATAGAGATCCGCAGCGACAATTGCGCAGGACGTCCGTAATTCTGCGGCAGAATGCTTTTCCATTTTGGAATTAAATCTTGCGGGTTTGAAGTGAAGAGGCGCAGATTATACCAGGTGCGGAATATCCATAGGGCTAACAATGTGACACAGAAATGTCCGCGCGGACTAATTCCGTCCCGTGTGAACGGTCCCTAAGGAACACAGAATTGCGCAGCAGCCATGAATCTTACAGATTCCACTATCCTATTGGTCTTGAATGTCCGATCTGAGAATCCCATTCCACTTTATTTAATGTGTTTCCCTTCAGGATTCTTCTGTCCTCACTACCGGAGCAGGCATTCCAATAGGGGACAAGCTTAATGTCTTAACTGCGGGCCCTCGGGGGCCACTGCTGGTCCAGGACACGGTGTTTATCGATGAGATGGCCCATTTTGACCGGGAAAGGATCCCTGAAAGAGTAGTGCACGCTAAAGGAGCCGGTGAGTAAAACAGCCGCGGTAGGTTCTTAAAGTGTCCCTAACTTTTCAGACAACTTCTGGTCATCTAATATTCTGCGCGTTTCATAAATTTTGTAATATACTTTTATTAAATATTTTTGTTTTACCTCTGAAAATCTAGGCTGAAGGTCAGGCTTTCTGCAATCCACTGCTTGTCTTCAGGCATTTAGCTTCCCGGGTAACTAGGACCTTTAAGACATTTGTTAGCTGTGGTGGAGGGGCTGTCTTCACTGCTCTCAGATCTGCAGTCAGTGTGTACACACTCTCTGCCTCTCCTCATGTTATATTTACCTATCCTGGTACTTATCTTTAGGTTGGAGCCATTATATGTGTCTCCAGTTTGCTGTGGGCCATGCAGCATAATTCTTATTGGATTGATCTTTATTAGCTGCTTTACTAGCTCTTGTGTGTTTGCATGATTACAGCATATATAGAGATCTCTGTATATGTTGTGACCTTGCCAATACACAAAAGCTAGAAAAACAGGCCACGGAAGTGTGACAATGTTGTGGGGGCTTCCTGGGACCCCCTTGTGTGTGCGGCTGAGCGTTATCTTGCTGGAAGCCGCCCATGAGAGGAACACATGTGGCTGCAGGATGTCCTGAACATATCGCTGAGCTGTCATTGTCCCCCGTACCACTACTAGGGGGGACGGACTGTCGTATGCGATGCCCCATCACACCAGCAGGGGGCAGTGTGCCGCTTCACAGCAAAGGCAGGATTGAGGCGCTCACCCTGAGGTCTCCAGACACAAACATGGCCGTTGTCAGCGCCCAAACTAAACCTGGATTCATCACTAAAGACAACCCGGTTCCCATCTGTAACATCCAGTTTAGTTATTCATGACAACACTGCAAACGGAGGTGACGGTGAGGTCAGAGGCCGTGCATATAATGGGGGCCCTGAAACCAAATGTCCCTCAGCCAAGATCCTGGAAAAGATTCCAACAGACACAGGCGTGTAAGGATGGCGCCCCCTGTCTCTGGATGGCAGACAACGGAACAGTTAGAGCTGTTGGTGGTTGTCAGACGATCAGATGCTCCTTTCTACTCGTGGTCTATCGGGGGGTCCTGAGCCCGGTCACCTTGTGTGCCCTCACACATCCACTGGTCCCAACACCCCCTAACAGTCTGGTCAGACGCTCCTTTCTACTGGTGGTCTGTAGGGGGCGTCTTGTGCCCGGTTGCCTTGTGTGCCCTCAAACATCCAATGGTCCTGACACCTCCTAACAGTTGGTCAGACGCTCCTCTCTACTGGTGGTCTGTTGGGAGTCCTGAGCCCGGTCACCTTGTGTGCCCCCATCCACTAGTCCCAACACCCCCTAACAGTCTGGTCAGATGCTCCTCTCTACTGGTGGTCTGTTGGGGGGTCCTGAGCCCGGTCACCTTGTGTGCCCTCACACATCCACTGGTCCCAACACCTCCTAACAGTCTGGTCAGATGCTCCTCTCTACTGGTGGTCTGTTGGGAGTCCTGAGCCCGGTCACCTTGTGTGCCCCCATCCACTAGTCCCAACACCCCCTAACAGTCTGGTCAGATGCTCCTCTCTACTGGTGGTCTGTTGGGGGGTCCTGAGCCCGGTCACCTTGTGTGCCCTCACACATCCACTGGTCCCAACACCTCCTAACAGTCTGGTCAGACGCTCCTTTCTACTAGTGGTCTGTTGGGGGCGTCCTGAGCCCGGTCACCTTGTGTGCCCTCACACATCCACTGGTCCCAACACCCCCTAACAGTCTGGTCAGACGCTCCTTTCTACTGGTGGTCTGTAGGGGGCGTCTTGTGCCCGGTTGCCTTGTGTGCCCTCAAACATCCAATGGTCCTGACACCTCCTAACAGTCTGGTCAGACGCTCCTCTCTACTGGTGGTCTGTCGGGGGTCCTGAGCCCGGTCACCTTGTGTGCCCCCATCCACTAGTCCCAACACCCCCTAACAGTCTGGTCAGATACTCCTCTCTACTGGTGGTCTGTTGGGGGGTCCTGAGCCCGGTCACCTTGTGTGCCCTCACACATCCACTGGTCCCAACACCTCCTAACAGTGTGGTTAGAACGGCCCGGTGGGGGACAATTCATTGATACAACCATTCAGCTTCTCACACCCCAATAATGCACCCCTCTCAGACTCTGGTAACGGGGTGAAATCTCTTCTCTGCATCGTAGAGGCGTCTAGTGGTCAACAAGCGGAAGAAGAGGTCCCTGCTCACAAGGATCCTCCGAGAGCCTCTTATAGGCCAAGGGGGGAACCACTTTTAGGGTCTCCGGTGACAAGACCGTCCATCTAATCACCACAACTCTCATCATTTACAGATCTGCCTGAGATGGATCTGGGGCGGGAGTGTTTTTTTTACAATGAATGTATGTACGTAAAACTCCTATCTGGGGTAAGTGACTCCTTTCTCAACTTCCAGTGGCCTGTGGTTCCCCTTTTTTGTCCGCAAGGTCTTTGTAGATGTCACAAACCTCCTCAGTCACTGAAACCTCCATCTAATGTGCAAAAATAAATACCGTATTTTTCATTCTATAAGACGCACTCTGGTTTTAGAGGGGAAAATAGGGAAAAAATATTTTGAACTCCCCCAGGGATAGTGCAGGGGATAGTAGCGGGCGACTGAGCAGGAGGAGCAACAGAGGTCTGAAAACCTGGAGCTCTCCATGTCAGAGCGGCGCTTGTTCGGCAGGAGGAAGGGAAGAAGCCACTTGGTGGAGGCGGGGAAGCAGCAGCAGTTCTCACCGGCGCTCACCACCAATCAGCAGCGCGTATGGGCGGCAGCGGGGAGAGAAAACTGCTAACTGATCGCACATTTGTGCATGCGATCGCAAATTTAACGTGCGATCGCGCTAACTAAATTGCGGTTGTGCACTAAACTCGCGATCGTGACGAATTTCGGCAGATTAGCTCTATAGGTCGCAGCAACTCACCACTGAGACCCCTGCCAATCCTGAGAACAGGGGCTCTGTGGCCCCGTCTTCCTCAGTGCAGTCTTACTGCCCCTTTCGAAGTGAGCAGGAGACTGAATGGAGCGCTGGTCATGCAAGCGCCCCAGCGCTTCATTCACTTTCAGTAGGGCTCCAGAGATATCTCAGCGGCACGCACTCAGGTATTTTCATCGGCCCCTTTGAAATGAATGGAGCGCAGACCCTTCATGTTCCGCCAGCGCTCCCTTCATACCGACATCAATGTGGGGGGAGAAACGACCCTCGCAGTGATAGGCAGATCAGGACACAGCAGTGAGACCCCACTGATCAGCAAGTTATTCCCTAGCCTGTGTATATGGGATACCTTGTAATTGGGGTACAAACCCTTTAACTATTATACACTATTGATTCGGGCCGACAGTCCTCCCCGTTGACGTCAATGGAGAAAACCTGCAACAGATCCACAACAAATACTCAATAGAAAGTGATATGCCATAAATGTAAAAATTTGGCCGCTCAAAAAATTTCTAGCATGTGGATGAGATTTGTTAACCCCTCGTAGACTTTCCTGCTTCTACGATATATCCTGCGGCAGGTTTTCATAGTCCCTATGGAAAATCTGCAGTATTTCTGCTGTGTATCTACCGTAAATTAGTAGTAGAAGTTTTGTAAATGTCACTACTTTATGTTGTCTTTTCACTGCAGGAGCATTTGGATATTTTGAAGTCACCCATGACATCACTCAGTACACAAAAGCCAAAGTGTTTGAGGGCATTGGGAAGAAAACCAATATTGCTGTGCGGTTCTCTACTGTAGGTAAGTCCTCAGAAGATCGCTACATGGACTTACAACCAGCAGCTCACGGTCAGGCGGTCCGGTCCTTTCCTAGAGCATGCTGCAATATAATGTATTGCCACGCACCGATTGGCTTTGGGCTATCTGAGGTGGCAGCACCCGGGGAACGCCGGTTTTCACGCTTGACCCCTCCAAATGGGATACCAGCTTTCCTGCTTAAGTTGCTAGACCCACACAAAGTCCTGGTTCTGTGGCTGCTGACGCTGCACTGGGTCGGATGGTGGTACCTGAAGGTGTGAACAGGAACGTGGTAGAGGGACAGGCTGGAATCTGGGCTGTTGGCACAGGTGCGTCAACAAGATCCAGGCTATAAATCAGGGCAGGCAGCAGACAAGAGCAGAGTCCAAGATACAGAGCTCAGAAGTCAGAAGGGTCAATAATCGAGCAAGTGTCAGAACCAGAAACATAGGTGTTGCCACAAATGGCTGAATGAGACCTGCTTAGATGATTGCCGAGGGACAAGATTAGGGAGTGTGGCCCCTTAAAAAAGGGGCAGGACTGTGCAAAAGCCTTGTGGGAAGAGCCCTGCGAGTGAGCAGCAGCAGAGGATTGGTGTGAAGCAAGCGACAGTTGGTGGTGTCTGACCGCAACCCCAGGAGCAGGTGAATAGTGGTAACAAATTGCCCACTTTGAATGCCCTTTCCATACAACCTATTTAAGTGGCTTTGTCAGATCTCCTGTCTGACAGCAGCATATTATAGAGGGGGAGACACCGAGCTCGGGGATATATAGTTTTCTACTATTTGCTTCAGTATTTTCATGCTAAAACTTCTAAAAGGTGTCTTCCAGGACTCCTAAAGAAAGCCTGTGAGTCCTCCAAATCCCGCCCACAGACACTGAGGGACAGTTTTTTATGTAGCCGCCAATCACTGTGAGTGGGCGGGGTTAGTAGGACTCACAAGCTTTCTCTATGAGTCTGCAAAACATTTTAGAAGCTTTTTACATGAAAATACTGAACCAAATCATAGAAAACTATATATCCCCGAGCTCGGCATCTCCTCCTCTATCACAAGCTGCTGTCAGATAGGAGATCTGATGAACTACGTTAAGGCATATATAGAAGGAATAAATAGGGCCCTTTGTAGTAGTACCCCCTCTATTAACCAGAAATGAGAGCTTCTGTAAGTGTCCATCGATAGTGGCTGATTGCTGGGGCTTCCAAGCGTCCACGGTGAGTCCACACTAATGATATTCTTATTTATCACTCATAAACCTAATATCTTGTTTTCTTTGCACACAAAAGCTGGAGAACTGGGATCTGCCGATACCGTCCGTGACCCACGAGGATTTGCCGTAAAGTTCTACACAGATGAAGGAATTTGGGATCTGGTTGGCAACAACACACCGATATTCTTTATTCGAGATGCCATTCTGGTAAATTGACTCTAAGCAAACTGGGTAATAAATGTTCTCGACTACAAAGCAATATGTGTCATGTGATATCCAGGGTAGCGTAACTTTGCTTGCATCATGAGACTCTGGAAGTCATGTGACCTTTGTGTTCTCTAGTCTAATATGTTATTCTAAAAGTCCTAAAACTATTTAAGTGGGTTGTAACAGACTGGAACGAAGGGGACACTTTATTTTAAAGGCATAGCACCATCATTTCCAGGCACAGCTCAATCTCTGTGAGTGAATGACAAGAAGTCCATGGACAGAGGTGACGCTGTGTCTGGTGAAAAAGTGTCCTCCTTCAAATCTTTTAACCCCTTGGTAACATCCGCCATATTTGTACTGCGGATGAACGGAGGCAGTGTTTTGGGTGGGTTCAAGAGCAGAGCTTGCTCCATACACAGCGAGTGCCAACTGTATTATACTGCTGACCATTGCCTGCAGTAGCCAGGATCAGAGATCAATCAGATCCTGGCCATTTTACTCTGGGCATCAGCACCCAGAATACTCAGAAGGTGCCAGGGGTCACTGACCCTGGGGGACCCACTCAGGGGGAAGATCAATCTAGTCTTTGTTCTTTGAAATGAATCCATGTCTTAAAGGATGCAGATACAATTGAGGGGGTATAGTGGGGCCCATAAATGTCTTAGGGGCATGATAGGGCTTTACTAATTGCTGAGGGGCATAGTGGGGCCTATAAATTACTCAGCGGGCACAGTGGAGCTTATAAATGACTCGGGGCACAGTGGGGACTATAAATGACTCAGGGGGCACAGTGGGGCCTATAAATGACTCAGTGGGCACAGTGGAGCTTATAAATGACTCAGGGGGCACAGTGGGGACTATAAATGACTCAGAGGGCACAGTGGAACCTATAAATAACTCAGAAAGCACAATGGGGCCTATAAATGACTCAGGGAGTACAGTGGTACATATAGATTACTAAGGTGCCCACTGTGACTCTGTTGCCCAAGGGCCCTTATAAACCTGGAGTCCGCCCTAGTTTTATGCTTTAAATGTTATGGTCAGTGCTGACCGTGGCAAGTAAGTGGTTAGACAAAGAGAGGGGGCTCAATTTGTCAGCCAATCAGGGAGTCTTGAACAGTTGACATGGCAGCCAGAGGCCCAGTGATAAGAGGAGGCCATATAGCAAAGATCAAAATGGTTTCTTTGGGACAGAAGGACTTGCTTTTGGGGGGTTTTTTTGCACCCTCCATGCCTTTGCCTTGACGCTTGGGTCAATTACCCACCCTTTTCTATCTAACAATGCAGTTCCCCTGGAGAAAGGAGCCCTGAACAGGTTCTTGACACACAGTAGTGATAGGGCTTGGACCAACCAAGTGTGCACCCTCTTTCTGCAATGGTTCCATGCCTGCCGTTTGGTCTGCATTCCCATTGACTGCACACTGTAGCCGAATTGATTCCCAATCTGGAACTACCGCGTAGCTGTGAAGCTGTTGCTTGCCCAATGTCATAGTGAATTATCTACAGCCTTAGATTTACGTTGCGAATCGTAGAATACTCTGTAATTACTGTATGATGTGCATCCCTGCAGTTTCCGTCCTTCATACACAGTCAGAAAAGGAACCCACAGACCAATCTGAAGGACCCTGATATGGTATGGGACTTCTGGAGCTTGCGGCCAGAGTCACTGCATCAGGTGAGTGGGTTATCTTCTAGATGAAGTCATGGGAAGAACATGGGTTTCCATTATAAACAGAAAACACAGCTCAAGTAAGAACAGAGTCTAACACCTGGCTGCAGGATCCGACTACACAGTTTATCTGTAGTCTGTAACCATGGAAACACATAGGTTTGCATAGGAGCTGTACACACATAGTTGGTGAAGACTGTTGCTGATATTTTATTTTGGGTGTATTTAGGCAATGCAATTATGGTTGCAAATACAGACATACCCTTTAAGAAATGTTACTATATTATTGATCCCAGGTTTACAACTATTGTTTTTTCTCCTTACCAAGGTGACGTTTCTGTTCAGTGATCGTGGCATTCCTGATGGGTACAGGTACATGAATGGGTATGGGTCTCACACCTTCAGGCTGGTGAATGCCCAAGGAGAAGCCGTGTATTGTAAATTCCATTATAAGGTGGGTTTCCTGTAGGAGAGACTTGAGAATTTACAGAATCTAATTACTAAAACAGATGGTCAATATATCAACGATTAATCCATATATTGGGGTCACAGTGGGGGTCTGGGTCCTGGAACTCTCTAACCCCTTGACAAGTGTCCCGAAATTAGTGAGATAGTCAATGATTCCCGGCACTACCCTAGATTGCCAACCTGATAAAGGACAACTCACTTCAACAGTCCATGACTATACGGATGGCAACGACACTCGAGTGGCTACTCAAATGTAAGTTCCTGTTAGTAGACTGGAGAGCATGCAGGACCATGGAGATATGAGAGTATTATAGGTACATTGCTCTGGGCACACACTGTCCTACCAAAAGTAACTGGACCCCCTGAGCAGGAATCAAAAGTGCTATTCATTTTCATATGGTAATATTTGGTGGGGCTCCTTTCATGGGTCCAAATACAGTTTAGGGTTAAATAATATGTTGCATTTCCTGCAGTCTAATCAAGGCATCAGAAACCTGTCGGTAAAAGAAGCAGAGAAGCTGGTGGTAAAAGACCCCGATTATGCCACCCGGGACCTATTCCAGGCCATTGCTAAGAAGGATTTCCCATCGTGGACCATGTACATCCAGGTCATGACATTCAAGCAGGCTGAGACGTGTTCTTTCAATCCGTTTGACCTTACCAAGGTAAGTGATGCCAACTCTTCTGACCTGAGCCAAGCTATCCACAGTATGATGGAGTCCAGGGGTTAAAAATTCTGCTTATTCAGATTCCCTATTGACAAATCTGCCTAGATAAGCAGTAATATAGGTGCATGGGGTGAGTTGCTGCAGAGCTGCACTCACTATTCTGCTGGTGGAGTAACTATATGCATACATTACTTATCCTGTGCTAATGCTGAGTTAGATCAACTTTATACTTCAGAGCTTTACTCAGTATTCTGCTAGTGGAGTCACTATATGCATACATTACTTATCCTGTGCTAATGCTGAGTTAGATCAACTTTATACTTCAGAGCTTTACTCACTATTCTGCTGGTGGAGTCACTGTGTACATACATTACTTATCCTGTACTGATCCTGAGTTACATCCTGTATTATACTCCAGAGCTGCACTCACTATTCTGCTGGTGTAGTCACTATGTAGATACATTCCTTATCCTGTACTGATCCTGAGTTACATTCTGTATTATACTCCAGAGCTGCACTCACTATTCTGCTGGTGGAGTCACTGTGTACATACATTACTTATCCTGTACTGATCCTGAGTTACATCCTGCATTGTACTCCGGAGCTGCACTCACTATTCTGCTGGTGGAGTCACTGTGTACATACATAGTGAGTGCAGCTCTGGAGTATAATACAGGATGTAACTCAGGATCAGTACAGGATAAGTAATGTATCTACACAGTGACTACACCAGCAGAATAGTGAGTGCAGCTCTGGAGCATAATACAGGATGTAACTCAGGGTCAGTACAGGATAAGTAATGTATGTACACAGTGACTCCACCCGCAGAATAGTGAGTGCAGCTCTGATGTATAATACAGGATGTAACTCAGGATCAGTACAGGATAAGTAATGTATGTACACAGTGACTCCACCAGCAGAATAGTGAGTGCCGCTCTGGAGTATAATACAGGATGGAACTCAGGGTCAGTACAGGATAAGTAATGTATGTGCACAATGACTCCACCAGCAGAATAGTGAGTGCAGCTCTGGAGTATAATACAGGATGTAACTCAGGAGCAGTACAGGATAAGTAATGTATGTACACAGTGATTTCATCAGCAGAATAGTGAGTGCAGCTCTGCAGTATAATACAGGATGTAACTCAGGATCAGTACAGGATAAGTAATGTATGTACACAGTGACTCCACCAGCAGAATAGTGAGTGCAGCTCTAGAGATAATAATACAGGATGTAACACAGTCCAAAATAAGATATCAGTATTTTCTCAACTTAAAGCCCATTCAGACGCAACGCTCAAAATTCGTAAAAAGTGTAGCAACTGAGCGATAATCGTTCCGTATAATCGCGCGCCCATCGTGCACTTTTCGTTAGTCATTCGTTTATCGTTGTCTTTCATTGTTTGGCCGTTCGCTTATCGTTTGGTTTAAATGAAAATCGTTCAGTTGTTTAACGGTTTTTACCTTATTTTTTGCCCTCACTGATGCACGCGCCATTCAAACAAACTCCGCTCAATTATCGTTTATCATCCATTTTCCAATGATAATTGTTAACCATCGCTCACTTACGACACTTTTAACAAATTTTGAGCGATGATCGTTGCGTCTAAATGGGCCCTAAATTCGTAGATTATCCGTTTACAGTAGTGCATATAAACGTGGACCCCTGAAGAATAGCTGGATAATGATGGTAATGGGTGGATGTTGTGTGGTTGTGGCCGGAGGGTCGGGGTCCGGCACACAATGGACGGATCAGTAGTTGTGTAACGTCTACCGCAGCGCAGATTATATATCCTTGCGAACACGAGGATAATTTACCTGCTGGCAGCCGGACGGTGAACAGAATAATTATCTGGTAACTGGATACCAGCAGCCGTGATAATCAGCTTCTGGAATGGAACGCCTGATTAGTGTCATGACCCTTATTAAAGAGGACGTGCCCCTCCTCATCTGGTGGGGCCGGCTGCATAGCTGTACAGTCGCGGTCCACTGACTCCAAACATTTCCTTCTTTTGTTTATACACTCCCCCGTTCCAACAGTCACGCTCTTCTAAGATTTGGCTATTGACACTGTGAATGTGTCAAGTGGGCGGTCCTTACCACTCACTGCTAATCAAGTCAGATGTTGCCAATTGGCAGAAAGCCATAAGGACCGCTGGCTTAATACATTCACACTTTTCTAGATATTTTTTCCCTAAATATAGGGAATGTTGCAAAATAAAAAAGATGCTATATTTGCTCCCCCCCCCCCCCCCCCCCGCGCTGGTCTAGAACCCCCATGCTAGTCCTCCCTGTTGAGTTTTGTTTCCATGGTTGCTGTATCTGAGCACATTATGTGCTTATATACCCATGTGACCGCTGCAGAAAATGGGAAGATGGGACAATGACTCTGCAGCGCCACCTGTTGGAAGGCAGCATTCCTGCAAGTCAATGTCAGACCTTTTAACAAACCTTGCAAGAATGACTGGGAGTATAAGCCAAAACCAGACTCTGCTCCAGAAGGAAGAGATAAACCATACACAGACAGCTATTTCGGGGTTTTACCGCCCATCAATTTGCAGTAGGTTTCTAGCTTGGCTAGACATAAGTTCCCAAGATATTAAGTTATCATCTATCCACAGTGTAGGGAATAACGTTTTGATTGCTGGAGGTCCGACCGCTGTGACCTCTCACCAATCCAAAGAATGGGGGTCCTGAAGGTCTGCATGAATTAAGCGGCGGTGAAGCATGCAA
This sequence comes from Eleutherodactylus coqui, assembly GCF_035609145.1. Classification (NCBI taxonomy): domain Eukaryota; kingdom Metazoa; phylum Chordata; class Amphibia; order Anura; family Eleutherodactylidae; genus Eleutherodactylus; species Eleutherodactylus coqui. The sequence goes on along the minus strand of NC_089847.1, from coordinate 128,695,803 downwards.
TCACGGCTCTATTCATGTCAATGGGAGCACCGGAGACAGCCGAGAGCGTGAATGTAGCTCCATCCATTCCTGGGTGCAGCAGACCCTCATTCTCAGGATTAGTGGTTGATTCCAGTAGTCGGACCCCCACGATCAGAAAGTTATTCCTTATCTTGTAGATGGGCAATCATTTTCTATCTTGGCACGACCCCTTTAAGCAGCTCTTGGGGTCCTTTTACACGAACTGTCTTCGGCCTGTCAAAGACTGCTGGGAGTTGCAGTTCTGCCCAGGTTGGGGATCACATAGATGGCCCATTGGTTTCCATGTAAGGCCCAGTGGCTACAGCCCCCTGGTGATAAGAGCCGCTCTCGGATGGTCCCAGCAGTCATGTGATCGGTTCACCCCGGCAGGTGGGTGTTGGGGGCCGCTGAACCGTTTTCATATTTATTCATCCAGGATCGGGTCATGACATTATTACTGAGAACGTGATTCATGGCGTCACAAAGCCGACCGTCCAGTTGTGAGCGCGCCCCCGCAGTGTGTCAGTCTTATCATCATTAGTAATTAGGTTCGGTCCTAGTAACAGGTTGGGTCTTTCTGGTAGCGCACTGTTATACATGACACGCATGGCGGTAATGACATGGAGCTTTCTGGTTATGAAACCTCTGGGCATCTACTGCTGCCAACGTGTGGTGCCAGCCAGCCTCGTGTTATTGATCCAAATGGGGGATTTAGGTGGCACCTTAATCTGTAGTAATCCTAATCTTCAGTGACCCCCCCAACGTTGGGCAATTACTGTATTCTATATCTCCCCTCGGATGAAGAGATGAAGGAGCTCACAGGAGACAGTGCGTTAAATGGCAGCAATTTTTCTACCGCCCACTGGGCACTTTGGAAGGCTGGGTCCTACTTCTTGTGCCCTCTAGTGTTGGTGAGGAGATCTGCTCCAGTCGTAGGTTCACTTGAACAAGAGCATGGCTCAGAATAGTTGCACCGAGAGCAGGTCTCATCTACTGTTACGGTGTTATTACATGGGCACCAATGCTTGTTCAGTACCAGTCTTTGGTTAGATGGCATCTTGTGCAGAATTTATTTTAGCCCCCCCCGCCATAGGAAAAAACAATATACATTATACTGATAGGCAGTCTGCCTGCATTCTGCTTGTGTAGAAAGCAGCAAGATACCAAAACAGCTCAGTACATGGATACAGCCCCAGAACCAAGCATACAACATAAATACAACACCAAAACTTAGCTCACTACACAAACACAGCACCAGAACCACCAATCTCCTAACCTAAACACAGTACCAGAACCAGGCTCATAACCTAAACACAGCACCAGAACCAGGCTCACAACCTAAACACAGCACCAGAACCAGGCTCACAACCTAAACACAGCACCAGAACCAGGCTCCTAACCTAAACACAGCACCAGAACCAGGCTTATAACCTAAACACAGCACCAGAACCAGGCTCATAACCTAAACACAGCACCAGAACCAGGCTCCTAACCTAAACACAGCACCAGAACCAGGCTCATAACCTAAACACAGCACCAGAACCAGGCTTATAACCTAAACACAGCACCAGAACCAGGCTCATAACCTAAACACAGCACCAGAACCAGGCTCATAACCTAAACACAGCACCAGAACCAGGCTTATAACCTAAACACAGCACCAGAACCAGGCTCATAACCTAAACGCAGCACCAGAACCAGGCTCATAACCTAAACGCAGCACCAGAACCAGGCTCATAACCTAAACGCAGCACCAGAACCAGGCTCATAACCTAAACACAGCACCAGAACCAGGCTCATAACCTAAACACAGCACCAGAACCAGGCTCATAACCTAAACACAGCACCAGAACCAGGCTCATACCATAAACACAGCACCAGAACCAGGCTCATAACCTAAACACAGCACCAGAACCAGGCTCATACCATAAATGCTTTGGGTGAATGTTTTTGCCCTATAATTGCGCTATGCAAAAGGTCCTCAAATCCATTATTCTGTATAAAAGCACCTTAACAACAATTACAACTGAGCTTTCCAGAAATGGGCGGGTCTATTTATGGACTCTAGGTCCTCCCATGAGCATAGAGCTCAGGGGCTGGACACAGGTCTTGTCTACCCCTTGGTTTATACTTGTTGGTCCTCCAACTCCATTGTAATACTTTTCCTAAAGCGACATATCCGTATGATAAAACTATATACAGGTTCGGCCCGCTACATGTGGATCCCACTGCACATCACACATTGGACGGAACATTCGGTGTATAACCCAAAAAATAAGTGACAACTTCCTTTAATCAATATGGATGATCTTCTTGGGGTCCTTATAAAGCGGTGCAGGGCGAGCGGACGGATGGAACGTGTAGATTGATGTGTGGGTTGAGGATTTACCATCTTTTTTGCTGCCCTTCCAGGTCTGGCCCCATAACGAGTACCCCCTCATCCCGGTGGGTAAACTGCTGCTCAACAGGAACCCTCAGAACTACTTTGCAGAAGTGGAGCAGATCGCGTTTGACCCCAGCAACATGCCGCCGGGGATTGAGGCGAGCCCGGACAAGATGCTGCAGGTGGGACTGTTCACTGAACTGAGGTGCTGCAAGTCCTGAGTGCTGGGACCACCGCAGGATGTTTGGGCACATTGCAAAGGCTGCAAGACTATTTCTGGGGTCACCAGAAGCGGAACGAGTAATAAAAAGTTATGACTTTTTTTTTTAAGGGGGGGGAGGGTTAAAAAAAAGTCTGCATGATCAAGGGGTAAAAGGGTATTCTGACTGTAAAAATGGAGGGCATTTCCATAAGAAATAAGAGAGGTCTTATAATGGGGGTCCCCCACTGCGCCCTATTGGGGATTTAAATCCACAGTAACATCCAGCCACATCTAGTACCAAGCCGCAGCAGAGCACAGATCCAGTGACCTCCGATGTGCTCCAGATGTGCCACGGCGGCCACTGGAAACTGTTCCGGCGCACCAGAATACCAGTAGTCCTCCCGCTAATAGTGAGAGCTGGTGCTATGTCGCCATCTAGTGTCAGAGGGTGCAATTATATGTTCTTGTATCCTGCCACTTTTTAGTACATTTGTGGTCAGAGCAGCCATGTGTGCAAGTAACTGGGCAGTGATGGAAAGCAGAGGGGGGATAGCAATGGTTTATACTGTGATTGGGTCACTGGTACTAGTGGGGTACCACAGGGGGCAGTATTGGAGGGTCTACTAGTGGGATACCACAGGGGGCAGTATTGGAGGGTCTACTAGTGGGATACCACAGGGGGCAGTATTGGAGCATCTACTAGTGGGCTACCACAGGGGGCCATATTGGTGGGTCTACTAGTGGGCTACCACAGGGGGCCATATTAGGGGGTCTACTAGTGGGGTACTACAGGGGGCCATATTGGAGGGGTTACGTACTGCAGTGTATTATCGCTTTTCACTGAAGGCCATAGCTGCCCCATCAGCCTTCTGTGATTTCATGGTGGAAGGCCATTGATACTGAATTTATGTAGTTTTTTTGCATTGCTTTTTTGTAAAAAAAATCTTTAAAAAAATACCCATTTTTTTTCTACCGCGATCTCCTGATCGCCATCACCTCTTTCTTTTACTGTAGGTGGCGCTGTGTGAGGGCTCATTTTTTGCAGTACGAGCTGTGATGTCTATTGGCACCATGTTCGAGTACATGCGACTACTTCATCAATTTTTATTAATTTTTCGGGGGGCGGCGTGGTGGAGTGGGGGTAGCAGTGGGGAACAGGGGGGAGCTTTCTCTCTCTCCCCCCACTCCCCTCTGCAACCCCCCCCCCCTCTCACCCCCGGCGCCCGCCGAATCTTTTAGTCCGAGTAGTCAGTTACTCGGAAAAAGCGGTGCTTGAGTGCAAAAACGCCCGAAACGAGTACGCTCGCTCATCTCTAATCATGAAGGAGGCGGTCGAGACCTTCGAACGTCGATCAGAAGATTTAAAAGTTGCTGTCAGAACTGACCGTAGCATTTAAAGAGTTAACAGCTGCGATCAGCTGTTGCAGGCGGGTGTCAGCTGTCAAAGATAGCCGGCACCTACCATTTATGGACCGGCACCCAGAAGAGATAACTGTATGCCCTTTCGGGTGAAGGGGTTCAGATTTAATGGGGGGTCCCAGTTGAAGGACCAATTCCAGTTGTATGATTGGATGATAGACGGGTAATGCTGGGGCGGGTCTACAAGAATAGCAGACTAGTTGCCCCGTTCTGTCTGGAGGCGGCCCTGCTGGCGAGTTGGCGTAACTTTTTCTTGCATTGTGAACTGACTCGTCTACAACCATATTGCATTGAACCCTATAATGGTGTCTTCTATCTCACAGGGTCGTCTCTTCTCCTACCCGGATACACACAGACATCGTCTCGGTGCTAATTATTTACACCTACCAGTGAACTGCCCCAGGGGGTCTGCACACGTCAGCAACTATCAGCAGGGTGGTCCTATGTGCATCTTCAGCGCTCCATGTAAGGCTGCAGTGACATAACGGGCGTGCTGTCCTATGGGCATGGATATTATATTTGTTGGGTTGTGTAACGATGGGGGTGCAGATGTAATAGTCGTATTATCACACTTGATACCCATACACTAAACGGACCCTTTATTAAAGCCCCTATTTAGTAGCGCGTTAGACTCCTTTGGCCTTCAGAACCGCAGTGAGTTGTCATGGTGTAGATCCCACTACCGCAATATCGGCCCCTGCGGACAGGAAGCTTCTTGTAGTTGCTGCAGATTAGATGGCGGTGCTGACATGTTCTGACCAGCTGACAGGAAGGGGTCAGCGATTCATGCTGCTTGCGCCAAATTCTGACCTCCCATCAGCACGGGGCAACAGAAATCTGGGTCCATCTGACCAGGAGATGTTTTTTTGCTGCTCAGTGATACAAGTTTTGTGCTCTTTTGCCCTCTAGCGTCTCACCTTTCTGTTCCGCTTAGACACAATGGCGCTGGAACTGGTTGTCTTCTGTTATAACCCATCCGTGCTAAGGAACGGCGAGGTGTGCGTCCGGATACATTACTTGGAGCTCCAGGGTTGTATTCAGCTGCTCCCAACTGTGTTGGTCAGAATGATTCCTGACATCCTCCTCTGACCCCTTTCGATGACAAGTTGTTTCCGTTTCCAGGATCCCCTTTTGCCGTATATGTTTTCATCGATCACACCATTCTCTGTATACTCTCCACACCTTAGATGAGATAACCCCCCCCCCCCCCCAGCTGGCAGTGATATCCCGGCCCCGGCAAGTCTAGCACTGATGACCGGCCTCGTTGGAAGTCGCTCCGATCGCTGGATTCTCCATCTAATGTGGATTCACACTGAAACTGATCCACGGAAAACTTGTCACGTGATTTTATGCTGCGCTCCGGGGTCACGGGGAGAATGTCCATACAGGGGAGCGCCAATTGTGAGTGGGTTGGGGGCTCTAATAAGGGGCCCATTCAGCACATGCCACATAAGACTAGTTATATACATGGTATATGATGCCTTGGGGCGCATGTTTTGCACCAAGTCTTAGAAAACTTTAAGCTAAACTTTGGGAATTCATTGGACAGTTCTCTGAGCTTCTAGTAGACAGCTGTGATATACCTCCTGGCCAGGGTGTGCCCACTGGAGGGTTGTCCAAATAGATAATTTTTTGTATTAAATCACTTTTTATTGGAATTTTTTCACAGGATAATCCTGTATCTCCATATTCATACATTAGTATTTACGAAATCTTGCATTTCCAGTATTTGTGACAAAATAGCAGAGAGAGACAGTTCGGGTCTATGAAGTCTCAGAACATACAGATAATTAAAGGATTTCACACTGGACTATTAGACTTCATTTCACACCAGTCCCATCATGCTGATTGTGGCAACTAACAGAATACATCTCAGCATTCCAAAGAAGAAGAGACAAAATGACAATTCCCTTCTCAGCTCATATAACATTGCGGGCCAGTCTAACTCGCCTGCTCAACTAGCCTCCCAACGCAACTCCACAGTCGGAGAGTGGGGGCCATCAAGCCAGAAGAAAACTGTGATACTGTAGCGTACTCAACTGAGAGGAAAAGAAAAGTGAAAAGAGAGGCTAGTACAAACTAAGTGAAAAAGAAGGAAAATAAAATAAAAAGGGAGGGTGGAATTCAATGAATGGCAGAGCACTGCCTGTGATTGGCTGAGCACTGTGACCAATCACAGGCAGCGCTCAGCTGTCATTCAATGAATGGCTGAGCGCTCAGCCAATCAGACGCAGCCTGCGCCTGCTGAAAATGTTCAGAACAGTGCAGGGAGAACAAGCGGCAGCTAGACGCAGACAGGTAAATAAATAATTTATTTTTTTTATTACACCTAGGGATGATTTTTCAGGGAAGGGCTTATATTTAAAGCCCTTCCCCGAAAATCACTGCAGGGCTTGCCAGCAGCACATTGCATTCAATGGGACAGCGGCATCCACATTAAAATCAATGGGAGAGCTTGCGATCCGGATTAATGGTTTTTCCATTCATTTCAATGGGGTAAATTGATTTGACTTACAAGTGTTTTGGGTTAAGAGCTCCGTCACAGAACGAATTAAACTCTTAACCCAAGGCAACACTGTAATTATATCGGGAGAGAGCTGTATATTTTTCCTAAGTACTGTGCCCATTTTCCTTGCTACCTCTGCCCAGAACATCTTAGGACCGTCCCACCAGGTATGAACCTATCTGCTCTTGGCACCTCCAACATCTGTCCGTCTCCGAGAGTTTGTGTGCAGGTAGCCACTCTGGGCTTTAATACCATCTAGTTAGCCATTTGCAATGGTTCTCCTGCAGACAGACACATGGTGAGATTCCATATGTGGTTTTACACATTGTTCTGATTTCTGCGTCCGTTATTTTTATGCCCGGCTCTTTTTCCCATGGCGAGATGAAAGTTGGTCCGCTTGTAGCACAAGATGTTTTTTGTCAAACGCGAGATAATTATTGATAATGTTTCCCCTTAAAACTATTGACAACTTCTAACTGCAGTACTAAGCCCGACCACATGGTGTGCTGTTAATTATATCCAGAGGCTTGTAGGACAACACTCTGCCTGCCACCTAGTGGTAGAAATGTGTACAACAGTCATTTAGATTTTTTGCTTTTGAATCCATAAATGACTCCATGGTCTCGTTACTTGCAGTATTGTGGTAGGGTTTGTCATACAAGACATCTAGGCAAAGATTTATTTTGTGGCAGTAGCCTTGTATTTAAATAACGCAGACCGAGTGGCATGTTGCCATCTTCCCCCTCACCTAGCCCCCTGTCTGTTGCCCCTGTATAAGTATGGACAGTATGAGCTCTTGTCGGGGCCGTGACGGGTCACACATTAACCTTGTCTTTGCTTTCTTGTCCTCCTTTCTTCCCGTGTTGTATAACAGTCATCAGATTCCTCCTCACAGAAGAGCGCTATTCATGACTGTCACATGCGTTCTTTCTGATGTTGCCGTCATCTGCTCCGCACACATCCGGACGAGCCTTTGGCAGCATCCTGCTCAGTCATACTTTATAACATGTGATTTTTAAAGGGCTGCAAATAAAGCTTAAAGGGGTTGTCCAGCTCTTAAAAAAAATTGATGACCTATCCCATTTAGTTCAATAGTAGCTGTGCCTGCAATACCATGACGAGCCACTGCAAAGTGTATGGAGCTGTCTGCTTCCTGCTCTGTACACCAAAGCAGGAGCCCAGTGAACAGATGAATCCAGGTGATCAGCTGTTGATGACCTAACCTATCCCTTGAGGCACACTGGTCTTAGATAAATGTGCCCATTTTTTCAATTCCTCATCATTTTTAAGATCTCTGCTTTTAGTCAGTGAATGTAAACATTGTTGCTTATACACAAAGTCACTCAAGGCAGCCAATCAGATCACTGCTTTAGTGGGCTGCATTATATGATGTCAGATGATAATGGAGGGGACACTTTAGTCGGCGACGTTCTATACTACTAGGTGTATATGATGTATACCGCCCGCGCCCGTCTAGTCATCTCTGACCTTGAAGTTACAGTTACAATATATTTTTTGAAATCTTCTGTAGGTAACGTCCCGAATTATTACCCGAACAGCTTCACTTCTCCTCGAGACGATCGCAAATGCAATGAGCAAGCATTCCGCACCGCGGGAGACGTTGAGCGCCATGACAGCAGTACTGAGGACAACGTGTCTCAGGTGAGGGGGCAAATATAATGGGGCATAGTAATTAATTCTGCATGCCGACCTCTTCCTCTTTTTTCAAAAGGTGGGTGGGGCTAGGCACAAAAGGGGTGTGGCCCTCCGATTTATTATAATTTATGCCAGAAACTGATGTAAATTAGAGTTTAACAGGGTAATAGAGCCTCCATGCCCGCCTGTATCACATCTTGTATTCAAGCTAGAGGCGGTACAACAGGGTACTAGAGCCTCCATGCCTCCTGTATCACATCTTGTATCCAAGCTAGAGGCGGTACGACAGAGTACTAGAGCCTCTATGCCCACCTGTATCACATCTTGTATCCAAGCTAGAGATGGTACAACAGGGTACTAGAGCCTCCATGCCCGCCTGTATCACATCTTGTATCAAAGCTAGAGGCGGTACATCAGGGTACTAGAGCCTCTATGTCTGCCCGTATCACATCTTGTATCCAAGCTAGAGGCGGTATGACAGGGTACTAGAGCCTCTATGCCAGCCTGTATCACATCTTGTATCCAAGCTAGAGGCGGTACAACAGGGTACTAGAGCCCCCATGTCTGCCCGTATCACATCTTGTATCAAAGCTAGAGGCGGTACAACAGGGTACTAGAGCCTCCACGCCCCCCGTATCACATCTTGTATCCAAGCTAGAGGTGGTACAACAGGGTACTAGAGCCTCCATGCCTGCCCGTATCACATCTTGTATCCAAGCTAGAGGCAGTACAACAGGGTACTAGAGCCTCCATGCCTGCCCGTATCACATCTTGTATCCAAGCTAGAGGCGGTATGACAGGGTACCAGAGCCTCCATGGTCACCTGTATCACATCTTGTATCCAAGCTAGAGGTGGTACAACAGGGTACTAGCGCCTCCATGCCTGCCCGTATCACATTTTGTATCCAGGTTAGAGGCGGTACAACAGGGTACTAGAGCCTCCATGCCTGCCCGTATCACATCTTGTAACCAAGCTAGAGGCTTTGCCTTCTGGAAATCTTTAGATACAAATACATCTAATAGGGGTTCAGGTGAACGTGGCGCCATCATCAGTGATATCATTGGTGTCTGGTTTCAGGTGAGAGTCTTCTACAATGAGACACTAAGTGAAGCCGAACGTCAGCGAGTCTGTGAGAACATCGCCCTCCACCTGAAGGACGCTCAGATCTTCATCCAGAAGAGAGCAGTAAGTGACCGGCACTTGCTATTGAAGCTAACCAGGTTTGAACCTCATGGACTCATGGACAGGAGCATTGTGGGTATGCTCTGTGACCTGTGTACGGGGAGGGAGGAGGTAAGCTGTGACAATCACCTATTGACCTCTATAGAAGAGTGTTATCAATAGTTGATCTGTGGGAGTCTACCGCTCGTGATCCCCGCTGATCAAGTGATTCTCCAATCCACTGTCACTACAGCAGGGCCGGACGTTGTCATTGGTGGGCAGTGCTGGAAATGTAATACATGGCTTCGATTCGAGTGATGCCTTCTTTCATACTTCCAGCTGCTCATAATTTCAGTTGGAGTGAAACCCTCTATTACACTTCTGGCCCCGCTGCACTGACTGAGGGCCAGAGGATCAGCTGATCGGTGGGAATCCCAAGCCGCGACCCCCACCCATCAACTATTGATGTATGCCTATTGCCGGAAATCTCAGACTTAGTAAGATTCCCAGCAATGGGCATGCTACGGGGTATAAACTCTTTGCCCAGGGTGCCGTACTGATATTGGTGCCTACCATGGTTGGACTCTACTCCTGGGAATTTGCATTGGCACTTTGAAATGTCCATTTGATCCCATCCTCATCCATCATCTACAGAGCGATTGGGAAGTGTAGCATTCCACACCTCCTAACTTCTATTTAGTGGCTGTCAATGGCCGGGACATTATTCTATAGACCTATTCCCCTGAGGATGCCACGTCATGGTGAAACATGATGGAAGGAATATTTATATCTACCTTTGTAGCACACCCATGACATATGGTAGGCTAATTTCTGTTGGAGCCCCGGGGGTACACTCCTGACACACAACTCTTGCCTTTCCTTGTCGGCTAATTGCTCCTCTCGATTTGGCCCTAGCAGGAGCCATCACTCTAAGCTTCAGTCCCTGGAGGGGAGATAAGCCCACGGCTCTGTGCAGGCAGAACCAAAACCGAGCTTCAGCCTCCCGCTGAGACGTCCTCCTCCACCGACTACATCTCTGCACACTCCTCTAGCTTTCCATACTCCGCCCCCAACTACTCCCAAGCTCCCACGAGACCACGCACTACACATTAGTTAGGTGAGACAGAGTCCCACAACACAGCTTGTTAGTACTTACACAGAACACAAGTAAACACAAGACAGTTACACAAAACGGCCCTATAGCTACTCTAAAGACACCCGAACTCTGGGCCACTACACATACTCAGCTCGATGATACATAGGCCAAATTACTATGGGGGGGGGGGATAAAGCAAGCTGAATCTAACTAAAATTCCCCCTCCGTAAACATTACTCTTATTTCGCTTAGGGCCGCTATCCAACTTTTGTCGCCTTACAGCCTCGCTCCCTCCACCTCTGCCCGCCCCCTTGACTCGCCTTCATGATCCAACAAAGGGTTGTAAACTATGGCCCCCCTTTTAGCTGATTCGTGAGCCACTAAATATCCTCAACGCCACCCGCACCCTGGATTGCGTTCCCAGAACTTATTCCTTATACCATATAGTGCCCCCTTATGGCTCATCAAACATCTCTTTTCTCGGTTCTTGTTACTCTTTATTTTTTTTTTATTTAATTTTATTAATGTTTTTTTTAAAGGTGAAGAATTTCCAAGCTGTGGACCCCGACTATGGGGCCCGTATCCAAGCACTGCTGGAGAAGCACAACAAGGCTGGTGGAAAGAAGGTAACAGCCTCTAAAACCAATATTCATTCATTCCAGAGCCACCAATGTCATGGAAGACATTATAAAGTGAGGCTATAGGTACACAAGAAAGCGAAATCTGCTCCCGGGTCCTCAAAACGTCAACTGTCAATACAAGAGAGTTCTTTACCAGATAGCATTACATACACATGACACGGACAGCCCATTGATTTCAACGAGGGATGTGCCATGCTTTATTTGCCCTGTGGAGGTGCTGTAGACAAACGGAACACTTGCTGCTGGGTTACCTTACAGACCATTGCAGGACAGCCCGTGATCAACTATTTATCAGGGGACGCTTTTAGCAAAAATGAATTGTACAAAAGTGAAGAACCCCTTAAAAGACCTTAAATGGGTTGTCCAACTGACCCCTGATATAATCTATACATAGTTATTAGAGCGCCCCCTTGTTACAGTCCTGGATACAATAGATGATGGGAGAGATCTCTGTACTGACCCCTGATATATTCTATATAGTTATTAGAGCGCCCCCTTATTACAGTCCTGGGTATAATAGATGATGGGAGAGATCTCTGTATTGACCCCTGATATATTCTATATAGTTATTAGAGCGCCCCCTTGTTACAGTCCTGGGTATAAATAGATGATGGGAGAGATCTCTGTATTGACCCCTGATGTATTTATACATGGTTATTAGGTCGCCTCTCAGCTGACTTTTTTCTAAACTAAATGACCCCAATTTTGACAACCTCTCTGGGTATTGTAGTCCGCCCATTCCACTTATTACTTTAGTTGCTGCCTTTGTGCCCGGTGCGCAAAACTGTCCACAATATTCCATGTGTGGTCTGACCAGTGCCGTCTATGATAGCCCACTAGTAAGAATGACCCCTTCAGTACTTCCCTCTGTGGCACCCCACTAGTAACAGTGACCCAATCATAGTATGCACCATTTATAACCCCCTCTGCTTTCTATCACTGACCAGTTACTCACCCACATTCTTGCCCCAAGTATACCCATTTTATATGCCAACCTTTTATGTGGCGCAGTATCAAACAGTATCCAGATACACAAGATCCAGTGACTCCCCGGTCCGGTCTAGAGCTTACCTCCTCCTAGAAGCTGATCAGGTTGGTGTGACGGCAGCGATCTCTCACAAACCCAGATGATACGGAGTTGTACAGCTCTTATCCTTGAGCTCCTCCAGGATGGCGTCTCTTAGAAACCCTTCAGACAATTTACCCCAATAGACGTCCCATCCCCCCTTTTTCCATTTCTCATGTACAAAAATAAATAAATGAACGGACCTCATCATGTCGCCGCACCTATAGAAGTGCAAACTATTGGTAAGAAAAGCAAAACAAGACACCAGGATTGTGTTTTTCGGTCACCCCACCTAAAAGTGAATAAAAGTGATTAAAAAGTCGTATTTACCCCAAAATGGGATAAATAAAAACTACTAGTTGCCCAACAAAAACTAACCCTCACAGAGCCATAGCGGAGAAAAATAAAAAAAAGGCATGGGTTAGATGCCTGTAAAATAAAGCCATTATGCCATTTTTACTGCAGCATGAAAACCATAAAAAGAAAACCCAGAATTGTTTTTTTTTTCTGTTTCAGTTAAAAAGTTTAGGTTTTCAACAAATTCTACTGTACATTAAATAGAGGTATTAAAAACACAACCTCCTACAGCTGTAGGACAGGAAAAAAATCATTAGGGGGCCTGAAAATTGGAGAAAAAAGGAAAAATTGGAGAAATTTCTGGTCTTTAAAAAATTAAAAGGGACTATTCCAGGCAGCGCCGGCTGTCAGTGCCGGGATACATCGGGGTTGGAGTAGAAGCCGGTGCTCCGATCCCCGTGTAGTGGTTGGCACTCTTAGCTGCTTGCGCAACGCTCATTGATTTCAGCGAGACCCCAGCCTGCAGTTACAAGCTCCGGCCACTACACTGAGATCGGAGCAACGGCTTCCACTCCAATCCCAATGTATCCCAGCGCTGACAGCCAGCGCTGCTGAAAAACCCGTTAGTGACCATAAAATATAAGTTGTGCCTGCACTAAACTGTGTTTATCCCTTCTCTAGGAGCCGCTGCACAGCTACACTCCATGCTTGCACTAAAAGGAGGAGCGGGACCATGAAGTTGACAAAAGTATCCAGACCCGGAAAATGTAAACAGGTTGTCTGAGTTAGGGCTCATGCCCACGGCCGTATGCGTAAACCGTCGCAGGTCTCCCGCAGTGGTTTACACATTACAGCCTATACAGCAGAGACGGCGTACGGGCAGAGTATGGCACTGCGCATGCCCGCGAATCACACATCACGGACATGCGCAGTGTGCGTCCGTACACATTGTATTGCGTATCATACGGAGCCCATAGAAAGACTGCATATGCTACGCAGAGAAATACCGCGTGCTGCGAGTTGTTTCTCTTGTGTATTGATACACCGGTGTGCATGAAACAATGGAAGCCCATTGACTTTCATCGCCTCCATTCACCGCGGATCATACACGGTGAAAACACGGTCGTGGACATGAGCCCTACAGATAACCCCCTGTCTCAGGGTCCCCCATGGCTTAAAATACAAAAGTCACCAGTTACTCACCGCTCCCCTGTTCGTGCGCCCCTGACAACCCCTTCAATCCTTGCAATACCAAAGGAAACATTTCATACTACTCAACCAAAGATGACCTCACCAGCTACCGTAGAGCCGCCGTCCGCCGCGGCCTCACACCGTTCTACCGGATGTAGATGGAAGAATAGTTTTTATATTTTTAATATGATGGAACATTTTCTAAGCTTTTTTTTAATATGCTTAATGTAGAAATGTATTTTGTCTTTTGTGTACCCCCCAGTATTGCCTGTAACTTTAAAGGGGTTGTCCAAGTATGAACTACTGATGGCCTATCCTTAGGATACTCATCAATAGAAGATCAGTGGGTGTCCGTCACCAATCATCTGTCCTCTGGGCCGCTACAGTCGAGCACGGAGCTGATTTTGGCAGGAAGCAGACAGCGCCATTCACACTGCAGTGGCCAGGCTTGGTATTACAGGCTAGTTTCCAACAGAACTATATGGCAACTTGACCTGTTCCCAAGTCAGGCCACTACAGTTGGAGCACTGCTGTCTATTCCTGACTGTGGTGGCTTGGTGAACAGCTGATCAACCCCTTTACATTCTTCAGTTGTTCCCATAAACACCTATCTGTATACCCTATTAGGGCATACAGATCTAGTAGAGGGGTACCATTTCAAGACCCCCCTTTATAAGCCAGGGTGGAGAGCCAGTTAGTGTCAACACCTCCCACACTGGCAGAACTGGCCCATTCATGTATTATATGGTTTGCCATTAATTTCAATGGCCAGCATGTAATACCACATTTCACCTGTTGGGGCTGCTGATCATAAGGTCTTCCAGGACCAAATTCATGTTGCCTGCATAAACAACCCCTTTAAATTGCTAAAGATTCTATGAAACTCTTCATTGTCATTATATGCGATGTCTGTTATATATACAGTATATGAAGTATACATTTCAGTAGCCGGTATGTTTTATTAGAATTGGAATAAATTGTTCATCTAAGGGTTCTTTCTGTGCACCTTAACTCACTCCACTCCACTACCAAAAGTATTTGGACCCCTGAGCAAGAATCCTAAGTAGTATTTATTTCCACATGTTAATACTTAGTGGGGCTCCTTTGGCCCTAATGACATCGGACACTCTCCATGGTATACTAACATCTGATACACTTTAGCTGGTATTTCCCTCCATTCATCCTGCAAATGTCTGATGAATTCTCTCTCTCTCTCTCGAAGATGCATCTGCCCATCTTCAGTGGTGGAAGGAGCATCGTCATTGGACAGTTGAACAATAGCAGAACATTCTATGGAGTGATGAGTGTCCTATGAGGAACAGTTAAAACATCTGGGACTCTTAGGTTACAAGGGTGGGGGGGGGGGGGGTGCACCGAGTATTAACAGATGGAAATACACAATCCTACCCAAAGTAACTAAGTATGTATCCTGCAATACGGACCACGTCTATCATTGTCTCTGGGCTATTAGTGCACGGATATGTTGGTTTGTATACAATATCCACCACTGTCCTATATAATATTGTAAGGCCGTTTGCCCTGAGGCTGTATGGTGTTCCTGTACTATGGAGGCGCTGTATATACTCTATGCCCCGCTGTAGGCGCATGGAGAGCTACAACTATTACAGTACTGAACCCAAATCTCCTGTGCATTGATTACCCCCTAGTGGTAGCTGGGGCAAATACAGGAAGCCGTGGAAGCTGTTCCACACCGGGCCCCCTCCAAGCATGGGCCCCTTATCCAACTCCTTTTAAAGTACTTCAAGCTCCTTCTAGCCTGCCTTGTTTAGATCTGACAGTCGCTGTTAGGCTACCTGCACACGAGCACAAAGCTCACGCCGATATGAGCCCCATGCTCCAGTGAGCGATGCGGCAAGGTAAAAAAAATGACTTCATTTGCTAATTTTTTCGCGTTCCTCGGAATGCATCGCCCGTTGTTTTCGACTGGACAGTCAAACACATTGCATGCCGTCCGATGGGCACGCGAAGTGCCAAGTGATGTTTGCCATTGAAAACAATGGTAGACACTTTCCGATCCGCCGTTGCAGGTGAAACAAACGCCGGAGGAGCGGAATCTGACAGAAGTCATGGGAGGCGATTTTTGAGCAAAACCGCCATGCATCCGCGGGTAAAACACTCTGTGACAAGTGCGATATTGGGCTTGGTTTCTTAGCCCGCTATCACGCTTACCCATGTCAATGTATCTCTTAGATACAAGATGTGATACGGGAGTGGGGGGGGGGGGGGGGGGGGAGGACATGGAGGCAAAGAGTTTCTGTTTAGTATCCTGCGGCATATCACTGCACATTTGCTTGAAAATGCCTCTTGGAAGCCGCCATGAGAGGAACACAAGTGGCTGCAGGATGTCCTGAACATATCGCTGAGCCGTCATTGTCCCTTGTACCACCACTAGGGGTGATGAGCGATTGTTGTATGCGATGACCCCCAGACCACCACACCAGCAGGGGGCAGTGTGCCTCTCCACAGCAAAGGCAGGATTAAGACACTCACCCCGAAGGTCTCCAGACACGAACACGGCCGTCATCAGCGCCCAAACTAAACCTGGCTTCATCACTGAAGACAACCCGGTTCACTCCGTAGTGTCGTTTAGTTGTTCATGACATCACGGCAAATGGAGGCGAAGGTGGGTGGCAAAAACAAAACACGTCATGGCTGCCATAAAACCAAATGTCCTTCAGTCAAGCGCCTAGAAATGGTTCCGACAGAGACGGGTGTAACAATGGCGCCCCCCCCCGTCTCTGGATGACGGACAATGAAACAGTTGGAGCTGTTGGTGCTGGTGGATGATCAGACGCTCCCTTCTACTGGTGGTCTGTAGGGGGTCCTGAGCCCGGTCACCTTATGTGCCCCCATATACTGGTCCCAACACCTCCTAACAGTCTGGTCAGATGCTCCTCCCTACTGGTGGTCTGTAGGGGGCGTCCTGAGCCCGGTCACCTTGTGTGCCCTCACACATCCACTGGTCCCAACACCTCCTAACAGTCTGGTCAGATGCTCCTCTCTACTGGTGGTCTGTAGGGGGCGTCTGAGCCCGGTCACCTTGTGTGCCCTCACACATCCACTGGTCCCAACACCACCTAACAGTCTGGTCAGATGCTCCTCTCTACTGGTGGTCTGTAGGGGGTCCTGAGCCCGGTCACCTTGTGTGCCCCTATCCACTGGTCCCAACACCACCTAACAGTCTGGTTAGACGCTCCTCTCTACTGGTGGTCTGTAGGGGGCGTCCTGAGCCCGGTCACCTTGTGTGTCCTCACACATCCACTGGTCCCAACACCTCCTAACAGTCTAGTCAGATGCTCCTCTCTACTGGTGGTCTGTAGGGGGCGTCCTGAGCCCGGTCACCTTGTGTGCCCTGACACATCCACTGGTCCCAACACCTCCTAACAGTCTGGTCAGACGTTCCTCTCTACTGGTGGTCTGTAGGGGGCGTCCTGAGCTCGGTCACCTTGTGTGCCCCCATCCACTGGTCCCAACACCTCCTAACAGTCTGGTCAGATGCTCCTCTCTACTGGTGGTCTGTAGGGAGCGTCCTGAGCCTGGTCACCTTATGTGCCCTGACACATCCACTGGTCCCAACACCTCCTAACAGTCTGGTCAGACGCTCCTCTCTACTGGTGGTCTGTAGGGGGCGTCCTGAGCCCGGTCACCCTGTGTGCCCTCACACATCCACTGGTCCCAACACCTCCCTAACAGTCTGGTCAGACACTCCTCCCTACTGGTGGTCTTTAGGGGGCGTCCTGAGCCCGGTCACCTTATGTGCCCTCATACATGCACTGGTCCCAACACCTCCTAACAGTCTGGTCAGACGGTCCTCTCTACTGGTGATCTGTTTGGGGCGTCCTGAGCCCGGTCACCTTGTGTGCCCCCATCCACTGGTCCTAACATCTCCTAACAGTCTGGTCATACACTCCTCTCTACTGGTGGTCTGTAGGGGGCGTCCTGAGCCCGGTCACCTTGTGTGCCCTCATCCACTGGTCCCAACACCTCCTAACAGTCAGGGCGTCCTAAACATACTGCCGTCCAGGTGTAATGGCAGTA